>NC_077234.1:168242387-168577720 GCF_027887165.1 Monodelphis domestica | reverse complement strand
AAAGAAAAGAAAGAACATAGAAATAAGAAAGGAAAATAAGGAAAAAAGAAGGAAAAGAGAGAACCAAGCAAGAAGGAGGGAGGAAGAGAGATAACAAAGAGAGAGAGAATGTTATGGAGATATATTATATTATAGCTACTTTTGATAAGTTGAATGTGAATGAAAGGTTTTCAAATTACCATGTAGTTAGATTTCAGTCAATGCAGAACACAGGAAGTGACTTTTGGAAAGTCACACAACAACCTCCTTTCTGCTCTTACAAGGATGAACCTGGTAGAATTAGTAATTAAGTTCCTACTGGTTTTTCAATTAGTAAAATTAACTAAATTAGGTTTGTGTGAAGTTTATGGAATGGAGGCAGTCTAGTATAGCCAGAGACTTAATTGGTAATTTTTGTATCTGAAGCAAATGATTAACTATTGCTCCTCTATCCTATAGCTGCCATGGCAGGCAACAGAAGGAGCATACACCATGAGGTTTCCATGTTGCTGACAAATTAAGAATCACTCTAGACAAGACAACCACTACGTCTGCTTCCAATAGGCAGGAGAGGGCAGATTCTCTTGAGTTGTGTTTGGATTGTGTTATTGGCAATCTTTAATTTTTTTTCTATAGAGCAAAATCCTAAGCTAGTTACAACTTGGAGGACAGCTACAGGGAGCCTAAAAGGAGAAGGACCATTTACATAGAGAAGATTTTGGGCTAGAAGAGTACAGTCCTGTGCATAATCAATTCAGCAGGAAGAACATCTCCATGCTTTGTCAGTCTCCATTAATTTCATACAGATCTCATAATTCTATCTGCAACTTCACAACACATGCATGAAGACCTGGAAAAAGAGATGAGTCTCAAAAGAAAGAAGAAACAAAATATTGGTGAGGGGGTACAATGAGCTAGCAAGTGACAGTGAAAGGCAGGCTTCCAGAGAGGGCTATAGCACTTTAACCTAGGAAGTAATAGTATAAGTTTGTTTATTCATCTGTAAGTATAGATTGGTTGTCTTATTCTTTTGTCATCCCCTGTGTTATGCCCTATTTTTGGAGGTCTCAGCTGTGATGCTAGTTTCGGGGAGAGGATGCTGTCCTAATGTTCTTACCTTCTTCTTTGTGCCTCTTGGGTATCTCTAGTTAAATTCTGTAATTTTTCCTTAAACATAAGTGGAATGTTGCTTTAAGCATTGACTGAATCATATGATTCCTCTCTGAAATCCCTTTAAATTCCAGAAACAGGTTCCAATATCTCCTAGTACAAGTTAGAAGTCAATGGAGCAAATGAATAAACATCAAATGCTATCTTCCCTTCATGCACTCATAAGTGG
Source organism: Monodelphis domestica (assembly GCF_027887165.1). Classification (NCBI taxonomy): domain Eukaryota; kingdom Metazoa; phylum Chordata; class Mammalia; order Didelphimorphia; family Didelphidae; genus Monodelphis; species Monodelphis domestica. Next base: position 168,576,402 of record NC_077234.1, on the reverse strand, counting down.
GGAGAGTACCTCAATGAAAGAGCAGATATAGAAGGGAAATCACTGCAGAAGACAGCTATACCAAAGAAAAGTAGAAATTGGAACTTTTTAAAGGCAAAAATTTAAATGTAAAGTCAAAACAACTGCTAAAGAAAAATCAAGCAAATCAAAGTGAGAAACATAAGCAGCAAATTGGCCCTGATGGAATCAATTATTCACTCTCAACAATAGAGTTTAGTTAAAATGTAGTGATAAAGATGGGGCTGATCTTCAGCTTAATGGCCAAAAGAAGCATACAACATTGGGCTACAAAGAGCAATTGTTTACCAAAGGAAAGCAAATGCAACAAATTATAAAGGCAAGAAGGAAATACAACCATAGTTCTAAACCTAAACAGTCCAGCTCTCTCTGTTGGCCAAAAATGCAAAATAGGGCCCTAGAGCAAGTAAGTAGGTATGTTCTTGATATCAAACTTCAAAATAGTCTTGAACAACTTGAGCAAAAGAAAATAAATTGAATTCAACATGAGATAATAAAGATAATTGAGGGAATATCCACCACTTGGGGAATAGCTGAACAAGTTGGTATATGATGGTTTTGGAATTCTACTGTATTATAAGTAATGGCAAGCAGAATAATTTCAGAAAAACCTGGAAAGATACATGAACTGATGCAAAGTGAAGGGAACAGAACCAGAAGAACATTGTATGCAATAACAGCAATATAAATGCTTTACATATATAATTTTGTTAGCTACCTATTAAGGGTGCTTTGCACATAGGAGGTATTTAATAAATGTCTATTGGATTGTATTTAATAAGAGATTATAAACACATGCGGTTTTGGTATGGCATGATTAAGGACTTGTAGAGCACATAATCAGTAGCATCTACACCTTTACCTGACCTTAGAAGCAAAACCTGACTTATTAAATGAGGCAGATAGATGGATAGAGAATTTATCTAGTACTTAAAATGTGTTAGTCACTATGCTAACCACTGTACAATCAAACAAGACAGTAAAGACTCAAGGGACTTTCATTCTAAGGAGGGTAGACAACCATAAAGTGGATCTGGAAAGCAGGTCAAGATAAGATTACCATAAAGAGGTAAATTATTTGTTGTAGACATGGAGAGGAATCCACCAAGACCTAGGTTAGGGACTTACTATCAATCAGGAAAAATGTGCTATAGAATGTGGCACTTAGATTGAGAAGGAAGCTTTTAAGAAGGTAGAGTAGATATCTACAGAAATATTTGAGTTGAGAGTAAAGTAAACATGACTATAGACCCTAATGAAATGTTATTGTTAGACTACTGCTCTGAGTCTACCACACTCCATAGTAGATAAAATGGAGAGAATAGAAAATAACTGGGATAACTCATACAACATTCATGAAACATAAAAATACTTTTCTAAGGCTCCTTAATGTTACAGACTTAGAATTTTTTCTTTTTCCTGAAACCTCTTATTTTCAGTAAAAGGCATTTAAAAATTGTGTTGAATGTAATTATTTTGTGCAATATTGTCTTGAGCAGACTTTTAAATTTTAGTTTGAGATCTTAAACAGTATATAAAACTGTTGAGTGAATATTCTCCATATGGCTTCTATGTCTTAGTTTTTGGAGGCTGGGCAACTAGTTATCCAGTCAATAAAAATCTATTAATTTGGTTCCCTTCAGAATTGAACAAAAATGGCAGCAAACGAGCAATTTTGTGACTTTTAACATATAGCTTTTCTTTTTTTGTGGAAAAAATGAAATATAATACGCATATAAGGTGCTCTCCTCCTGAAATATAGCAGTCTAAAAAATTAACAAAAATAGTTGATGAAACAACTCTAAAATTTTAAGTGACTTTTTAATTCCAGAATTTATTAGTGTCCCCTTTAAAAAAAATCACCTTCTATGTACTAGCCACTGTGCTAAATGCTGGAAATGCAAAGAATTGCAAAATATAGTCAGTTTCTAATCTTAAGGAGTTCATAATTTAATGAGGGAGATAACATGTAAATGTTATTTAAGTGGTGCAGTAGATAGAATGCTGGTCAGGAAGATCATCTTCCTGAGCTCAAATTGGTTTCAAATACTATCCATGTGACCTTGAGCAAGTCACTTGACTTGTTTTCCCTCAGTTTCCTAGTCTATAAAACAATATGGGGTAAACAATTCCAGTATATTTGCCAAGAAAACCTCAATGGGGTCAGGAGAAGTCAGAGATGACTGAAAAAATGCCTGAACAATAACAACAAGTGAATAACTATGCACCAATAAGCTGTATACAGGATTAATTGGAAATAATCAATAGTGGGGAGGCATCAGAATTAAAGGAGATCAGGAAAGGATTCCTGTATGTGAGATTTTAGTTCCTACTTGAAAGCAACCAGGGAAAACAGGATGTGGGGATAAAGAGAACAAGCATTTCAAGCTTAGGAAATAGTCAGGGGAAATGTCTTGAGTGAGGAGTCTTTTGTGCCATGAAAAGCAAGAAGCCAGTGCCATGGGTTCATAGATACATGGTGGGGTACAAGGGATAAGAAGATTGGAAAGGTGGGAGGGAGCAGGTTCTGAAGCATTTTAAATGAGAGATGATTAATCTTGGAGGTGATAGGGAGTCAATGGAGTTTACTAAATGGGAGGGTGCCCTTTTGGAAGATCACTTTGACAGCTGGAATAGGGAAGGACTTGTGGCAGGGAGACTAACTAGCAGGCTAGGACACTAGTCCAGGAATGAGGTGATGTGGGTATGTACCAGGACAGAAGAAATCAGTGGCAAAGGTTCATACCAAAGAATGAGAGAACTTGTTCATATGGAAAGGAACTTCATGGATAATTCGTCTTTCTCATGTTACAAATGAAGAATCTCAGCACCAGAGGGTGAAATGTCCTGCCTGCTAGTGTCAGTGTTGAAGTGAGACTAGAATTCAATATGCTTTCTCTTGCTTAGTGATCATTCATATAAAGATGCCCTTCCTACCTGAACTTACTCCTCAATGAGTAACTTCCTCTCCTAGAAACAGTGGGGCATCATACAGAGTTTCTATGTGGGCTAGATTTAAGTCTACATAGCCCTACATAGAAAGCTGACTGCTTGGAATGAAACTGAAGATTTATAACACAGTTTCTCTAATGATTTCACCTTAGGAAGTGCACTCCTGCTGAAACACACAGTAGGCTAAGAAACTGTTTAACAAAAAAGAAATGAACTGTTGATAACATTTTGGCGTAATTCTTTATATTGTTAGGATTTTAAACTTTTTAAGTGATTAGTAATGAATTGAGGATAACAAATAGAAACCAGGGCTCATTGTTTGAACCTATTGTTTGTATTGAATTTCCTACATTTATGACTTTGGTATATTCCCTATATAAATTATGATGTTCCTTACAATATATGCTTCTTACAATATATTTTATTTTTGAGTCACATTTTCATGTAAAATCACTAATGTTGTTGGTAATAAATATCCCAATAAAAAAGAGGAATTTATGCATCATCTCTCATAGGTCCTTCGGTGAATGAGTGATTGAGGATGAAAATGCAGGGGAGAAATAAGGGCGATGGTAGAAACAAAATTTAGGACCAACAAGGAAATGGGCTTAAAGAGAATAACCGCCTTGTCAGAAAGTCTAAAAGTATTACCTGGAGCAATGAAGCTAACATCCAAAATAATGAAAAGAAAAGTAGATAGACTAAGTAGGATGATCTCAAAGTATGAGACCTTCTCTTTCTCCTACTCTGTCTTTTTTTAACTTTAATGAAATAGAGCTCTTTTGCTTTCTGATTCACATTTGTTTTAACTCAGAGAAGAACATTTAGTACAACCCCTTCATTTTGTGGACAAAGGAAAACTGGATCCCAGTGACATTGTGCCTTGCCCAAGGAATGGAATAGAGAAGGAAAGTATTTATTTATTGATTGCTATGTACTAAGCACTGGGGATACAAATAGAAAACTGCAACATTCTAAACTTCCATAGAGTTCCCATTCTAACTGGGGGAGAGAACTCACGAAGAAGTGTTTACATTTGATTTATGGCATCTGGCAAGGCCAGGTAGCAGGTAGGAAAAATTAACAGGGCAAATGGTCAGACCCAAAGGATTTAGGGTAGTAATAGCAGGGCAGATGGACCCCTATCAAGAGAATAGTGGGTTCAAGAATTATATTGTAGTAAGACTTAGAGCTGTGGAAAGGATGTGGAGAGCAACACCAAGCTGGCAGTGGGTGGATAGTGACAAGTAATGAGGAGCATTTTGGGAAGGGATAACCCTGTGACTACCTTTGGTGGTAGTAGGTGTTGTTGTTCTGTCTTCCTACATTCATTTGCAGGTTGGGATGGGATATGGGAAAATCTCTGACTTTCCTCCTTCCTGCCATAATCACAAAGGAACTATATTCCAGAGGTGGGATTTGAACCCTTGTCCTTTGACATCAGTGCTTTTTTCACTATACCAACTCTCATTGCTGACCAGTATCTAGTAGTTTTTGAGGTTACAAAGTAATATAATGATAAAAGAAGAGGTCATTATAAATCTGGAATAGACCGTAGAGATAATTTAAGCCAGTCCATTCATTTTACTGTTGGGGAACCTGATTCTCTCAGTTCAGTATTTTTATGAAATTTGGAAATAAAAGAGACTTTAGAGAACATTTAACCCAGTTCTCAAAATGTGGTCTCCTGGGAGTTCCTGAGACCCTGAGGTCCACGATGTCAAAAACTATTTTTATACAATGATATACAATGTTTTATACAATAATACAAACACATTTTAATTTTTAATATAGTAAATATCAACAGATATGCCCTACCTAAACATCCTTTGGGACATCCTCAGTAATTTTTAAGGGTATAAATCGATCTTGAGACCAAAACATTTTGAGAACTGTCGATCTAATTCAATACCTACCTTTCATATGTGAGAAACCAAGACTGGGACTTGACCAAGGTCCTACATGCATGAAACAAGAGCTGGGATTTAAGCCTAGATAATTTGACTCTAAATATGAGATACATTCTACTATGTGATGCTGATTTTAGCTCTATAATCCAAGTAACAGTAGATATCTACTATGTGTGGTGGGATGCTTTGTAGTTTAATGGAGGGGGAATTCTCTTCAGAGGCAGAAAGCCTGGGATTTATTTAAGCCCTACACCTGCCCCAGATACATGGTGGCTGGATGACATTGAACAAGTTATGTACCAACCCAGTGTCCCAAGCAATGGTTTAATGCTTTAAATGTTAAGAGTACTGGATGATTTGGCCTTGGTAGAGAGAGCTTCATCATTGAAAGTTCTCCATACCAATGAATTCATGGCTCTAGGGGCGGGGAAATAAGGCATTGGGCTGGAAGTTGGGGAAATGAAGACAAACTCAAATAATCAAAGGATCTTAGTTTTCTAAGCTGGAATGGGCTTTAGAGGTCATCAACTTGAACCCTTTCATTTTACATCCGAGGACTCTGAGGCCCAGAGCTCTGACCTTCAGTGGCTTGCCAGAAGTTGTCTAGTTGTGGGCTGGTGTATGTGGTCCGTATCTACCTAGGAATGCTTCCAATCCTTGGATTTGGGGGAGAAACACCCAATAGCCTTCTAATTGCCCCAGGCGAGGCTTTTCCTTTGTGCTAGTTGGTGGAATTTGAGCATCAGTAGCTGCATGTGAACTTCCCATCCAGAGGAGAAGTGGGACCCAGGTCTGAGGGGTTATACACCCAATCTTTTTTTGCTAATTAGCCGGAATACCTTGGTTTGGGCCAGAAAGTGCTCTCTTTCTATTAGCAAGGACAACAGAACCTGCGCCATTGGGGGAAAATGGCCCTCGAATCCCAGCCTTCCTTGACTTAAGACTTTATTTATATGTTTGTCTTAACAATTCAGTTCCTCACATGAAACGCATGCACACACATAAGTGCATATATTTCTTAATAGGAGAGAACCCAGGGAAATTCTGACTCCAGTTCATGAATAATGCAGACATTTTGCTGTTTATGTCATTTCCATCTGTTGTGTGCATGGTATTTATGGTATTCACAAGATAAACTGATAGGAGTGTGTGATCTACTAATATGTATATTTTTTGAGCTCCAGGGACTGTTTTCAATGAAAAAAAAGATGCCATGTACTCTGACACCCAGGATAGAAAAGTTCGGAAACAAAAATAGCTTTACACACACACATTTGAACGTTCCGACTTATTGATTTATGTTGAAAGGGCTGGTGCTTGCTCCTATGGCTCATCCCTTTCCAAGATCTCCCAGTACCCTGCCAGCCCTGCCTGGCTTCTGGCTACGAGGGAAATGGCAAGCAGGGCCCGACTCTTTTTCTTTTACGGTGTCCCACTCTCCTGTTTTTCCATGTCTTGGGGAGGGAAGTAAGTACTGTGGAAAATGTGTGGATTCTACATTTAGTTTCGTTTGCCTTGGATTTTCTGCTCAATGACACCGAAGAGGGAGAAGGGCTTCTCTGGGAACCAGAGGCAGAGGACAACACTCCTCAAAGGAGCTTCTGTTCATTAGAGTTCAGCAAAGCATCTGAGGCAGTGAGGCGTTAAAGAGAGAACATTGACTAGGAATGTGGGAGACCTCCATTCTAGGCTTGGCTTTATCAGCACTGTGATTTGCAGTAGCAGCTTCATGCTCCAGGGTTTCAATTCCCTTATCTGCAAAATGGAAGACTGGGAGGAGGGGAACTTGATTGGCTTCCATTAGTCTTAAAATTTCAGAATCACATATCCATGCTTTATTTCTAAACACACACACATATATGTTCAGAAATAAAATGTGGATATCCAGTCTTGGAATTTTTGAAGCTAATAGATAAATGCTTAGACATATACACACAACCATATATCTATTTATGTACATTACACATTACATATTTATATACATGACAGTAGGCTATGATTTGGTAATAGTATCAAGACTAGAAGCCTTAGTTAAATAAGTAGGTGGATGGGGAGTATTTGGGGAAGTGGACTTAAAGTTAGGAAGTCAGAAATTCAAAGTCCATGTTAGACACTTTTGATGACCTTTACAAATCACTTTAACCACTCCCTGACTCAGTTTCCCCATCTAAAATGTTATGTTTCAACTTGATGGTCTCTGATGTTCTTCCCATATTGATGATCCTGTAAGTATCCAAACTGCATAATTAAAAAAAGAAAGAGTTTTTATTTTTTAAAGGACTATTCTTGAAGGCATGAAGGATAAAGGATAAAAATACAGGTTTCTAGCCTCCTTTTGATTTCTCCTCTTTGGAAAAGATCATTAGAAAAGGGGCAGGAGTTTGGAAATTGTGAATTGTTACTTTTCAAAGCCTGTTCTTGGTGGGAAGATTGCCTTTTGATAAATATAGAATTTAGAAATCTAATATAAGGATTCATTTGGGGCAAGTGTGGAGCACAGATAGGCAATTATACTGCATCTGCATTTCAAGTGGGGCAGCGACGTGGCACAGAGCACAGTGTATCAGGTGCGGAGTCAGGAAAGAGCATCTCCCTGAATTCAAATCTGGTCTCAGACACTTGCCAGCTGTGTGACCCTGGTAAGTTACTTAACCCTGTTTGCCTCAGTTTCTCATTTGTAGAATTAGCTGCAGATTAAATATCAAACCATTCCAGTATCTCTACAAAGAAAGCCTTTAGTGAGGTCATAGCAAGTTAGATGCAACTGAAAACAAATGAACATGTTTCAGGTCCCACACTAAAGGCTTTTTACAAATATTATCTCATTTGATCTTCACAGTAACCCTGAGAGTTAGGTGCTTTTAATATCTCCATTTAAATGTTGAGAAAGCGGAAACAAACTCAGCTACAGTGACTTGTTCAGGGTCACACAACTAGTATATAAATATCTGAGGATGGATTGGGACTTTGGTTTTCCTGACTCCAGCTGCCTCTGTGAGGATTGTGAGGTGTCTATTTGAGGACTTTTGTTCACTTACTCAATTCATTCTTTCAGCAAATATCTATTAAGCACTTATTGTATACAGTGAGCACATTGTGCTAGCTACCTACAAAATTTATAAAAGGCTTAATCCATGACCTCATAGTTCTTCTAGTCTATTTGGAATATTACAGTATTACATCATAATTAACAATTAGTGAGACGAAAAGCAAAATGCTACATGGCATCCTAAAAGGATAATGGGTTGATATTTGGGGAAAGGGAATTATCTGCTTTTCCTGAAGCATATTGTGGTTTCTCAGTAAAACATGAAGTCTCTTCCTTAACTGAAAGTTCTTTTTTATGGGGAAAGTCATGTAAGAGGCATAAAAAATAGAACTTTTAGAACAACAATATGAGGAGGGAGCTAGTGAGGATGAAGGAAAGGCTTAGAAGGCTATTAAAAGTATTATCCTCATTTTACAGATAAGGAAACTGAGGTTTAGACAGGTTAAATAACTTGCTCACAGACATACATAGAAATGATGTATTCATGATTTGCACTTAAGTCTCAACTCCAGGTTCAGTAATCCTTTCATTATACTGTGCTATCTCTAGGTACTAGGGAGCCATTAAAGACTCATGAACCAAGAAGTAAAATGATCAGTTCTAGAAATGAGAAATAATAATTTTGTACACAGTTTAAGGGATGAATTAGAAAGGGAAGAGAGTGGGGAAAGGGAGTCTATTAAGAGGTAACTGAAGTAATTTAGGCAGGTGGTAATGAGGTCTGGGACCAGAACAGTCGTAGTAGGCACAGAAAAAAAGGGGCTAGATTCTAAAAATCTCATGGACAGGATGTTGTTCAGTTGTGAAAGGTTATGGAGAGGGAAGGGTCAAAGATGGCCCCAAAATTATGAATGTGAAAAACTGGAAGAATAGTGGTACCATAGATAGGAATCATAGAATGAGGAGTTTAGAGGGAAGGTTATCCTTCCTAAGGATATTAAGTTCATTACTTTATTTTCTACATTTATTTGTTTGTTTGTTATATTATAGTTCCCAGGAATTTCCCTCCCTCCACTCCTCACCCTAGAAACGGCATCATTTGACCAAAACATATCGATATAAAATCCTGTCTTGCTTATTCTATTCATCAGTTCTTTCTCTGGAGGTGGAATGTTATTCTTCAAACAATATTTCTGTTGCCATACTTAATGTTCTCTTGGTTCTGATTGTTTCACTCTTCACAACTTCATGTAGCATTATTAAGCTTGGTTTGGGATATATTGAATTCAATACCAAATCATATATCAAATCAGAGATAAGCCCAGAATAGTTTAGATTGCTGAACTCTAAGGCAGAAGGTAGAGATCAAATGCCAGTGTCAAAGCTTCTTAGTTATGTGACTATTGTCAAGAAATTTCACATTTAAAGCCTCAGATAATGCATGCATAAAATTGGAATTTTAATACTTATATCTATTATACATTTATTTCAGGGCGGATGTAAAAGGACAGTCTATGTAACTTGAAATAAACAGGGTGTCATTATTCATGTTACTAAATGACTTAAACCTAAAAAGAGGAATGTCTTCATAATAATTACAGTGGAAAATCACATGGCGTGGAAGAAAAAGAAGCCTGCGGTACCAAAATGTCTTTAGGACGTGAGATTTTTCCAGTCCTGTGTCTATAGAATCTTTTCTGTGATTTGACACCTGAACAGGTAATGTTTTGTTGAGCGTCCTTAAGTTTGGTAATTAGTATGATTTAAGGGGTAGAGGACAAGACAACTGTTTTAAATACAACCACTCTTTAGAAGAGAGATGTTTAATTGGTGCAGTGGGTAGAGTACTGGTACTGGAATCAGAAAGACTCATCTTTCTGAGTTCAAATCTAGCTTTAGACACAACATCTGTGGGAGCCTGGGCAAGTCATTTAATACTGTTTGCCTTAGTTTCCTCATGTGTAAAATAAGCTGCAGAATGAAATGGCAAACCACTCCAGTATCTTTGCCAAGAAAACCTTAAATGGGGTCATGAAGAGTTAGAAATATCAGAAAAAAACTGAACCACACACACCCTGTAGAATGGTTGCTGTGAGAAACTCAAAAACTTAGTATGAACTTAATTTAAGTATATTGCTTTCTTCACGACTTTACACAGAGAACACTCAGTTAAAGGAATTTGGGCTTGAAGAATGGTATTGCTATTTTAGTCTGAGCATTTTTAGGGATGGTAGAGACTAAAAAGATGTTACAAGTTTACATGGTACATGGGGAAATATTGAACAAAACAGGGAGATCAGGAGAACTCTGAGGAAAGCTCCAAGGGCAAAGCTAACGGTCTTTCCAGTTGTGCCAAAGGTCTGCTGGCTAGGACTAACTTTTGAATATGGACAAGTCTTAGTTTGAATATGGTTGGAGAAGGTTTGTTTCATTCCCCCCTCCCCGTTAAAACATTTCCATGAGAATTTACTTTAAAATATATGAAATATTATTAGTGAAAATACTCTGTTCAACAAGGCAAATTACAGCTTATCCATTCCTTAATAAATAGTTTCAGGCCCCCCCCCCCAAAAAAAAAATCCTGATGGCCAATCGTTTGGTATTGAGTTTCTCTGAATTTAATTAAGTTTATTATCAGATGACAGACATCAGGCAATTATGGATGCTTTCTAGCTTGGTAGAACCAATCAGAACTTGTGCTCTCTTAGGAGTAGCATTTGAGAACTCAGGTATGCCAGGCACACCAGGAGGTAGTATGGTACAAATAAAGAGGGTTGGATTTTCAGTTAGAGAAACGTGTTTTGAATCTTGTCTCAGTAACTTACCTTGTGATCTTGGTAAAGTCATTTCACTTCTTAGAGTCTATGTGTAAAACGAGACCTCTAAGATTCCCTCTACTATCAAAGTTATATTCTTTTGACCTCCACATCCCAGTGAGGTTTTGAAGGACATTAGTAGAGGTTGTATTGGAACATATAATCAGAATTTCCATCCTCCTTCATAAATAAAGAACCCGATTCAACTGTAATACTTCTTACTATATTCTCTCCCACAGAGCATAGCTACACTGGTAGGTCTGACAGAAGCTGCTTATCCAATTAAGTAAAAAAATGCACAGTAGGTAACAATTAAGCTTTACTTAGCAGCTTTTCCAATTGTACAGTTAAACTATTATTTGGGGGGAAATTGGTTTTATTGAGTTAAGCCATTTGCTGTATAGTGCATTTTTGTCAGAACTTTTATTAATTGGGTGGGGGGTATTAAAATTTACAATCTAATTCCATAAGCAAAGTATAATTATTATTGAACTAGATTTCAGTTTATGAAATAAACTAAGTAGGGGGACAACTTTTTTCCTCTTAAATGCAATGTTAATTTTCTCCTCTATGTTTCAACTCTAACTGAATTCCAGTAGCATCTTATCCCAATCTTGCATCTTCTTTTATAACCTCATAAATATTTATTTCTCTTTTTGTTAAATTTCATTCCTTTGTCCCATTTCTTCCTAATACAAGACAACATTCTTAATTATTGGAATAGGTTCACTCACTTCAATGATTTTTTTTTTACTTCATTGCATTTCAACAGCAAACTCTTAATTGCAAATTAATCTTGTCTACTCTGAACTTGTCTCTCTCTTACTCAAAAATATACAGTGGCTTCCCATCACCTACCAAATAAAGTTCCAACAATTCATCTTTGCATTAAAAGCCTGACCTTGCTCTCCTGAGACTTTCCTAAATCTATACTTCACCCACGCCAATTAAACAATTCATCTTTTTGATGAACAGATAGAACTTCACCTGTTTGTTCTTGTTCTTTGTTTACACTATTTCACCTACTGGCATACCTTTTCCCCTTTCCAACTTCAAAAAATCCTCCCCACTTTCAAGGCTCAACTCATATACCTCTCGATGAGGCCTTTCCTGAATTTTCTAGAGACTGAATGTGATTTCTACTTCCTCTACATACAGTTTGGCAACTCCTAAATCTATTATTTCTCCTGATCACCAATCCCACATCACCAACTACCTGCCTAAGTCAGTTCTACTCATATGTACTAACAAATTTAAATGTCCCCAAAATGAAATTAATTAAATTCTTCTTATACATCTTTATCCTCTTGAATTATTGTTGGACCAGCCAAATGTTTATAGAAAACTCTGAATTTGATACTTATTCAAGGAATAAGTACTTGACCATCACTAACCACTAAGACTCGACATTTCAGCATTTCATGGTAACCCATCAAGTCACACAGGCTTCTGACTTTGGAACCATCATTGACTCTTTCCCTTCCCTAATGTCCTATATCCAATTTCCCAGGGCTGTCAATTCTAAATATAAATAAATATAAATAAATAAATAAAACTTGAATTTATTGCATTCTCTCAATAAAACTGTAGTGGCCTTTTACTTGCTTTCTTTCACTCTAGTTGCTCTTTTCTCCTATCTATCTCTCACATAGCTATGAAAATAATTTACGTTTAAAATTATTTCATTTTTTCAGTTTTCAAGTATTTCTCTACCCCAAATCTCCCCTTCCACTTAAAAAAGATACAAAGAAAAAGTACACAAAACTATTGCATTACTATAATGCAAATGCAAAACAAATTCCTACATTGGTCACATCCAAAATGCATTTATCATTTTGAATATTATTAGTCTGTCAGCTCTCTATCATGAGGTGGGTAACATTCTTCTTTATCAGTTCTCTGGAATTATGATTGATCACTTAGTTGATCAAAGTTTTCAGATCAGGCTTTCAGAATTTTTTATTTTTATATGAATGATGTTAAAATAGGCATTATTACACAGGTTCTGCTCATTTGCTCAGTATCACTTCATGCTATTCTTTCCACATCTCTTTGAAACCATCTCTTTCTCCATTTTAAAAATAATGTTCTATTACATTCCTATAACACAATTCATTCAGCCATTCTCTAATTGATAAATTTGCTTAATGAATAGGGCCATAATTCCCTCCTCAAAAACTTCCAGTGGTTCCCAATTAGGTACATTTTTTAGGTTTAATTTTTGGTCTGGACCTGTGACTCCATTAATATACGACATTTCTGTTAAGAATTCTCCTTCTACCAATGCATATCAACAACTATTCTGAAATGCACAGAGATTTGTCTGGTCACCAAGAGGTGACTTGTCCAGGGTCACATAGTCAGTATGTATGTGATAGAGACAGTCCTTGAACCCAAGACTTCTTGACTTTTAAGCTAGTTTTCTATCTGCTATGACACATTGCCTTTTGGGTCTAGGATAGAATCATAAAATTTCAGAATTGGAAGAAATGGCAGAAGACATCTTGGTCTAACCTGTAACTGAGATAGAGGTCTGTTTTTTAACATCCAGAGCAAGTAGTCATCTAGAACGTCACTTGGAATTGCCAATGGTAGATAACCTGATAACCCCAAAGGGCCCTATTATCCTTATTTTCCTTATTAAGACGGAATCGGTCCCTCAGCAATTTTTACCCATTGCTCCTGGTTCTGACCTCTGGATTCATTGAGAACAATTCTAATCCCTCTACCATAGTAGGGTCCTTTAAATACTTGAAGGCAATTCTCATGTCCCCCTTATGTCTTCTCATCTTCAGGTAAACATCTAGAGTTTTTTTTAATTGTTTTTCTTATAATAGTCTCTTCACTACCTTACATTACACTCCTCTAAAAGGACTCCCCTTTGTCACTATCGTTCAGAAGATATTGTCCCCCCAAAGGAATATCATAATCTAACTAGGGCTCAGTACAACCCACCTCATATTTCAATCTATAAAGGATTTCTTTACTGTTCACAAGGCACTAAGCTAGTTCCTACAATTAAGGGGATGACGAATGGTTTCTCATAGGTGGTAGAATATGACCTGAGCTACAAAGTCACTATAAGAGACTAAAATAAAGAGAAAATACCTTCTAGCCAGATAGAACAATCTGTACAAAGACAGGGAGGCAGGATATGGAATTTCAAGGTCAAGAAATAGTAAGTAGACAAGACATTGGAATTTCGAATCTGTAAAGGGGAATAATTGAAAAATAAATCTGGAAAGTTAGGCAAGGGTCAGATTGTGTAGGATTTTCAGGGGTAGTAAGTAGAAAAGGCTATTTTTTACTGTAGAGGCAATTGGGAGCCCCTGAAGATTCTTGACTAGCAAAGCGCCATGACCTATGATTTGAGAAAGTTACTTTTAAAAGCTATGTGCATTAGAGATAGGAGAAATAGAAAGCTGAGGATCCAATGAGGAACCTATTTCAATAGTCTGAGAAGAGATGTTGAGGGCCTGAACTGGGTAGCAGCTACGTAAATGGAAATGAAATAAAGATATCATTACCAGAGTGGCAATTAGGAATTTTGGTAGCCAACAGAAGCAGCCTCATTCAAGAAACACAAAACTTACCACTCAAGATACTGGGACGTTGCTGAATGGTTACAAGTGGGTTGGGGGAGACAGAAACCTCATATTCCAAGAAAGTGCAAAGTTCCTTTTTGAAATATAACATAGAGGTAGAATGGGGGTGGATTTGAAAGGTTAGGGCTGGGCTAGCGACTAGGTCATTTGGTTTATTTAGTGCTGGGGAGAGAAAATACATCAGCTACCAATTTCCTACTTTATCTACTTTTTATTAATGACTATAAGCAAAGGTCAGTTGTAGCAAATATTAAAAGTGCCCTTTAAATTTTGATGCCCTTGGACAAGTCCTTGATATTTCTCCAGTTCTGTTCTCAATTTGAAATACAGGAGAAGAAACAACAAAGCTTGGAGAATGGTTGGTTATGGTGAGTGAGGAAGAAGAATATTTAAGGGTTACTCTAAGCCTACATATAGAGGTGATTAAAAGAAAGGTGACATCCTTAACAAAAGTAAGGAAGTTTAGGGGAGGGACAGGTTTCAGAAGGAAGAGGATGAATTCTCTTTTGGATGTGGTTTGTTTGAGATGCTTTGGGGACATTTTGGTGGAGCTCTCTAGCAGGAGTGAATGTGATTAGAGCTCAGAAGAGACATAAGGGCTGGATATATAGACTAGGGCATCGGTTGCATAGAGATGACTATTGATCTCAAGGGAAATGATGTGATAGCCAAGAGATGGTATAAATGAAAAGTCATTTTGCCTTCACATTTTCCTAAATCACTTTGTCCATAGTTCTTCTTTGCTTTATGACATTCTATCTTGTTTCATACTTACTTCTGGGCATAGCATAGTCCCCTTATGAAATTTTAAGCTTTTAAAATGCTGAGATATATTGATTTTTTAGCCTCATGTCTCTGGTGCATATCACAATTATTTTCACAGAATGAGTATTTTAATGAATGTTGGATTGCTAATGGATTTTTGGTTTGGATTTGTTCTTTTAAGGCACTTGTATTTTGCCTTAAATAGCAGTAATTTCAATTCAACAAACATTGATTATGTGCTTACTCATGCCTTCCAAGAGCTAAATACAAAGACAAAACAAAATACCAACTCATATCCTTATGGAACTTATACTACATACATTTTATTTGTGTGCATATTATCTCCCCTACTTGACTGTAAGGCTTTAAAATTTTTCTGTGCCTTGAAATTGTTTTTGTTGTTCACTTGTTTCATTTGTGCCCTACTCTTCATGACCTTATTTGGGGTTTTCTTGGCAAAAATACTGGAGTGGTTTGCCATTTCTTTCCCCAGATCATTTTACAGACAAGGAAACTAAGGCAAAGGGGTTAAATGTCTTGTCCAGGGTTACACAGCTAGGATCTGAGGCCAAATTAAACTCAGATCTTCTTGACTCCAAGGCAGCTAGGTAGCTTAACAGATAGAGTGCTGGGTCTGGTGTCCTGAGTTCGGATGTGACCAGACACTTACTAGCTAGATGATCCTAGGCAAGTCTTTTAACTCTGTATATCTTAGTTTCCCCATCTTTAAAATGAGTTGGAGAAGGAAATAGCAAACTACTCCAATATCTTTGCCCAACAAAACTCCAAACAGGTCATGGAGAAATTGGACACAACTAAAAGCACTCACAATAACAAAACTTCCTGACTTCAGACCCAATCTTATATTCACTGCACCACCTAGATGCCCAAATATAGTCCTGAAAATGGTATATTAATATTATTATTAAACTTAATATTTGTTGTACAATGAGAGTGTGAAAACAGTTTTGTCTTTAGTCAAAGCCTAGAATAGCTTTCTAAAAATTACAGCTTTATTCAGGTATAATGGCTAGCTAAAAGATCTAGTAAAATCCTTGCCACCCACTTCCTCAGCAGATACTGGACAACTTTTTGGGATCATAGCTCTAGAACTATAAGGGAACTCAGATGCCATCTAGTCTAACCACTTCATTTCATGGCTGAAGGAATATAAGTGAGGAAGATTTAATAACTTCCTCAAGGTCAAATAAATAATGATTATGGGAGGTGGGACTTGAACCCAGGACTTACAGCTTTAAAGTTAGTGCTATTTGTTGTAGAGGGATTCTATAACAATATAAATGGCCTGTACAAGATGGTCTCTGAAGTCATTTCCAGATCTAAGAATCTTATTTTAAGGATTAATTGAATTTATCAAAACTTCTCTGTCACTGCTCTCCAACATAAATCTTCCATTCTATCTAATTTGATCTAATCACTATTCTGCGAACATACTATAATCAGTAAATCCTCCTTCTGTACCTTTTTTTTTAGTCTGGCCATCATCCCAACCTCTAGAAGCTTGGCACGTCTTCATTCAACTTCTCCACCACCTAGATTCTACCTATACCTCAAGATCTAGACCAGATCCTATTGCCTCTAACCATGGCAAAATCAGACCTTTGATGGTCCCAGTCCATAGTTACCTTTCATTTTTCTAAGGCCCTAAAACTCTTGTTGTATTAATTATCCTTTTTGCATATAGATAGCAATATAAAGAAGTCTATGTCAACTTTTCATGAAGATAATAATTGCTAGCTCTATGACCCTGGCCAAATCCCTAAATCTCTTCGACCCTCACTTTCCTTCTTTATAAAATGAAGGAAGTATTACACTATCCTGGCTTACATTATGAAGTTGTTGAGGGGGGAAATGAGAAACCCATGTGGAAGGGTTTGGGAACTATTTATACACACACATATATAGTTATATATAATATAAAAATGAGAAGTAGCTTCCTTTCGGTATCTAAGGTGCCTTCAGCTCTAACATTCTGTGAAGATCTAGATCATCATGGTCATAATCCTCATCACTAATTTAAATCAGTCTTAACCCCTCAAATAAATGATAACTTCTCTGATGGCAGGCACCCAGACTGTGTTCTATATATGTGTCGGTTTGAATGGCATGTTGGTATTAATGCAGCTGCATTGGGATAGAGGATATTTTGAAAGGTGATCACTACTTCCGTGCCAGGATGGGTTTTCTTCCCAATGCTCTCTCCTTCCTGGGGATTACCAATAAAGACCTGCAGTGGAGGAAGGAGGGCTACTTTTCCCTATTCTCCTATCACTCAGACATTGTAGGTGAGCCATGAAAAATTAGAGCTACAGTGTTGAAGCTATTTAACCGTATAGTACATAAATCCTAAATGTGTGTGTAATATGCATGCCTATACACACATATAGGCATGTATACATTAAACCAACATACAAACAGAACTTTGTACAGTTGACAAAGTACATTGCATATATCATCCCTCCTGAATCTCTCAACAGCTCTTCCATGTAGGTATCATAAATGCCCATTTTAGTAAGAAACTTGCCCAGGGTCACACAGCTTAATAAGTGTGAGAGGCAGAATCTGAACCTGTGTTACTGATTTTGAATGCAGTTATGCCAGTGAGTTTAGAAATGGAGACTTTGCCAAATTGCCAGTTGCTTAAGAATAGTATTTCTGTGTAACCATTTCCAAGGATGCTACTAATAAAAAAAAAAAACCCAACCTAACAACTCCCAAGATGATAGGGTCAGACCTTTGCTGAGAAGAGCATGCCTCACTACATGGCTTGTAAAGTCAGCAATTCTTCTGCTGAGATGATGAAGCTTAATCCTGTGAAACAGTTACAATTTTTTTCCTCCAAATACAGCAATATAGGGTCTGAAGTATGGCAAAAAGCTGAGTAATATTAATAGCAGGCAAGAAATTGCTTCAAGAGGTCATTTAATTCATCCTACTGCCTTGTTGGCATCACTCTCTTAAAACTCTTTGTCCATTATTTGAGCCGCCATCCAATTTTCTTCCTCTTACC
The DNA here is from genome assembly GCF_027887165.1 of Monodelphis domestica. NCBI lineage: Eukaryota > Metazoa > Chordata > Mammalia > Didelphimorphia > Didelphidae > Monodelphis > Monodelphis domestica. Next base: position 168,558,316 of record NC_077234.1, on the reverse strand, counting down.
TTTAATCTTTGTTCTTTCCATTGGCAATTCTTTTATATTCTTTTCAGTGGAATTGGAGGATATGCCAGCCACCATCTTCCTCAAGACCACTGGCAATTAATATTTGAAACCTATTCCTGCGAGCATGTGGTATTAAACTAGGTGAAATAGGGTCCATGACAGAATTGTTAAGGGTACTCCTAAGGAAAGACACTTTATTTCCCATTAATTATGGCTTCTGCTGCCCCAGACCACAAGCTCTTGTCTCTTCCCATCCATTTGCTATGTTCAAGTTTTGTCAATTCTACTTCAATATCACTCACATTTGTCTACTCTGGTTCAAACCCATATTATCTTTCACTTGGAATGCCCGAAGAGCCTCCTAAATTCTCTCTCTGCATCTAGTCTTTCCTCTCTCCATTAATCCTCCTTACAGCTGCTTAAGTGACAATCTAAAAGCTTAATACTTTTATCATTTTTCTGCTCAGAAAACTTCACTAGTTTCCTCTCACCTTTTGGACAGAATACAAACACCTCAGCTTGTCATTCTGTGTTTGTGTTTGTGTGTGTGTGTGTGTGTGTGTGTGTGTGTGTGTGTGTGTGTGCACATGCAGCAAAGAGCTAGGCAATTGGGATTAAATAACTTGCCAATTTACACAACTAGGAAGGGTCTGCTTTCAAATTTGAACCCAAGTTCTCCTTACTCCAGACTTGGTTCTGTGCTTCCTAGCTTTCTTTATTCAACATTCTTGACAACCTGGTTCCAATCTACCTTTCTAGAATTAGTTTATAACCTGTACTCTCATTCACCCACTTTTTATCCATTCATTTTTTTGTTGCTGGATTTTAGGTATAACCTCTGAGTTTGCAACTGTCTATCATTTGTCCATTATGTCTTTCACAAGCGATCCTTCCTTTCTAAGCCTTTTCCCCTGAAAATATATTTTAGGGAGCCTGCTTGCCATTTTAAAGCGTTGTTTTCTAACTAATGCTTTAAAATGGGCAGCTGATATTTGCCTTATCTGATAACTACAGTTCCTGTCAATCTAGAGGAAATGACCTTTCTCTTCCTGATTCTTTTCTTTATAATCTGATTCCTAGTATTCCATACTCTATCATCTGCCAATCAACCTTTGGCCCATTGAAATTTAGTATCTTTAAAATACATATACACATATGATATCATATCAAAATAAAGCCTCTATCCAGTGTTCATTTTTTCTTATTTCTAGCCAAGCAACTTTGCCAAAATCTGGTAAACAGAAAAAATGAGGTTATAGAGTTGTACAGAAAATTAGTAAAATCACATAAACTCTCAAATGCACACATATCTTTCCTGCTGACTTGCTGAACCCTTTGATTCTTCATACTGGGAAGACTTTCTACCTTGACTTTGGTCTTTAATAAAGTACATATCTGAAAATGAATCGGTGATCTTGGGAGTGACTTGAGACAGATTTTTAAGGAATGAAAATTGAAATAAGATAAGGTCCCCTAAGGAAAGAACCTCATATATATATACGTTTCATTAATGTACATACCATAGTGTTTTTATAAATGGGTTAAATTGCTTTTCCACGCTTAGATTCAAGCACATATACATAAAATAGCTTTTAATAGTGTGAAACTTTTTCTAGATTTGGGACATGTTTTTTGAGTACCTTATATACTTGCTCAAATAATAATATCTGTCCTTTATAGAACATATTTGACATTATCATTATGGAGTAATTTTGTATTCCGTTGGTTTTGGTCTTTAAAGATTATTTTATAATTCATGAATTATTTTACTTGATGCTATCTCATCCCATTTTTATAGTTAAGTGAAGTATCTTAAAATTGAAGATCTTATAATACGTGTATAATCCAGATTGATTTGCTTGCCAGCTCCAGGATGGAGGAGGTAAGAAGGGAGGGAGACAATTTGGATTATATAACTGAGTAAAACTCATGTAGAAATTTGTTATTAAAATTTTTTAAATTCAATATCTTACATTAAAGCATCTAACGTTATAGAATAAGGCTAAAGTTTTTAATGGTTGATAGCCATATGGAGAATCTTTTTCAAGATTTTAATTTCATGGTTTTGTTGATAGTTGTTCAGTCTGGGATATATAACATTTCAAAACAGGATGGAGGTTCCACAATGGATTCCCTTTTCACAGCAATATTTTTCTTTTCCTAATACCATCTAGAAAGTAGTATAGCTGACGACAGGAGATGTGTCTGGTAAGCAGGAAAAAAATTTGCTAACAGGTACTGAGTGACTTTTCTTATTTTTTAAAGTATTGGCAAGTTGCCACAATCAGTTTATTTTTTCAGGAAAATAATTGCCATCAATGAACTGTAGTTACTGTTGCCATACTCTCTGATTAGGAAGATGCCCAGGAATGAAAGGATAGTAGGATTCATCATGCCTTACCTATCTTGGCTTCATTACTTACCATTGGCAATAAGTAGTTAAACAATAATAATTTATTAAGCATTTATGGTATGTCCAGTATTGTGCTTGGTGCTATGGAGAATGCAGAGAGAGGATCTTTGTTCCATCGTCTATAAAATGAGTCTTAGAGTAGATTATTTCTGTGGTCCAATGTAGCTTTTTCTCTGCCCTTAAGAAATTTTTAATTTAGTGGGGGAGACAGAAATAACACAAAACAATTGGCAAATAATATTGGTTCATTGGTAGGGGATGTTAACTACCTGATGGCATGATAATGAAGATGATGACAATTAATAATCAGATGACACCCTATAGTTTTCAAAGGCCTTTTATATTAACTATCCCATTTGCTGAAATGGGATACAGCAGTTTATTTGAACAGGAAAGAGTCTAGTCAAATTGCAGCTCTATCACATAGAACATGTACTATAACCTATGCATTTTATTTTTTTATCTCTCTGGAATTCAGCTTCCTCATTTATAGAATGAAGGAGTTGGACAACATATGCTCTAAGGTACCTTTTTGTTCTAACTATAATATTTCATAACATGGAGAGCTATCACCATTCACAGGTGATAACTCCTAATATCATGTTCACCAATCTTGTTTTTGCTCATTGGTTCATCTGGGTCAGACTCTTTGTGACCCCATTTGGAACTTGATAAAGATACTGCAGTGGTTTGCAATTATTCTCTAGATCATTTTACAGATGAGGAAATTGAGGCAAACAGAGTTAAATTATTTGTTCATGTGTCACGTAGCTAGTAAGTATCTGAGGCCAGATTTGAACTCAGGAAGATAAATCTTCCTGACCTCAGGCCTTGCAGTTTATTGACCTAGCTGCCCTTGCTCACCAATCTCCATTTTACTAATCTTTCTCAAACTCATGCATTTAAATGAAGCTTATCAAGTATGTTAGCTATTTTTGTCTTTCACTAACAAACTTTCTTAGGGCCATTTCAGCTCATTTATACCAACCAATATGTTTAAACACCTAGAATAGTTTTGACTCTGAATTGCTTCCACCCAAGTACCTGATATCTTTTCCACTTTGGTGCAGTCAACAAGCAATTAACATATCCATCACTAATGAAAATGTAATCTGATGTGCCAATTTAATTATATATGCAATCTCATTATTTACCAGTTGAAGACTGATGAAAAATATAAACTCCAAGGAAGAAATGAGAAAGCTCATTCTTCTGCAGACTAGTTTTTTGATCAGTGATATTCACATTCCTTCATTTTTTCATATTTAAAATTGGTATAATCATTCCTGTTGGCCTTGTAAACATTCATTTTTGTAGCATAGGTCCATAGACTGAGAAGTGGAAGAAACCTTTGAGACTGTCTAGTCAAATTCTCTAATAAAACAGAAGAAGGGAATGAGTAAAAGAAAGTTATATGACTTGCTTCTGGTCTCACAGAGTTCAAATGCTACCAAAGGTAGAATCTGAATTCATTGACTGTGACTTTGATTTCAGCACTATCTCCATTGCAACATTCCTTCTTTTTGGCCATTTACTTCATTCATTCATTCAACAAGTTGTTTTTGTTTTGTTTTGTTTTTAATAGCTTTTTTTTTTCTTTTTACTAAGCACTGATCTAGATGGCTGAAATAATACAACCTCCAGAGGCAGAAGCCCAAGATGGAGAATTGCTGGCTAAAGGCTGAGAACAGGTTACCCTCCACTCTGCCCCTCTTCCCTAGCTAGACTCTTGCTGCCTTATGAAATCATTTGCTTCTAGTTGTTGGATTCTAATTTTTAAAGGCTGAATTTCATCCCTGGCTTTTTGGTCATCTTTTTTCTTTTGGTCTATTTTTCTTTGTGGTCATCTTTCACTTTCTTTGCCTTGTTTTCATACTGGTCAATTCTGGCTTTCAAGACAATATTTTCTTTTTTTAGTTCATGTGCCTTTGTTTCTAGATGACCTGTTTTGCTTTTCAAGTTCTTTTACCAATTTTCCTCAGCCTCTCTTAATTTTTTTAAATTGTGTTTTGAGTTCTTTTGAAGCCTGTGTCCAATTAGCTGGAGTTTCTGAGTTTTTGCTTGGTGTTCCTTTATCCTCCTCTGTTCTATTTGTTCTTTGTTCATTACCTGGATAGAAGCTGTAGATTGTCATTTTATTTTTTTTTTCTTTTTCTGTTGTTTACTCATATTTTTCCCTTCTTTCCCCCATCATTGGCTTCTCTATTTATTTGTTGGATCTGTGGGTGTGGGCTATTCTGTCTTGAAGGAGCTTCTTCTCTGCTCTGCTGATTAACTGGATCAGGCTGTTAGAGCTGAGCTGTTGTATTAATGAGCCCTGAGGTCAGATCTTCCTCAGTTGCCAGCAGAAGCAGAAGCAGAAGCTGAAGGTGAAGGTATAGAGACTGAAGATAGTTACCCTCTTCCTCCTCTCTACTTCTTTCTGTCAGCTGCCTCCCTGCCAACTTCCAGGTCAAAGCCCTGAGCTTCCCATGGTGGTACCAAGGTACTCTGTAGCAGTTGCAGCCTTTGCCCTGGGATCCCAGTCAGCCAGATTCTTACTGCAGGTCTCGGTGCAGTATGTGGGAGGAGGGGTGTTGGAGATTGAGTTTCCCTGACCTCTGAAGGCTTCTTATCTGCACTGTTAATGAGACTGGAACTGATCTGCAAAGCTGGATATGCCCTGAGGCCAAAACCTCCAGAGGCAGAAGCCCCAAATGGAGAATTGCTGGCTAAAGGCTGAGAACAGGTTACCCTCCACTCTAACCCTCTCCCCTAGCTACCTCCTTGCTAGCTGTGGTCAGAACCCTGAGCCTTGTGTAAGTGTGGTAGCAAGGCATTCACAAGAAGCTCACATTTATCATGTGGCATAGAGCTCCTGAAAGAGAAGGATTTTAACCACCCCTTTAAGTGCATGTGGCTTATTTAACTGCAGATCATTTAGCACAGAGGGCCATTCTTGGAGTAAGGAAGAATTGAATCCTATTTATGACACTTACTGTGGTACCATAAGAAAATTACTTATTTATTCTCTCAGTAAAACAGATACCTCTAAGATTCCAACTATTGTATAAGTATTAGTAGAGGGAAATTTTCATAGTCTCATTATACTAAAGAAATTACAGGTGACACCCCCCCCCTCAGCTGGAATAAAAAAAAAAGCTTATTGACATTTTTGAGTCCATAGCTTGGCTTCCTAAATGGATACATTTCAGAGTAGGATTAACACTTTTATATTGTTCATTGACCCATAAGATTATAGATTTTGAGTTAAAAAGGATGCTTAGAGCTCATCAAGACCAAATACCTCATTTTAAAGATGATGAAAGTTAGAAAGAAAGACTTGAAGTGGTTTGTCAGAGGACATTCTACTAGTTAGTGCCCCAAACTCTCTTACTGCTACCTTGAATCATGTATTATGTATTAGAAAGACTTTCCTTTGAACTTTCCTTTCTCCTTCACCTAGACTATAATCTGTACATTAGACTTCTTCAGAGATCATCATAATAGGCTGTTTTGCTAAGAGAAAAAGTAGAACTTGCTTTGTTTCTAAAGAGGGCAGCAAAGGCATGTCTGTCATCTTTATACCTTCCTCGTTTCCTTGGCTATTATGGATGCTCAGAACTTCATTATGTTTGTAACCTCTTTGGGTTGGTTACAAGACAATAGGAAAAGAATGGCCCATGCTTCATAAATGATAACAGAGTTATATAGCGGTTTGGGGTTCACAGAGCATCCTTGCCAAAAAGGACGATCTGGGCCAGAAGTATCAAACATGAAGCTGTGACCCATGACACTCCCAAATGGGATCCATACCAGAACAAGAGATAATTAGGAAAATAATACAATAAATAAAAACACAATGAAGGACAATTTTATTTCTCTTTTAAGCCCTCACCTTCTATCTTGGAATCAATACTGTGTATTGGCTCCAAGGCAGAAGAGTGGTAAAGGCTAATCAATGGGGGTCAAGTGACTTGCCCAGGGTCACACAGCTGGGAAGTATCTGAGGCCATATTTGAGCATAGGACCTCTTATCTCTAGGCCTGGCTCTCAGTCCACTGAGCTACGCAGCTTCCCCCTCTTTTCTCTTTTTTTTTAAAGTCAAAGGGCCCTTTTTACCCTAGTGTTTTGAACTGAATATATGTGTATGTTGGTGTATCTAGTCACATATACATATATGTGAATGTACATATACATACTTGCATGTCTGTAAATGCATGTATATATCTATCTGGACACATTCATAAAGAGAGACAAATGTACATTCATACAGTATGTATGTAATCAACACATATCTGTGTAAATACATATACACACACCTGTACATATATAGGGAGCTAGGTGGGGCATTGAGGTCTAGAGTCAAGAAGACCTGAATTCAAATCCGGCCTCAAACACTTACTAATTATGTATTCCTGGACAAGTCCCTTAACCTTGTTTGCCTCCATTTTTTCATCTGTAAAATGAACTGAAAAGAAAATGGCAGACTGCACTAGTATCTCTGCCAAGAAAACTCCAAATGAGGTCATGAAGAGTCAGAGCAGATGGAAAGGTCTCAACAACAGTATGCATACAAACATACATACACACCTACATGCTTCTGTTCGTACATCTCTATGAATCCAACCTGTGATTTCACTGACCTAGGAAAATCTTTATGATGAACTTCCTGGAGTAAAGCACATCCATGGCTGCCTGCATCACTGAGATGTTAGAGGGCGACCAGAGCCGGCTATGTCAGAGGCTAGTCTTGAACCCACATCTCATTGATGCCAATGACCACTTCTCTATCTGCCATATCTATCATACTACTTCTGAACTGGGGTGTGAGTGTATATATGCATGTGTGTGTGTTGAGAGAGAAAGAGAGGGTTGTATTTCAGAGGGAAGCATAAAGAGTCTCCAGACAAAGGAAAGGTAAATCATGGTCAAGTTAATGTTGTTTTGAAAATGTTCCTCCGTAGAGGGAACATTTTCGATCTTGAGTCTTCTTGTTGGAAGCCAGACTTCTTTAGGATTGACTGATTCCTCTCTCCTGACCCTTGCCCACTCCTCTTAGCTGTTCTGGGAAAAGAAATAAATGAGTTTAGCATTTGAAGTCAGTGGCTCAGGGCCCAATCAAGGACAGAACATTTAGCTTGATACAATACAGCTAGCATTGTTTCCAAATGAAAATTAGAACCAGTAATGTCCTGATGCTCTTGTCTAGACAATTTCTATAGCAATAAATCTCCACTGTGATAGCACAGTAATGGTTTGCAGTGGTTTTATTTTTACAGGAAAATGAGTATCTACAGAGCCTTTCAGGTTTTTTTCCTGAGCTTCTGTATTAATTAATAGTAATTAATTTATTGAGAAAGAGTCTTAAGATAAATATGATTCTTTCAAATGACTCCTTCCCCTTTCCCCAACAAATTTGTCATTTACAGATTGTTACCCTTTTCTTCATTGGAAACATTATTCAATAGATTTCCTCTTGATGTGATTCTGGCCTGTCTACAAGAAATTTGATTAGGATAACCATTATCCAAAATTGTATTTTCCAATCTTTGCTTTGGAGATATGGCTGAAGCCACTGGCATCAGCTCAGACTTTTGTATTCATGTTCCTCTATGATAAGCAATTGTTCATATAGGATGTTTAGAGTATGTAGTATGTTACTCACTATGAAATTCTCATAATTCCCCATGATTCTTAGAGGAAGTGTCTTCTAAAGGGAACACAAGCACCTAAAATACATAAAATATTCCTCTTTTCCTAAGGATCAGTTATCTAGTTTCTTAAGTAATTAATTACTAGATAGGGGGTCTAATTTGCAGAATTTTTTTCTATGCATACATATTTTTCAACATATAATTGGGGATGGGGAGAGGGAGAGAGGAAGAGACAGGCAGACGATAGACAGAGACAGAGACAGAGAGACAGAAGGGAAGAATTAGAAAGAGTATTTGTCCTAGATTTAAAACATGAGTTCAACTTTGGGCTTTGCCATTCGACTTTCTGGTGCCTGATGGCTAAGATAAAGTAGGGGAGGCAGAGGAATTGGAACCCAGGATCTTAAGGTCTCTTCTAGTTCTAACAATCTGTAGATCTGAGAGTTTTTCTTCAGTTCATATTCCACGAAGAATATTGATAACTTATAAATGGATCCACAAAAGAATAACAAAGATAAAGAAGGAAATTAAAATAATGTCCCATACAGATAATTTGAAAAATATCATCATATTTCTCCTGAGGAAAAAAGATTCTAGAGGAATGCTATCTGTCTTCAGATATGTACAGTCTTATAGAAAAGGGATTAGACTTTGTTTGCTCTCCTCAAAATTCAAAACTGGGTTTAATGGGTAGAAATTACAGTGAGATTAGCTTCAGTTCAATATAAATAAGAACATCCTAATGATTAGGGCTGTCCACAAGCAGAATAGACCTTTTCGTATATAGAGAGTTTCTTCATTGGAGATCTTCAAGCAGATGTTGGCTATTCATTTGGGGATTTTACAGATTGAATATTCAAATTTTAGGTAGTTTAGATAATCACTACAGTCCCTTCTAAATCTAAAATGCTCTACACAGTGTGAGTAGAATGGATTCTGTCTTTATCACTCAACTCACCTGTGTAGCCACTAAACTCAGTTTTGATACTCAGCTTATTGATCTATAAAATGAGAGAACCGAATTAAATAATCTTTGAGATTTCTAGCTCAGGATTCATGATTCTCTGGCTATTTTTCTACTTCTGGTTTTCTACATGAAGGATGTTTATAATGGAAAATAAAGAAAAACTAGAATCAGAACCAGGGAAACAGACCCTGTTTCTTTCTTTTTAACTTATTTATCTATTGATTGATTTAGAAAAATTTTCCATGGTTACATGATTCATGTTCCCTCCCTCCCCTCTCCCAGAATGACAAGCAATTCCACTGTGTTATACAGGCATTATCCAGGCCATGTTTCTACCAAAGCCCTTCAACTATGATCTCTCCAAGTTAGCAAGTCCAGCCCGGCTTTATCTTCAACCCCAGATGGTAAATGAGATATAGCACAGAGAAGAATTGTTCAAATAAATCCCATGATGCTATGTGTAGATATGAATGAAGAATATTTTTTTGACGAATAGATGCTATAAGAAAACATTCTGCCATCTAGTAAGCCCTGGTATTTTAGTAAGCATGGGGAGTATGTTTAGCATGTTTATTACCAAAGGATAAAGGGACTACAATTTTCTTTCCGTCTTTCTTTCTTTCTTTCCGTCTTTCTTTCTTTCTTTCTTTCTTTCTTTCTTTCTTTCTTTCTTTCTTTCTTTCTTTCTTTCTTTCTTTCTTTCTTTCTTTCTTTCTTTCTTTCTTTCTTTCTTTCTTTCTTTCTTTCTTTCTTTCTTTCTTTCTTTCTTTCTTTCTTTCTTTCTTTCTTTCTTCGTTCATTCCTTTTCCTTTTTTCTTTCTTTTTTATTTTTGCTTGAGAGATCTAGAATCTACTCTACCGACTCTAATTGTGGTTTTTATTTCCAAGGAGGAGCTGTTTTAGGGATTGACAGCAGGAAAACAAATCTGTTATAATAGTATGTCTATTTTGTCTGTCCCCAAAATGTGTGCAGCTTGGAAAAGTAGCAAGGACATGGAGTGGAAGTTGGAGAGAGACTACAAAAAAAGTAAAGGGAAGACAGAAAGGAGGGAGGTTGGACTAATTAAGGGAGAGGACCAAAAGGAAGGTAATGAGAAAGTGGGTAGAGGTACAGAATCCAAAGCACTGACGCAGCTCTTCCGCTGAACCAAAGCAAGAAGACATTCCCAAGTTCCTGAAGGTTCCATGAAGTTCACTTAGTCCATAGAGGTTTAAAATTGGGTCCACAAGTTTAAAAGAGCTTGTAATCAACTTGGTTAAATGTTCTAGATTTGTGGAATAAGATAAGGAATACATATGAATCCTTTCGTCCTACAGATTCCAATCCATTTTGGGGAGAGGCAGGGTAGATTCTTTACTGGGAGTATGGAAAAATCATCTTGCTAAAAGAATTGCAATTTTCATGTAATTCTGTACCTGGTTGGGTAGGAACACATTTTCTTTGTACTGTATCTCTTTTCCCATCTGGGTTTGAAGATGGAACTTCGCTGTGCTTGATAACTTGATAAATTGGAGGGGCTGAAGTGGCTTTGGTAGAACAAGGCCAAGAGTAGCCAAGTGTTCACAGTTGACCATCATCCAGTATTGCTCTTATCATGTACAGTGTTCTCACAGTTCTGCTTATTTTGCTCTACATCAGTTCATGAGGATCTTTCCAGCTTTTTCTGAAATCATCTTGCTTATCATTTCTTATAGCACAATAGTATTCCATCACCAACTTATATCACAGTTTGTTTAGTCATTCCCCAATTGATGGACATTCCCTCAATTTCCAGTTCTTTGCCACCAAAATATTAATATATACTTGTTGCATGGATGAATGAACAGGTGTTCTTGGGAACTTCTTTGGCAAATTATTTGTTGGAGATAAATATCTTTTCCCCCCTTTTTTCTTTTTGCTTAAATGTCAGCATGAATAGCAGAAAGAGTACTAAATGAAGAGGTAGAAAATTTATTTTTTCCCAGTCTAGCTCCAAAAATCTGAGGCAACCACCATGTTGATAGAACATTGGGCCTGGAGTCAGGAAGACATAACCCAATTCTATCTCAGACACTTATTAGCTGTGTGACCCAGAGCTAGCCATTTAATTTTTCTCAGCTTCACTTTGTCTTTTGGCAAAATGAGCATAATTATAGCATCTATTTCACCAGGATCAAATGAGATGTTGCGAACTTAAAGTGCTTCATAAATGTTACTCATTATCATTGTTGTTGTTACTTTTACCCTAGGCAAACCATGACCACTCTGAGCTCTCACTTTCCTTACCTATAAAGTAATGGGAAGTAGAGATGCTTTCAAAATCTCAATAAGCTTCTAACTTCCACTCTGTTTGAAGACTAGAACTCCTGGGTGAACTTTGCTCAACAGAAAAGTATCCTGTGATACAACAAGCTCATTTGAGTAGAAATTGTATTAGATGTTTTAAAGGCAAAATGGCACAATTTGGGGGGGGGCATTGGGATAAGCAAATGATTTTGGAGTCTACATAAAGCTTTTAGAAGAATACTGTCGTATGACTGAGACATAGTTTGTGGGATTTTTTTTTTGATGCTTCCTTCTATGAAGAATCTTGTTCTTCATTTTGAATTCATTTAAATGGCACTAAGGCATAAATTTAAGTGGTAATTTAGAAAAGGCAGGCTAACACTAGTTTAAGTCTCCATGATCCCACAGATCTAAACATATGGCTTTGTGTCAGCAGGTCTCAAAGGTGTTCCTTTTCCCACCTCCTCCTCCATCCCATCATACACAAAAACCAATCTGCTCACTGAGTCACTGGCAGCTGAAACTGGAAGAGGCTCTCTAGTGAGGTCCTGTCATTGTCAACCACTCCAGATCCTTGTGTCCTGGGAGAGATCAGTAATTACTTTGCACACTTCCTTACCTGTATTTATTCCTAATTGTATAGAAGATTGAAAAGAGGGAAAGGACTTAGCTGCTACCAACTCATCTAGCCTGGGAATGGGAACCATAATGTCTTTGAGTTGGAAGAGAACACAGACGTTACTCAGTCCAAGGTGCTGAGAAGCACCTTAAAGGTCATCTAGTCCATTACTATCATTTTATAGAAGAGGAAACTGAAACCCAGTGAAATTCAATGACTTGTAGAAAGTCACAGATGTTATAAGTAGCAGAAATGGGATTTGAATATAGGTTCTCTGACTCCAAAGTCAACTCTTTCCACCACACAAGGTTTTATTCTGCCAACATCAAATATTCCATAGGGACACAAAGGCCCCCAAGCCTTTTCAGAATAACTTAAATATGACTTTTAAACATAGAATGTGTGTAAAGATAGAATATAGTACAGTAATTCCATAGTTATAATAATGAAGTGGGAAATTGATGATTAATTAGGAAAATCATGTTGAAATAGGTTGCCTTGGGACTGTGGCTTAAAAGATGGAGCAATATGTTTTATTTTACATTCTTTTTTGATTTCCATATTTCCTTCCTACCTGCACTCTACTCTTAATAAAAGGAAATTTTAAATTTGAAAATAACAACTGATCATAAAGTGGATATATTTATGCTTTCTATTAGCAATAGCTTGAGGATTGTTGCTTGACCATCACAGGCAGTTGGAAGTACAGCATAGAGGATAGTGGGAAGAGTGGCAATGTTGTACCACCAAGTGAAGGTCAATTTCAAAGTTTTTTTTATTGTTGTTTAGAGGGAAAATCTTCTAACCAAAAGATTGAACTCAAGAACAAGTAAGACTTTAGCCTTACTTTCTGGCGAGAATTTTGGAGAGAAAAGGACAGGCTTGTCCTTAGTCTTGACTTCTCTTCCCAGAGAATAAAATTCACATAAAAGTTTTTATATATTACAAGGAGTACAAAATTATTAATTAAAAATAAGTTTGTAGGGGAAAACCAGATGCAGCATATAATAAGAGGAAATTTTAAAAAATCAATGGAGATGCCTCTGCCATTAAATTCCTGAAATTATTTAGGATTTTGCTAATTAATAATGTCAAGCATCTACAGTTAGAATAAGGTGGTCTCATGCATTGGGTGAAGATGATCATGATGATTGTACTTATATGTACTTTAAAGTCAAAAGCACTTTACATGCATGACCTAATTTGATCTTCATGGCAAGCCTGTGAGGTGGATGCTTTTATTATCGTTGTTTTGTAGATGAGGCTGAGAGAGGCTTTGAGTAACCAAAACAGAACTTGCTAAGTGACTGTTATCAGGATTTGAACTGCTTCCTCACTTCAATTCCAACATTCAATCTACTCTAAGGACCCAACTTTCTGATGTCACTTGTTGCCTCTTCAAGGTAAACCTTGCTGCTCAATTAAGAATTAGAGACATTTTAATCTATAGTTATTTTAAAATGGGGGTCACAGTGCAGTGACCTGAGTTCAAATTACCCCTCTGACATTTACAATTGTGTAACGTTGGGCAGGTCATTAAATATCTCTAGGCTTTGGTTTTCACATCTGGGAGAAAATGCAGTTTTTAGATGACCTCATTCTGATATCCCCTCTCTGTATAATATTTAAGACCCTATAATTGGATCCATACTACCACTGACTCCTTTTTAATCACTGTAAAATGGTCTGCTTTTGCTAACATTCAGAGTAGGTGTTGGAATGATGGTGATTCTTCAATTTACCCCTCACTTGGCTTGGGTCCTGAACCCTTGTTCTCATTAGAGCCTCCACTTAGCAAAACAGAGCTGAGTCCTAAGAGTGCCACCATTTGGACCATCCATACTATTGTGTCTGCAGCAGAGAAGCCTATTTAAAGACCTAGTCAATACTGATTAGCCCTAATGAGAGACTCACAGCCACAGGGTTTGCATTATAGAGCCATGTGCTTGTTTCTTCCCATTGCTTCCACTGGAAAAGAAAGGTCAATGGAGTCCAGCTGTGGAGAATATGTGTTTCTGTAGAAAGTATGATAATCGCTTATTTGTGAAGAAGAATGAGCTTCTGCTATATTCTGACCCATGCCTCTGGTTCGGGGTGCACGGTCCTCTATTTTCAGGCATCCTTTTACTTCTCTAGCCTGTGAATTTTCCTTCTTCAGCTCTGTTAGCATTTTCCTCCAATAGCTGTTTGGGGAATTAGGCACATCTATCTGAGAGCTGCATTTGGGACCAAGCATTTTCCACTGAAACTCAGGCATTAGGAGTTCATTGCTAAATGAATCTTTGGAATTTATTGCTGTGACACAATAATCTCCTGGTACTCCTAGGAGTGAGAAGCTAGTCTCTTTTAATTATTTGTTTAGATAGCATCGGTGGTTAAATATCCTCTCATTCGCCATCTTTGTAGTACAGGACATACTCCTAGGAGATAGTTCAAATGTTATTTGCCAATTATTTAAGAATAACAACTTTTCAGGCATGTTTCTCCACAAAGGGCTAGGGGTTTCGGTATTGGAAAATGAATAAACTTTGCGCTGGTAGGGAGAACCTCTTGGGAAAGCTGGAGTTTAATCACCTACTATCCATAACTACTTCTTAAATTGTTTCAAAGAATCATCATTCTATAGATATCGGCTTACCAAATCAGTATTTATTAAATGCTTTATCATATCCTCCAGTGCCCTAAAGAACACATAGAAGTATGACAAGTTTCCTGCTCTCAGGAACCGAGAGTCGAGTTCAGGATGTAATAGTAGGGGCACACAACATATTAAACACTTAAATATGCTACACTGGGAGTTCCAAGAAGGAAAGGTTTTGGGGAAGAGAGATCTTGAAAAATAAATGGGATTTGACCAAGAAGAGTGAAATGGAGAAGGCATTCCAGGGAGGTGCAATAGCTCAATCTGGGCAGAGAGGAAAGACTTTAGAGTTCATGAAGCAGATAGTTAGGAGACTAGCTGAACTAAAGCAGTCTGGAACTGGCCCACTTCTTCTCCCCCTTTCAGCCACTTCCCAAACCAGTTGAAAACGGTGCCCTTTGTTATTATTCTCTGAAGGTATAGAACTTCATTGAAACACAGATAACTTCAGGTATGATAAAATAAACACATCTGTGCTATAGCAAACATATTTTTCCTGGCATTAAAACATGTATTTATGAGGAATAACAAAAATAAAGGACAGCATGGAATAACTGACAGAGAAACAGCTTTCTAGTCAGTAAAGGGGGCTGGTTTGAACAAGAAGTAAATTCTGTGCTGATTAGTTAAATGTTCTCAATTATTTTTAGGAAAGTATATAAAAGATATCATTCTTGAGCTTATGTTCTGCCACTGACACATGCTAGCTGTATGGTTATACCCAATTCACTTGATTTCTCAGTGCTCCAGGTAACTTTTTTTAAACCCTTACCTTCCTTCTTGGAATCAATTCTGTGTATTGATTCCAAAGCAGAAGAGTGGTAAGGACTAGGCAATGAGGGTTAAGTGACTTGCCCAGGGTCACAAAGCTGGGAAGTATCTGAGGCCAGATTTGAACCTAGGACCTCCCATCTCTAGGCCTGGTTCTCAATCCACTGAGCTACCCAGCTGCCCCCAGGCATCTTTTTAAGACTAGAAATTATAGTTGAATTCCTGGTAGAGGAAATTTCTGCAATGAAAGTTTCCCCCATCTATAGGTCTTGATAAAAATAACAAGAATAAAATCTCTCTCATTGAACCCCTTCTGTGTATTACTCGAGGCAGTAGCTTACCTTTCTTGACAAAATTCCAGTTTATATTATGAAGACTAGTGGGGACAATAAGGTTAGATGGGGATGGAACACTGAAAATCAGTTAGAGTTTAGATTTTTATGCAGTTGGCCAAAGAGAACCTTTGTAGGTTCTCAAGCAGGAAAACGAATGAATTAAATTTTTTAAATTTAATTAGCAGGAATATCAATATCCAGAGGCAAGACTAGAGGAAGAGTGTCTAGTAAGAGTATATGGAAGAAATCTTAACAGGAGTTGATCATAGTATAGTTTAAGGTCGTGGTATTGAGAATGGAGAAGGGACCAATTCAAAGAGCCATTCACAGAAAGAAATAATATGACTAAGTAACAGAATAGTTTGAGAGATAAAGAGAAGGTAAGAGACTAAGATATTTTAATGTTATTACCATGGAAGCCTGGAAGAAAAGAATTACAGAGCTATTGAAAAAATAGGGAAGATGAGAGACAGGGCTGGTTTGAGAAGGAAACTTTGTGCTGATTAGCTAAATGTCCTAAATTAATTTTTGGAAATTACATAAAAGTTACCATTTTATAAGTTTCAAAGAATGAGTCCTTTATCTGATCTACTGGCATGCTAAAGGGCTATGTTGGTAAACCTATGGCCTGCATACGAGAGGGGGGGCTACTCTCTTCCCCCTCTTCACCAGCCCCTGAGAACATTTCTCTCATCACCCTCCCCTCTGCCCAGCAGTCCAGTGGGAGTGCTTTCTCCCACCCCTGTTTGGGGTAAGGGGACAACTCAAATGCAGTGTGAGAGTGCAGTTTGGGCACTCCATCTCTAAAAGGTTTGCCATCACTGCTCAAGGGCATGGAGGAAAGCTCCTAAGGAAGAAAACAGTGAAAGAAAGTAGTGACTATAATCTGCATCATTAGTGGGAATGTCCACATTGGTGAGATCATAGATCCTGTAAAATATTAGAAATAGAGTACATAATATTAAAAAGTTTGATTTAAGTTGTATTAGGGAGATAAGAAGTTATTCAGTAGTTAAGGATCAATAAACACCATTTAATCAGTATCCACCAACTAATTAAAGAATACTTTACTAGGGAACATTGAATGCCTACTTGCCATCATGAAACCAACTCTCCCTTTCATTTCTTTTCATTTCTTTCTCTTTCGTTCTGGAAGAATGCAATTTTCTTGTTCTGTAATTTGTTTTTATTTCATGACAAGCAAATTTAAGAATTCAAGTGTATGTTGAAGTGCCTACTTGCTTTTGACATGTAATGAGATGTTACTGACAAAAGAAGAGTTTATATAGTGTAAATTAGCCAATTAAGGATATAATATAGATTAATCTGAACAAGTATAGTTGTATCCAACAGGATTTTATCAAAATGATGAGAATCAACCTTGGCATAATGTTTAACTCAACAAATCAGATCTAATTAAATCTATCCAGGGCATCTTGGCATGACAATAGAAACTAAAAACTATCCGCCAGCTTAACACATCCCAGGTGTCTTTGGAGAGGGAAATTTCACCCTAACAAAACAGTTCAGAAAGTGCACCTGCAACCTTTAATGATCAGCCTGTTTTTAAGGAAAAGTTATGCTAAAATGGTTAGTGAAATTTAGTGAATTATTTTTTCAGGGGGCTTTCATTTCAGATAAGAGGAGTGTTGTCTGTGGCAGTCACATAGGCTTAATAAATGCCTTTTGATCAGTTGCTTGGTTGGGTGTTGGAGTGTTTCTCTTGTTTCAGTCTAGACAGGTGAGGCCCATCACTGAATCCTCTAGACCTGTGGTGGTGTGCCAGGGGGGGGTGGCACTCAGAGCTCTCTCTGTGGGCACTCATGCTATTGCCCCAGCACTGAGTTTGCCAGAGTTTGTTACTAGACAGCCAGAGGGACATGGGGATGGGCTGCTCCCCTCCCTCTCTCCATGAACGCCTGGGGACATTTCTCACATCACCCATCCATCTGAAAGATTCATCATCACTGCTCTAGACCAAAAAACAGTTCACAACCACCTCTGAGTCCTCCTTAATTACTATATTGTTAATTTATGGAACAGCTTACTTTTATGCCAACCATTTCAGCTTTAGAGTGAGCATTTGATGTCTTCTTTTTTGTCTTTGCATTAAAAAAGTCATTGTACCTATACATTTCTTTCTAATTCCTAGTTTCTCAAACACATGATACTTGAAGAGGACTATTTCACTGTCTTTAAAAACACATGACATCAACAGCAACACTAATTTGCTGCCATTAAAATTGTTTTATATTCTAAGCTAGATCTTCAAAATTTCTTAATGGGGCCATATCACCCTTTAATTTTTTTAAATAAAAATAGATCATCTATTTGGAGTTAGAGAACCTTGTTTCAAATTAAAGCTCTGCCTCTAACAGATTGTATATTGCTTCTCTGACTCTCAGTTTACTCAACATTACATTAAAATCATATATTTAAGAGTGGAGGAGAGAGAATTAGTGGAAGGTATTTTGGAGATCATCTAGTCTAAAATCTGAATTTTATAAATGATGCAATTTCAGATTAAAATGGTTAAATGACATATACAAGGCCTTATAGGTATAGATAGCAGAGCCAGATTTTGAACCCAGATACTTTGACTTTGACTTTTTTGAATTGACTTTAGCTTCATTGCTCTACTTACTATAACTATTGTCTATAGATAATTGGTTTCCAACTTCAAGTTAGGATGGGAATTGGCTCAATTTCACTGGTGCAAAGAGTTTCTGGTAAGGACTTTCTCTTTGCCAATGAATATTGACAACTTTTCTAAAATTTGTCATCTTAAAGAGTTGCCTATGACACTGAGTGAATGAATGAAATGGTTATGATGTCCTGACAATGTGCAAAGTATTGGCAATAAAATAGAAAAAGAAAAAAAGGAAAAGAAAGAAAAAAGCGACCTGTCTAGGGTCACTCAGCCAGGATATTCCAGAAATGTGGCTTAAACTTAGTTCTCCTTGCCTCAGAGGCTACCACATCATGCGCCCTCAGCTATCATAAATAAATTTCCAAAGATTCTGCAAAAGGCTTCCCCAAGGAAGACACATCCCAAACTTCTCTTCAGTTACATGGCCCAATGTGCACTAAATGAACCCTCCACCCTAGAGAAGATCTTGGACTCAAGGCTTCTAAAGCTTTGGTTTAACTGAACTCTGCTGAACTCAACCATTTTGAAAAATGTCTACTATGTGTCCCATATTGTGCTAAGTATGGGTTGTGAGGAAAACATAGAATGTAATACATCATCACATATTATATCAGTATGATCTTCAACTAGACCTGAGATTTTATCTTTGTCTGCAAAATATTTTTTAAAAAATCAAGTGTGTGTGTGTGTGTGTGTGTGTGTGTGTGTGTGTGTGTGTGTATTAGAGGGCAACTAATTGGTACAGTGGATAGACCACTTGGCTGAGTCAGGAAGACTCTTCTTGAATTCAGATCTGACCTCAGACACATCCTCATTGTGTAATCCCTGGCAAATTACTTAATCTCTGATTTCCTGACAAAAGGATGCACTGGAGAAGGAAGTGGCAGCCTCTCCAGTATTCTTTCCAAGAAAGCTTCGTGGATAGCTATGTTCCTCAGGGTCACAATGAGTCAGACATGAACGACTGAAGAGTAACAACATATGCATTAGAACTTGTGATTTAAACATTTCATGCTTGTAGGGAGTTCCCAACAAGGAAGTCCTTTTTTCCCCAATATATTTCCATACTTATTAGATAATTTATAGTCTTAGAGGGTTCCCTGGGGGCACTTATATGTTAAGTACTTAGCATAAGGTCACATAGTCAGATCTAGTCAATGGAGGGACTCGAATCTGCCACACATACATCTTTACCAAGTGCCCTCCTAGGTAAGCAAAATAAATATCTTCATTGTTATCTGGTTGAGGAAATCAATGGTCAAATTCTTGCCCAAGTCCATATGAATGAGCTCATAAATGGTGACCCTAAATGCTTGCTTTATTTAATTGGGACTAAAACACCTCTCTTTTGGATTCCAAGTTCAGTTTTTTTCCCTACTGCATCAGATGAGTAAGTGATTAAAGGTGAATGAGAAAGCTACAAAACTGGAACTTGCTTCTTGTTTAAACTTGCTCTTGAGAAATTGTTTATAATGCTTAGCACTTAGTGTTCACGTGTTTTAATAGAGTGATACTTGGGGCTTTTAAAATAGTATTAGTATAGTAGGGTTTGGTAATGGAAAAGTATCGACCTTAAATGTCAGACTAGAATCAAGGCAGATGCTGTTACTTGGTTACAGTGTATTTGCAGCCAGCGTTTTAGGGAAATTGGGGAAATGAGAGCTAACTCTCTCCACCCTCCCACAACACTAGGCAGCAGCACTGGCAGCACTGATGTGAATAAGGAAGCCGTGGCACAGTTTGGGTTAATTTTGTCCTCTGGAGGATTGATCTGAGACCCAGTTGTGGCTTCTTTTGGGTGATGGGATTGTAAATTAGCTCTGAGACTGAGAAGAAACTCAAGGAACCTCTTTGCTGAGTATTCCTTTTTTTTTTGACTTAAGCTTTTATCTGTTTTTATCTATCTGGGTGGCTTTTCACTGCCTTGGGAATTGCTTATACCTGGGGGTATTGACATATTTTTAGGAAAGGCACTGTTTGGACTTTTGGGCTCTGGGTGACCCATTGCACGAGATGTGGATTAGTGCGCTAAATAGTATATACACTTCCAGGAAGGTGTCTAAGTGCAAAGACCATCCACGTGAATGCTGACTCCGCTAGCC
This sequence comes from Monodelphis domestica, assembly GCF_027887165.1. Lineage (NCBI taxonomy): Eukaryota > Metazoa > Chordata > Mammalia > Didelphimorphia > Didelphidae > Monodelphis > Monodelphis domestica. Next base: position 168,537,916 of record NC_077234.1, on the reverse strand, counting down.
CAAGTTATAAAGTGAGTGCCAAGTAATCACTAAAAAGAAGTCTGCTCTTGAAAGTTAGGTGTTCTTTCCTGCCCCTTCTCAATAGAGTACACCAGTTCAATGTCCCTCATCCTGTGTATAATAATCTTTTTCCCACTGAATTTTATGATCTATTCTTCATCCCATCTTCCCCCATATACAGCCTCAGCTCTACTTTATTTCCCTAGGAGCTTTGGGGACTATTCCACTTATTCATCTTTATATTAATCTGTTCTTCTGATACTGTTAGGAATGGCTTATGGAGCCGACACACGACTTGTGTCCCAGAAACTCAAGAAGGGGTTTCTAGATGAAGGTCCGGCTGAGCATACAGTATGGCCTGCGTCAAATGCTGGTTTGTAGAGAAATAGCGATTACTTTTCAAAACACTCTAGTCAAAGCTCAAATTATGCCTGGTAAGAGACTTTCCTAATATTTGTAAATCTTGGTCCTATTAGAACAAACAAAAGATTAGTGCAGATTGGGAACACGGCTGTGGAGCTGATCTCCAAGAAAAGGCTGCCTAGGATGTGCTCTTCTAAGAGTTATCACACAGTAACCTGGACCTGCTGATTATTTATAGTATCATAGACTTAAAGCTGGAAGAGAACCCAAAGGTCCATGGAATCTTTTTTTTTTTTTGAAAGAAAACTGGATATCAAGAAAGGTTAAGTGAATAGGTTCAAATCTCACCTCTGAAAGTTCACTAAGGTGATTTTGGGCAAGTCACTTAACCTTTCTAGACCTTATTTTCCTTATCTATAAAATGGGTTTGTACTGTTGTCATTCAGTTGTATCTGACTCTTTGTGACCCAATTTGGGGCTTTCTTGGAAAAGGTAAGGTACTGGAGTAGTTTGCCGTTTCTGTCTCGAACTCACTTTATAGATGAAGAACTAAGCCAAACAGGGTTAAGCAACTCTCCTAGGGTCATAAGGCTAGTGTCTGAGGCCAGATTTGAACTCAGGGAGTTGAAAATTCCTGCCTTCAGACCCGGGATTACATCTACTATGCCACCTCGTTGTTGCATGAGTTTGTGAACTTTAAGTTCCTTCAAAGTTTAAATCTAGGATTGGTGACACTTAAGTTGTAGAGCCAGGACTGAAAGGAAGGCTCTCAGGTGCCAAATTCAGTCTTCTTTGTATTGTACCAGGCTATCCTTTCTATCTCTACATTTAATGAAATTGGTCCAGGCAGAGGGAGTTTGCCTGAGGTTCCAGAGGTAGCTGGTTCAAACTCAACCTTCCCTTCCAGCACTATCTGTTAATTTGTGTCTTTGGTAATTAAATAATTCAAAAGAACACAAAAAGAAAATAAATTGATAATAGGAGAAAATTACTCTATTTTTGGGGAGCTGGGGAGCTCAGTGGATTAAGAGCCAATCCTAGAGATGGGAGGTCCTAGGTTCAAATCTGGCCTCAGCCACTTCCTAGCTGTGTGACCTTGGGCAAGTCACTTAACCCCCATTGCCTAGCCCTTACCACTCTTCTGCCTTGGAGCCAATACACAGTATTGACTCCAAGACGGAAGGTAAGGGTTTAAAAAAAAAAAAAAAGAAATTGGTCAGGATTCCTGGGTGGGAGAGAAGGGTACTATAGATGGAGGTAATTAATCCTGATCTCTATCTTCTTGGATTTTCTCCACTGACAAAGAAAAAGGGGAGACTATGTTACGAACACAGTCCAATGAAATTAAATAGGAGGGAACAACCAAATAACTTTCTTTTCTTCCGTCATTCTTTCTTTTCTCCTGGTTTATAAAATGCATTAACCCTCACTGCTCTCTCCTCCCAACAGAAGGCTGGAAACTGGAAGGAAGATAACAATTCAATAGCTAAACTGGACTGGAGAAACTAGGCGGTACTAGAGAAAGCTGAGGCTTGTAGCTCTCTAAGCCAGTTGTGTTATCTTAACTGGTCAATGTGGGAGTCAAATGCTACAAAACTATGAACTCTTCATCCCTGTTCTTCCCCTTTATAATTAGATTTGCACTTCACAGAGTTCAATAAAAGCAGGAATATGTCACATACCGACACAATTACAGTATGGAGGAGGCATTGCTACATGACAGATCCTCTGAAAAGGATTTGAGGTTTTTGATGAACAGCAAGCTTTATATGAGTAAACAATATGCAATAGAAGCAAACAAAACAAAAACAATGCAGCTGCATTAATAAAAATGTAAAACCAGAATGAATGATATACTGTAGTCTGTCCTGGTCAGTCCAAATTCAAATCTAGAAGCCACATTTTAGAAAAGACATTGGAATGCTAGAGCATTCCAGAGGAAGGTGACTAATGTGATCAGATAACTGTAAACAATTCCATGGTAGGATTATTTACAGGAGCTGGGGATGTTTAACCTGTAAAAGAGGAGACTTTGTAAGGGTTCTTAACCTTAGTCTGTCTTATTGACCCCTTTGACAATCTGGGGAACGTTATGGACATTTTTTTTAAATAATGTTTTTCGATAGATGAAAATTGCTAAGTTTCAATTCAATTATTGGAATGATGCTTTTAGATAGAAAGAAATGTTGAATTTCAATAAATTTCAATTTAAAATATGCTAATGAAAAAAATGATAAATTTCAATTAATGAAAAAAGGATGGAAAATTTTTCCCCACCCGATTTCATAGATCTTTTCACCATAAATCTTTCCCAAGTAAAGGGATAGTTTAAATATTCAGTCATATTAGGCTTCTTATGCTCATCAAGGAGTGGGAGTTGCAGAGATGTGGAATTCTACTTTATAATAAGAAAATCTTCCTACCAATTAGAACCATCCCAAAAATAGAATGAGCTATTTAGGAAGGTAGTGAGTTCTCCATCTCTGGAGATCTTCAGGCAGGGATTTGATGACAACTTGTCGGTGATATGGTAGAGAAGATTCCCATTCAAATATGGGTTTATTGTTTTGTAATTTAAACTATGAACCCATTAATTGAGAGAATGTTTTGTATAATTAGGTTTATTTAGTTGTAGTTAGTAGAGTGCTTGGTGGTGCGAATGACTTTTAAACTGGGAACTGAAAGAGGAGGAAAATATGTATAATGATTATAGGAAATAAACATCAAACATGGGAAATTCAGTCAGTCATTGGGATATTGAGCTTGTTTTGCCCTCATATGATATGCCATGAGGAAGGCAATAGCAATGTGCTTGTGCTCATAATAGAAGGTCCATGGAGTGGAAGGAATTCCATGACAAGCTTCTCAGTCTCATCTAAGCCACTTGCTGCCTATTTCTTCAGATGCCTCTGAATTAGAGCCTTAGAGGTAATTGTGTAATCATAAGAGGCATCTCAGACTCTCTTCCTTTGAGCTTAGACTTGTTTCTTCCTTAATATCGATGCCTCTTCATAGATGTCTTTCCCATCCTAAACCCAAGACCAAGGACAGTGGTGGTCTCTTATAGGTCTCTATTCTGTACTTGGTGCTACCAGCCCTGGGAATGACAGCTGAAAAGCAGTGTGCTGATTTAAAAGTGCTTTATTTCAGAGTTTGGGATTTGGAGTCATAAGACTTGAGTAAAAATTGTGGCTCTTTCGCTTTCTATCTATGTGATTTGCAGCAAATCACAACTCTGTGGGCCCAGGTTTTCTCATCTGTAAAATGAGAGAGGAGGACTAGATGACCTTAATCTCTTCTGGCTGTCTCAGTTCCTGGCTCTGTTACTTACTACTTGTGCTACTTTGGGAATAGCACTTCAAGTCTGCTGGCCTCCATTTCAGTGATGGGTGGAATTTCATAAGATTTCATAAGGCTTGTATTTAACAAAATCAAGAGCAGAAGTGCAAGATGGGAAACGTGAGACTAGACAACAGTTTCTGAACAAAGGATTTGTGTTTTTAAAAGATTGTAAGATAAACTCAATGACTTGATAGGAATTTACTCAGCAGGAGTTCGCTATACAGTTTGAATCCTAGAGCCAGACCAAAAGAAGATAAAATTTAATAGGTCAACAGCATGACATAGCAAAAGAAAAAAGCTAAAGCAATCTTAAGAGAAACAGAGCATCCAGAATAAGAATACCCAGAATGAGTGATAGGGTGATTGTACCATTTTGCTTTTCTCTAGTCTGACTATATCTGGATTATGGTCTTCAGGTCTCTGTGACATTTGAGAGGATATTGATGAGCTAAGGGGTCACCAGGATGGAAAATGGGCTGTTGACTGCCATAGGAAATTGGTTTGAAACACTTGAGAACAAATCTAGCCTCTTACTAGTTTTATGTCCTTGTGTAAGTCATTTAATCCACCTGACTCAGTTTCCTCAGTTGCAAACCAGACATAATAATAATACCTAACTCTTTGGGTTGTTGTGAGGATCAAATGAGATAATATTTATAAAGTGCTTAGCACATAACCCAGTAGTACACAGTAATTGCTTAATAATTGCTCATTTCCCCTTCTGTCAAGAACTGGAGTTGTTTAATTTAGAGGACAGACAGCATGGGAATGAAGTAGAATAGCAGTCCTTAAGCACATGAAAGGGTTTTAGATGGAAGCAGGGGTATTCTGGTAAGTGGTTGGGTCTCTGAAGGAAAAAAAATATTACGCATTACATATTTTAAGATTTAATCTGCTTTATTAACATTTTCTCCATCACTTTCTTAAGTCTAGACAATCAACCAAACAACAAATTAAGTCCAGATTTGCAGTACTTGTCAGTTTCCAAGGTGGAATTGCTCACATTGAAAACTGAAATTTTGACAATCAGCTCTTGCTAGACTTGTATGAACTGGTTTCAGCTCAACCTTGGGAGGAAGTGGGATTAGGTTTGAATTTTTGGCTCCAAAACATAGATCTTGGGGCAATGAGTGGAAGCTCTTGAAGGACAAGTTTGGATTGACTCGGCTGACTTGGTAAGTATAGCTTCCTGATTAACAGAGATTTTGGAGCACAGATGAGAAAACCACTTGAATGAAAGAATGAAAATATTTATGAAGCACCCATGATATGCAAAGCACTTCTCTAAGTGCTAGTCATGCAAACAGAAGAGTAAGACAGTTTCTGCTCTCCAGGAACTCACAGGGCAGACAACACAAATGGAAGATGTAGCATTGGGGATTCTTGTGCAGGTATAGTCTCAATGAGTTGATCTCTAAGCAACCTTCTAGCTCTGAAACCAGCATCTAGAAATGGTGCATAAGACATAGAGGGAGACAGGGATTGGTGAAATCAGTTGGAAGGTTATGGTATTAGTCTAGGTGAGGATGAGGCAGTTAGCTAGGATAGTGACAAAGGGAATGGAACTGATAGCCCACATTTATATTTAAAGTTTGCAAAAGAATTTGCTTACCACACCCATGAGAAGTAGATGAGGAGACTTCTGTCAGTCCTGTTTTAGACATGAAGAAACTGAGACTTAGGAGGGTTAAACTGACTTGACCCAGATTATACACCAAGCAACTGTCACAGTCTGGATTTGAATCCAAGTTTCCTAATCTGATTCATGTACATTTTCTTTCTTATTCTTTTTTAAAACCTTTACCTTTTGTATTAAAATCAATACTTAAAATTACTTTAGAAGCAGAAGAGCAATAAGGGCTACATAATTGGGATTAAGAGACGTGGCCAGAGTCACATAGCTAGGAGGTGTCTGAGGCCAAATTTGAACCCAAAGAACCTCTCATCTCCAGGACTGGCTGTCTACCACTAAGCCACCTAGCTGCCCCTTTTGTACATTTTCTATTCCAACAAGCTATCTTTCAGGTTTAGTTCGAGGGCTATTGAAGTAATGGAACTGACAGATTTGGAGATTAGATGCAGAAAACAAAGGTGAAGAAAGAGTGAGGAGTAATTTAGAGATCAAAACCATGAGTCGCTATGAGAGTGGTAACACTATTAATAGAAATAAGAATATCAGAAATAAAAAGATTTTTAAAAATATAGTCCTACTGGTCTTTGTTTTTACAACATTCGTTGATATACCCCCACATCCACACATGTCCTTGAACCTTCCTTTGTAATAAATAAAAGCAGTTAAATAAAATCAATTGACACACTTTCCATAGCTGACAACATAAATGAAATACTGGGACTTCAATTCCCCACCTTTGATAGATATGCTTGCACACTAATAATGACCACTACAATTAATTAGATTTTAGCTCTCTTTCTCTCTATATAACTCAAAAGTTGAGGGAGGAATAGGGTCAAATTCTGCTTGTATGACTGTGAGCATGTTACCTAATAAAAACACCTGTTTGCTCATCTGTAAAATGAAGATAATCATGTGTGTATATCTACCAAACAGACTTATAAGAATCATATGGGACAATGTATGTAAGAAATTTTATCAATATCAGTTCTCATGGTCATAGTCTGGTTGTTTTAGAGATAGAAAAAACCCTAAAAAATCATCTAGTCTCCTAGCCTCATTTACCCCCTTTGCTCTCAAAGAATTTATATTCTAAAGGGGGAAAAATCATATATAAAATCCAGCTGGAAAGCAGAGGGGGTGAGAGGAGGAATGGAAAAGGTTTCTACATGGGACCATGATGTCAAAGTTTAGAAAGCCAAAATAGGAGAGAAATGAAGATTAGCATGCTTAAGCCCTTCTCTCAATGGTGGGACATGGAGGAACTCATCAAATGGAGAAGAGAACTGACCTAGCAGAGAGTATTCTAGGATGCGATAGATATCCTTGGATGAAATGGTTCTAGGCACTGAGGAAATTCTAAGAAGCTGAGATATATTGGCAAAATATACAGTAGTCTTCCATCACATTCACATACTATTATCTACTTTATGCCTTTCATACTTAAAAAAATCTAATGGAAATGGCTTTTGTTCTATACATTTGAATAAATTCCTCATATATCTCTGAAATTAGAACTTTGTCAGAGAAACTGGTGCAAAAATTTGCAGGAAACTGTTTCCCATCTAATTTTTGCTGTGCTGTTTTTTTTTTAACAAAATCTTTAAAATTTTGTATAATCAAAATTATCCATTTTTTTCTTGTGATCAATTCTATCCCTTGTTTAGCCAGGAACTCTTCTATCTACAGTTCTATAAGGTAATTTATTTCTTGGTCTTCTATTTATCCTATAACCTTTTATTTATGCCACATAGCCATTTGGAATCATCTTACTATAGAGTGGGAGGTGATTGTCTAAACTTAATTTCTGCAAGACATTTCCAGTTTTCCCAAGAGATGACAAAGCATTTATCAAACACTAACTCTGCCATGCCAAATTTCTTGTCCATTGATAAGTTTCTTCATGTCCCTCCATTTTGGGGAGGGATCTACATCTGCTAACCTTTATTTCTCCCCTCTTTCTGCTTTCTGGACTTTGAAACCGTGGCCCCATATCGATACCTTTTCATTTTTCCCTTCATCCCCTTTATTCTTTAGCTGGCGTTTGTATGTTATCTTCCCCCTATAGAATATAAACTCTTTGAGAGGTGAGCATATAAAATGAGGATAGTAGCCTAGATGATTTTTAATCATCCTTTATATCTCTAAATCTACCAGGCTATGATCATATGAACTGATATTAACAAAACTTTTACATACATTGCCTTTTTTGATTCTCAAAATAACTCTATTAGGGAGATACTACACATACCACTATCTTTATTTTACAGATGAGGAAATAGCACTTTGAGTTGTTGGGTAACTTTCTCACAGTCATACAACTTATATGTGAGAAGTAGAATTTGCAGAGAAAACAGAGTTATGTTTAATAAGGAATGGGGATTGGCAAAATGAGGGTTTCTGAAGATTAAGGGGGCAAAACCCCCTAAGGATCATATTTATTACTGAAGTTAAATTCATATAGAAAAGGTTCAAGATAGTTAATTTCAACACTCATCAGATACCATTAGGTGTCTATATTTAAAGAATAATTGAGGATACAAGGTTATATAATACCTGCTCTCACTTAAATGAAAATCTAATGGCATCGATGAGACAAAAGCACACAGATATGAATTCTATCAGATAATATTCACTGAGTGCATGATTTAAGTAAAACAAAGTAAATAACAATTTCTCACATTTATACAATGCTATGCTTTACAGATTGTTTTACCCTCAGTAATCCTGTGTCATAGAAAGTGCAAGTATTATTCTCTCCTGTTTGCAAATGAACAAAATAAAGCAACTTGTCCATGGTCAGTCAAGGGAGCTGGAATTTGAACCCAGGCATTCTGACTCCAGATGCACCACTCTATCTAGGATTGTGAACAATCAATGATATCCAAGATGCTGGGCTTGGAGAGGGCACCAACTAGTCACGTTGCCAGTACTGGTGAGAGAAGGTCAGCAGAGGAGAAAGCTTTGAATTAATTGGTGTAGCAGGAGAGATTGGAGTTGGGAAGTCTTCACATCTTGGTACTTGTGAAACAACGTGCTCATTTTTGGTAAAGTGGCTGCTCAGAGCCACTGACAGCTCTAGGGTGTGAGCTGAGGGATAGGCAGCATGTGTTAGATAGGATAGAACTGTGTTGTGGCTCATCTTATTTGCATATGTGTTTATTTTTCCTAAAACAGAAATCAGCTAAAGGTCATGCATCATCTTGATTGATGATGTTTGAAGTGGGAATAGTGATATCAAGTCTTATGTAAAGTGCTTTGAGAAAAAGAATATGTTTTTTAAAAAGGAGAGGATATTTTTGTTTTCTTTCTTCCTTTTCTTCCTTTTTTTTCATTTCACATATGGCCTGAATAACTCCTGATGCTATCCCTCTGCTGTGCATGAGGGCAGGATTTCAGGGAGCCATAAGGATGCTGAGAAATCAGTCAAACAGGCTTTAAGAGTTTTGCATTTTTTTCCTGTGAACATCTTGCTGACGAAACAGTTTGAAATAGATTTGGTGAACAGACACCAGCAGTTTCAAATTTGGAACTCAGAAGCAATCCAGTTGTCTTTGGGGTCCCCAGAGATCCCAAGATAGGGACAGATCATTTCTCTGAAGGTTAAATCACAAAATCAGCACCTTCTAAGTTATAAATAATCATTGTCACCATGGGATTTGAGAGGATAATGTTCTCTGAGAAGGCAGGGCAAATAAACATTGCATCCATTTCACAAAGAAACTGAGGTATAGAGAGATGAATTGGCTTGATCAAGGTTACACAGAAAGGAATTTCAATCTAAATTTGGCCTCTTAAAATTGTGCCTCCTGAGATTATTGGTCAGTCAACCTTGTTGAGAAAAATAAACAGAAAACCAAGGAAGAAATTACCTTACAGATTTATGGATAAAAGAAAAAAAGAATGATAAAAAAGAAAAAAAATAATAAAAAGCGAGTAGAGAGGATCACAGAAGAATCCATTCTGTAACTTTTTAAAAATTGATATCTTTGTCATAACATCACTTTCATTTTTTAAGAAAAACTCATTTTCCTCTGCTCCAAATTGTGACAGAGAAAAATACTTTACAACAACATCTAATACAGCGACTACCTCAGTTGGAATAGTTCTCTGTCTCTCTGCTCTGACAAAGGAGTTATACTCTATAATTTGTCTTCTTGGACCATAATATACATTTTTTGCTTTGTTGGCTCAGAGTTCAAATTCTCCTTAGAGATTTTTTCCCTTTACATTGCTGAGGTCATCATGTCTATTTTTTATGGTTATGTATATTTTTATCTTTGTATCAGTTCCTAGAAATCTCCTATTTTGGTTTGAACTATCAATAGATCAATGAGCATTTACTAAATGTCTACTATGAGATCTGTATTTGTTTTTGAGGAGCTTATATTTTACCGGGAGAGACAATATGTACATGTAGACATATGTATATACAGAACAAATTAATACAAGGTAGGTAGGGAGAGAGGACATGAACAAAGAATAGGATAATATCACTCAGTCTCAGAGTTACATGATACCAGCCACTGTACTCTACCATACCCTGCTGTTTACTGAAGAATAACATTCCTGAGATAGATCTAGAGCTAAAGTTCTTAATCTGGGGCTTGTGAGCATATCTAGAGCTAGTTATGACTACATCTCAATATAATTGGTGTCCTTTATAATGCTATGTATTTAAGGAATATTATTCTGAAAGAGATTAATAGACTTCACCAGATTGACAAAGGAGTCCATAACCCAAAATGTTCACTACTCCTCTTCTAAAGAATTCTAGAAGGAAAACAATTAGAAGGGAGTAGAATGAGAATATTACTTGGAAGAATGCATTGCAAATTAATATCATTAAAATCAAGGAATTGAAGAGATTGTGGGACCAGTGGGACCAGTATAAAAGACAAGACATCTCATTCAATTGAGTGAGGAGAAAAATTTGCTGTTCAAAAAGAAACAAAGACAGAGAGAGAGATCCAAGAGAGAGAAAGAACTAGAGAGGCTAAGAGTAACCATAAAATTATTACTAATTTTTTAAAAATCTGTAATTCCCCTTTTAGAATCATTAGTACGTATTGGTTCCAAGGCAGAAAAGTGTAAGGGCCAGGTAAAGGGGCTTAATAAATTGCCCAATGTCATAAGGCCAGGAAGTATCTGAGGCCAGATTTGAACCCAGATTTCCCCTCTCTGGGTCTGGTTCTCAATCCATTGAACCATCTACCTGCCCCCAGTAAAACTATTTTTAAAAAATATTTGATAGGTAATTTTAGAACCAAATTAAAGAAAGCATTAAAAACCAAAGAGACTAAGTACTGGATTACAAGCAGAAGATAATAATCTGTGCATACATACAAGTACATTTCAGAAGATAACACAAAGCTAACAATTATAAACCTAAACATGAATGTTTAGGAAGAGTAGTTTGACTACTCAAGGGGGACAGAAGGAGGATGAGACAAAGAAGAGAAAATAGAGCCATCTAACCCTTACTTTTTGCTTTTTGTTTTGTGCCAAGAGAATGAATAATCTTTGGATTTGAAAGAAGAGAACAAAAATGGTTAATAAAGATTTAAAACAGAAGGCAAGAGAGCACTTAGCTGCCCTCAGAGATTTCAAGCCCCTAGATCTGGATGAACTATTTTCCAAGGTACTGAAATAACTGGTGCACAGAATCACTGAACTGCTGTAGATGATCGTTGAAAAAAATCTTTGCAAGAGGGAGAGATATAATAATGATAAAAAGTAAATATTCAAATTTTCTTTACAAAATAAAGAATTAGAAAGTGTCTTTCAACTATAGACTGAGGAATTGGATGTCAATTTCTGGAAAAAAAATGTCCAGAATATCTTATTAAAGGGATGATCTGTAATTGTGGAGAAAAAAAGGAAGCAGCAATTTCTAAGAGGTACTATGTCTTTATTGAGGTCATGCCAGATTAATCTCATTTCTTATTTTTGGGTACAGCTTTGTTGGATTAATCAATTAGGAAAATGTTATGGAATTAATATATCTGGATTCCAGAAAAAACATTTGGAAATCTTTTCATGCATCATCTTTGTGGATAAGACACAGAGATACAGACTAGATAGTGTTATAGTTAGGTGTATTTTTAACTTGTCAAATGACTTGACTGATGTCTTTAATAGTTTGATGTCAACTTGTTGAAAATCTCTAGTGGATTGTTCCCAGGATTATTTCTTTGTCCTATGCCCTTCAATATTTTTTATCAATGAAATAGATGGAAGGTATAACTAGCATGCTTAGCACATCTTAATTTGGAGGTATAGAAAACACATTATGTGTTAGAGTCAAGATCCTAATACATATTGGCATGCAAGAACAATGGAATGAAACTACTAAGATTAAATTTAACGGAAACAAATGTAATGTCCTATTCTGAGATTGAAATAATCCATTTCATAAATTAAGGACGAATGGGAGGCTTGGGTAGCCAGAAGTTTTTATGGAAAGTGTTTTGGAGTTTTAATGGCCTACAAGTTAAATTGTAGCAAGCTCAGTCATGATGAACAGCTAAAAATTAAGGCCATATTGGGTGTCAAGAGAGGCACATAATTTCAAGGAATAAGGAAGTGATGACTCCACTATGCTTTTCCCTGTAAAGCCCATATTTGGAATATTGTGTTCAGTTCTTCATGTTCCATTTTAGGAAGGACATTGATCAACTATAGTACGTCCAGAGGAATGCAAGTAAGATAATGAAAGATATAGAATTAATACCATAAGAAGATCAATTGATGAAAATAGAAATATATAGACTGGAGAAAAGGAAGAATTTAAAAATATAATCACTCTCTTCAAATATTTGAATGGCTATTAATATGAAATTGTTCTGCTTGATCTTAGAGGGAAGAATTAAGTAGAAACTGCAGAGAGGCATAATTAGGCCCAACCTAAGAAAAAAAAATTCTAAAATTAGAGTTCTGAAAAATGAAATGAGTTTCTTTGGGAGGGCACTATTTCACCCTCACCAAAAGTCATCAAGCAGAAGATGGAAGACCAGTTGTTGAGTAAACAGTGGAATAAATTTCTGATTGTATATGGATTGAGATAGATGGTCTCTAAAATCCTTTTTGGCTTTGAGGTCCTGGGATCTCTAAGGTAATATGAATTTCCTTTTCCAAGAGAAAAGGATGAGGATGAAAATAAGGAAAAACTACCTGGAAGAGGTAGCTTTAGCCTTGGAATGTGGAAGGATATCTCTGATGGTATTTGGATTAGACTAATCATCTTATTCCCTGCTAAGGTCTTCTTTAAGTATCTACCAATATACCTTTAACTTTGGTTGAATATGTTTCTCTCCTCTCTAGACATATATTTTTCTTCACACATGTACATAGGACCTTTCCATAGCAAAATTTGTTGCTTCATAGAGTTTATAGACTGTAGTCAACACAACATTTCCTATTGCCCATAATTACATCTAAATAGGAATTATCTATTTAATATCTAAGTCCCATCTTCTGATTCCAGAATGATAAAAAAGTTCAACTACATTTCCAAATGTCATTTTCTACTACCTTTCTACTCTACCAATTCACAGTATATTTTTCTCCAGGTACAAAAAATCCCCACAAAACCTATTTTTACTATAATTTTCTACCTTACCATTTTTTTTGCCTGATCTAAGATCCCATTTTCATAAGAACAGGTATCCACAGATTTAAGTATATTCATTATAAATGATCTTTAATGTAAATGTTGCTGGTAGCCTCTGTGGAGGATGGACAGACTTGCATGCAATAATCTTTCCTCTCTCCCTGTTAGACATCTGTTGAGACACATGTCTGGGAAGCTGAGAGCAGTGACTAAAGCAAGCTAAATGAGGAACCTTCATGGAGAATGGAGATCACAAGACAGTAAAGAAAGATAGGATGTGCTCAGATATGAGCAGATAACCCTAGACTTCCATCTAATCTTTCACTAAAGTCTTCAACTCTAGGGCCAAACAGGAGTACTAAAAGAGGCTGAACCTTCCAAGAAGCTGAGTATTTTAGGGGTGTGTATTCTAAAATTCCTGGATAATGTGGGAAAATGGAAAGACAAACTATATTTATTCAGGAATGTGATGGATGCTGCTTGAGCTGGTTTAGTTTCCTAATTTTCAGACTAGGTAGGGGCAAGGAGATGATATAAATTATCACTAAAAGTCCCCATGATTCCCCCTAGAATCTTCATTGGTACACAGGTAACCATGAGCTCAGAACACATTGAATTGAAAGTAGGAAACAGATTTGTTTTGCATATCCCCAAAGCATAAATTGAAAGTGTTTTTAAGCTAGAGCCCATCATATGTTAAATGGAGGCAAAGTATGGTAATATCTTCTTTCTTCATCATAAATGCCCAGACCAAAAAACAAACAAACAAAGGCAGAGGAAAGAAGAAGAGAGAGCTAAATTTTGATTTAGAAAAAAAATTTGCCTCAATCTGAGGATGGCATTGGTCATAAGAGTGGCAATTTCTTCCCCAGATACCTCTAGGCAAACTTGATTTCTATAGGTATCTGAGTGAACATGTATTCTCAACAATAACAAAGATTGTTCTCTCCTGACTCTTTTATTAAATGGAATCTTCCTGAACTCAGGGTCTAGGGCATGTCTAATATTGCATTCCTACTGTTTAACACAACCTGCTAGAGAAAGAAAGCATTTGGTAAGAGATAAAAGATGTTTAACTGAATTGAATTGCAGAGGGTCAGAAAAAGGAGGATTGGCTGAGAAGAGGAAGATTCTGGAATCTGGCTGGGAGCTACAGTAGGCTTTTCTGTTGTATTGCTATTCTCAAAGTGCTATAGGACAAGAAGCATTTTTCTTGACTCACAGTTTTTAGCTTATACTATTGAATTCTTTCTTTGGGAACAAAATTCCAATTCTCCAGTGGAAATCATTAGGGAAAAGAATCTCCTCTGCTGAAAACTTCTGAAGTAGAACTGGTTGCCCAACAAACTAGTTTGCTTGAGTAGCTTGTGGATAATGGTGGTGCTGAACCATTACCTTTATGGAATTGATTTTCTTATATGGCTCAAATAACTGGTTCCAAAAGAAACTTACACAATGGAAATGTTATGTGCTCCAGTGAACATTCTTCAAGTTTTATGGAATATCTACCAGCTTAAAATGTGAAATCTTATAACTTAGGCACAATCTTAGATCAATGACAAAATTAGCTAGATTATTACCATAGAGTGAATTTAGTCAAATTCTCCCTCAATTGCTAAATCTCCTTTGTATCTTGAAAGGATAATCTTCTATCCCTTATGTCTCTTTTTTAAAGTGCCTATAAAGGGAGAAGTACAATAAGGGGCAATTCTTGGCTAAGAACAGGATAAAGCAAAAAATAAATCTATCTAGATTACATTATTATTAGGTTGAAGTATAAAATTCAGAAAAATCTAAATATGTTCAGTATTTGTTATCTGTCATCATATCAATAATGTCCCTTCATTATCACTGTTCCACCCAATTTATTCAGATCTTAATGACTGAGATTTACATGACAGAAGACTGCCTAAATGATGAATCTGCTTCTGGAGGTATGGAATGACAGGTAATAGAGAACCTTTCCCTCCACTGTGGAAAGTCATCACCGAGTCTCTCCATACATTTTGGCAACAGAACTAGGGCCAAAGTTCCACTTGTTCAGAATCCCAGACCTGAAGTCAAGAACATCTGAGTCCAAATATGTCCTCAAAGGTTTTCTAGTTGGTCAATCCTGTGCAAATCATTTAACTTCTGTTTGCCTCAGTTTCTTTATCTGTAAAATGGAATTAATAATAGCATCTACTTCCCAGGGTTGTTAGAATTAATGAGATAATAATTATAAAGCATTTAGAATAGTTCCTAGCATACACTTAGTAGTACATAAATGTTCTTATTTGTTATTACTATACATGTGAATTAATTTTCCTCAGTTTCCTTAATGTCCTTATATGCAAAATGGAATCAGTAGATTAGATGACCTCAAAGGCTCTTCTAGCTCTTATCCTTGAGTTAGTATTAAGCCACATGAGCCTAAGAAGAGGAGTCGCATAGTCAGACTTGGATTTAGGACTGGGTTGTCAAGGCTCATTTGGAGAGAGGATAGGAGAGTGAAATTTAAAAAGGCCTTTAGGATGATCTGTGCTAAATATTGTGCTTTAGGGAATATATGCACTTTACACATGGTGTCTTTCATTTTAAGAATAATAATAGCTTCCTTTATATAGTGCTTTAAAATTTTTCAAAGCAATATGCAAATATTATCTTATTTTTTTCCCAATGACAACTTTAGGAGGAACCCGCTATTATTTTCCCAATTTTACAGACAAGGAAACTGAAGTGGACAGAGGTTAACTGGTTTACTAAGGTTGATATGGCTAATAAGTGTAAGAGGCAGAATTAGAATTCAGGTCTAAACTGACTTTAGGTTTAGCACAATGGTCTTGAGCAATATTTATAATATTCTAGGTGTGTAAAATACTTTTCTAGGACTTCAGATTATATAGAATATGTGAATGGAGAAATAAGATTTAGCAGTGTATTATACATGGGAGGCAAGTAAGACTGAGATGTTTTTGGATGACTTCAAGGATGTAGGCCCAAGAGAATGAGAAGATGCTGATACTCTAGATCAGCAGTTTTCAACCTGTGGGTCACGACCCCGGCGGGGGTCAAAAGACCAAAACACAGGGGTCGCCTAAAGCCATCGGAAAATATTTCCGATGGCTTTAGCTGCTGAGAAATCATGCTACTTTACAGCAAGATCTCAGAAAGAACGGGGACCCTGCTGCCCACACATTGTACTAATATTAGTTACTTATCAGCAGCCCTCCCCCTATGAGGGGTGATGGATTTACCCTGTTGCTTAGAGACGGGACTCAAACAGAGACCCAGAGAGAGGACCCAGGCACTGTCTCCAGAGGGGTTAAGAACAAGTCCTGGAGTGGATCACTCCTGGAGCAGATAATGGAGCAGAGTAACCCCAGCAAAGTGAAGCCTCAGCTTGAGCTGAAGGGAGATGACAGGAAGTAGAAGGCAGTGTCTGCGGACCCCCCTCCCCAGGCAGGACTTAACTCCCGCCCCAGCTCTCAGGCTGCCTCCTGCTGGATTAATATTTCTCAACATATAATTAAATATTGTTTTTGTGATTAATCACTATGTTTAAATTATGTTTGATTTGTAGCAATGAGAATACATAATGCATATCAGCTATTTACATTCTGA
This sequence comes from Monodelphis domestica, assembly GCF_027887165.1. Classification (NCBI taxonomy): domain Eukaryota; kingdom Metazoa; phylum Chordata; class Mammalia; order Didelphimorphia; family Didelphidae; genus Monodelphis; species Monodelphis domestica. The sequence continues at coordinate 168,521,363 of NC_077234.1, read as the reverse complement.
ATCATAACTGTAGCAAAATTACAGTGTTGAAGTAGCCACCAAAATAATTTTTTGGTTTGGGGTCACTGCAACATGACGAACTGTATTGTGGGGTCACGGCATTAGAAAGAATGAGAACCACTGCTCTATATAATAAAGGGAAGTTGGAAAGAGGGAATAATTGGGAGAAAAGGAAATTACTTCTTTTCTTACATAAGCTTACTCTTTTTTCCAGATTATGTGTCATTACAATTTTCAATAACTGTTTTCTGACATTTAGCAATCCATGTTAGTTCTTCTTTTTTGAACACATTGAGCTTAAGATTCTTATAGGGCATTCCATCTAAAATATTCAGAAGACAGTTGGTAATGTGAAACTGCAATTCAGATGAAAGTCTAGGCCAGGATATATAGGTCTTGGACTAATTTAAATAGAATTTATAACTGAGCCCATGGGAATTCGTGAGATTTAATAGGGAGTTGCAAGTTCCTCCTTTTCAAGTAAAATAATCCAGAACTAAAAAAGGGGTGGTTCAGGATGGAGCCTTGAGGGACACTCATAGTTAGTGGGAATGACATGGGTTAATAATGAGCAAAGTCGACTGAAAAGGAGCAAGTTGGATAGGAAGAGAGCCACCAGGTAAGAGTTTATTTTGACAACCCAGTGAGGAGAGAGAATCCAAGGGAAGGTGTGTCAACTATTACAGAAAGGTCAAAAAGGATTAGGATCAAAAACTATTCTATTTATCACTTAAGAAATTGTGAGTAATTTGGCTGCAGGGGTAAGTTTCAGTTGAATAAGGTCAGAAGTCTAATAAGACTAATAAGAGAAGGCTTAGAAGAGAATAAGAGAGAAAGTAGAGACACGGGATGTACATAGCCTTTTCTGGAAATTTAACCACAAAGGGAGAAGATAAGATCAAGTGAGGATTATTGCCAGTTTTGTTGTTGTTGTAGCTTTTGTTTGTAGAATAGAAGAGACCTTGGCATGTTTTTAGAAAGCAGGAAAGGAGCCAGTAAATAGAGAAATATTAAAGGGGTGTGTGTGACAGAAAAAGCCAGATACACACAGAAAGGCATAGTAATAGTGGAGGACAATCTGAAGTGTTGAGGAGACAGAGTCAATGATCAGGGATGCATATAGAGGGCTTGGCTTTGGCAAGAAGAGGAGCCATCACTATTCATTATACCGGTAGCATTTATATAGCATTTTAAAGTTTTCAAAGTATATTACAAATATTATCTCATTTAATCTTCACAATCTTGGGAGGTAGTTGCTATTATTATCCTCATTTCAAGTTGAGGAAACTAAGGCAGAAAGAGATTAAGAGATTAAGGTCACATTGCTAATAAGTGTCAGAGGTGGAATTCGAACTCAGCTTTTGACTTCAAGGTTCATTGCTTTAGTTATAGTTTTACCTATTTGCCTTTTCATCCAAGAAAGAAGGAAGAGATGGTAAGGGAAGATACCTGAATGATTTGAGCTAAGGAGAAAGCAGAAGAGAGAGCTCTCAGGAAACATCTTTAGTAATTTACCCAGTGTTTTTTGGAAAAGCTATGAGAAGAAAATAATTCCTCTCTTGCTGGGGATCTGCATCAGCAAAGTCATCTATCACTTGGAGGCTAAAAGATCAAGTCAATTTGTTAATGAAATATCTATCAAGTAAACAGGAAGGAGGACCAAAATTCACAGCAAACCCCTAAAGACCTGTACTCTTCTGGTGTGGGCTAACCACATTAAAAAAAAGAGTGGGAAGGAAACACTGAGTAAGCCTCAATGGATTGTCTCCACGAAATCAGATTTTTGTGTGAGATGGGGATAACTTAAGGTGAAACTGTTTAGGAAAATAAGATGAGAAGACTCAAGGCAGGAAGTTTCTGACAAATATCTCAGCATCTTCAAAGTTCTGATAGTCCCTTAACCTTTTCAAACCTGCAATGTCTCAGACCTCTTGTAAAGTGGGAATCCATATTTACTAAGCTTATTTTGCATAGAACCCTTCTCAGACACACCACCCAATTGTTAAAATATACTAATTTGAACCAAACCCTTCCCAAAATTTGGACACCTCCCTGTAAAGCAACCTTTTCTAAATTTTCAGAGATGATATCAGTTCCTCTTTGGTCACCAGGTCTGGTGTTTGTTCTTCATTTGAATTGTTAAGTGTCCCAGAGAAGGTGATTCCTATATTCAAACTGGACACTTGAAATGGCAAGAGCCCTAATCAGTCTCAGGTGTTTTTGCTGTTTCTGAATGGCCATCAAGGGAAATGTTCTTCTTAGCTATTTTTGGAAATGCAATAGAAAAGAGAAAGGGAAAAATAATTTCCTTAAGAAAACCTTTAAGTCCAACTTTTGATCTTTCAAAGTTACCATTTTCATCAGTTCTCCTACTTCCTTTGTCTTTTGACCATGTGGGAATAATTTTGCCTCTGCCTCAGTTTCAACCTCTGTAAAGAGGTTTGAACTCAATGGGCTTTAAGGATGCTTCCAATTGGTTTATAGAAAATGTTCTTTTCCTACACAGAGTAAAAGTTGCTATGAAAGCTGGCTTATTAGTTTGCCTACATGTAACTAACCCAGATGCTTGTCATTGGCCTTCTTTACAACCTCATTAGAAAAATATTTATTTGACTGATTCAACCTTAGCTCAACAACTTCTTATGCCATACCTTGAATTCTGCAGTTATTTTTACTGAAAGACTATGTCATAGCCAATTCTAAAATCATTTAGGATTAATATTGGAACCAAGTATTGAGAATATTGACAAGTAAATTAGACTAAGCTAGGACCATGGTGCATTGTGACCCATATTGTTGTTGTTTCTCCTTTGTTTTCAAAAAGTACCAATGACATCATGGTTGATGTCTTGACTTGTACATGAATTGGATTTGAGTGAGATGGAGTTGTATAAATACTGTAACTGACTTACAAATATGTTAAAGATTCCATGACTATCTATTTAAATATTTTGAGTAGAAGCCATAGTTCTTGTTCTTTGTCAATCTTTGAACTTCAATATCCCTTAAATAAAAACTCTTAGATCTTTCCTTTTATCAGAAAAAGTCTTAATTAAAAATTTAAAGCTATAATTCCAGAAGAGAGGCTTTTTAGAATAAAGGAAAAAAGGCTTGGCGTGGTGTCTAGAAAGCCTGGGTTCAATGCTGTTTCTGATATAAATTACTTACAGGGCCATAGATAAATCATTTAAACTATAAGTGTTTCAGTCTACTCTCTTAAGGTACTCTCTTAAAATACAGATTAGTTGCTTATGTATATTCATATGGAAGGGTTTACAATCTGAGATCCCCACATCAATGAAATCACTAGTGTGGGGTATGGGGACATTGATTTAAAATTTTAATTTAGCTTTTGGTTTATTTAAATTATAGTCCTGATATGAGATAATGTGGAACTAAGATTGATTAGTTACTGCAAATGAATGAATTCCAGAGACATTGCAGACATTTGTAGAAGGCATTGTTTTCTAGTTACAATTACTTATATAGAGCTTATATTTACTTTAGTTTATACTTGTTACACTGTTTATATCTAGTTTATATTTGTTCTATATCATTTGCTCATTGATTTTGCCCTAAGAATAAATACTGTAGACAGTGTGTAAGGAAGAAAACAAAAAGAAAAAAAAATAATTACAGAGAAATCAAATTTGTGATTTAGTAATGATTTGCTTAGCAAAAGCAGACAAGAAGAATACCAATTAAATAAAAAAAAAAACAACTCTGTGTTTGAAATGAGTGTAATTCCCAAGATTTTGTTTTCTATTTTGTTGGTTATTGGATGGTAGGATGATAACAGAATTCGGAAACAGTTCTCAGCAAATCAACTAATGCAAGTCATAGGGTGGGTGTAGACTTTTCAAGGAAGAAAGAGGCAGCTTGACTGTCATTTCAGTCTATAACACTGTTAGCTTCAAATCAAGGACCAAAATTAAAGGATATCAAGTAAAAGGAACAACAGCAAGTCATTCTAACCATGACCCCCTGTCTCATTGTCCTACCACAGTTCACACTGTCAAAAAACCCCAAACACCATTTTATAGATGAATACATTGAGACCCAGAGAAGTGATAATGAGAAAAGTGCCTCATAAAAGAATTTAAAAAATCATTTTAGTATCAAAATTTGTTTCAATAAACTTTTGAATTTGTCTTTCTGAATTCATTGCTTATTCTCTAGCTTGAATTTCATTTCCAGGTTTCCCTGAAACATTTCAGCCCCAAGTTTCTTTAAATCTAGTCACCTGATTAATTAGCATTTCAATGCTTTAAGGGAAAAAACCAAACAAACTAAAAATCCTATTATTTGAACAGTTGAACCTGGGAGTAGAGAGAGGATCAGTGTTGCTTTTTTGAGGGAAAAGTACACTGTACTGAGAGTTAGGAACATTGGGGTTCAAATCCAGATCTTCCCCAATTTGCTATGAAGCCTTAAATAGCTCCCCTTATTTCTGGAGTCTCTTTTGTCCAATCTGGGGGAGGGGGTCAAGGAAGAGAGATTCAGCATTTCTAGTGGAAATAATAGAAAGGGAAATATCATTCATGATGACTATATAATGTGGAAAACATCTATCAGCTGATCTAATAAGACACATTCAAGAAACAAATCCACAAACTTAAAAAAAAAAGAAATTAAGAATGAATTTAAAAGATTGCAGGGATATTCATTACTTTTGGTTGGGTCACACCAGTATAATAAAAACAGTACGAGTACCTAAATTAATTTATACATTCTGGGCTATACTAATCACACTTCAAAAGAGGTGTTATACAAAACTCTACAAAATGGTAACACAATTCATTTGAAGGAACAAAATGATCATGAGTCTCAAGGGAAATGAAAAAAGTAGAAATAGAGAGAGATATCTAGACTTACAATCACATTATTATTCAGCAATCATCAAAAGGATTTGCTACTGTTAAAAAAGTAAAATAGATCAGTGGGACCACTTTATAATTAGAAAACAATCTCAATAACTTAGGGTTAAATAAAATAGAGAACATAAACTACAGTGGAAAGTTCTCCTCATTTTACAAAAATTACTGAGGAAACTGAAAAGTGGTTTAGCAAAAACAAAAACAACTCCTTGACACCCTTTAAGATTTTGACTAGAAGTTCTTAACCTAGGTATCAAGGGTTCCATGCATCTACTTCAGATTGTCTGTGAACTTGGATGAGAAAAAATTCCCATTCATATTTTTTTACCAATGTTTGACTGAAAATTAGCATTTTCATCCCTCATAAGTATAAAGAAAATCAAATACTATTCTAAAAAGGGGCCTATAGGCTTGCTCATCCAGACTGCCAAAATCACACACACACACACACACAAGATTAAGAACTCCTAATTTAGACTATCGTCTTATATTACATACTTCAGATAGTTCTAAATGTATACTCAAGGAGGAAGATGAATGGAGGTATCTTTCAGTTATGTGTAAGGGGAGAATCTTAGCAAACCAAAGGACAGAAGAGATAACAAAATTATGATAGTTAATTTTCATTACATGAAATCAAAAAGCTTTGCACTAACAAAATTAATGCAGTTTTAGATAAATTTTTGTAAACTCTGTTGGACAAGATCCATACCCTTTGATCCATAGATCCTACTAATAGGTATATACATCAAGGAAATAGAAGACAGAAAGGTCCCATATACAAGAAAAATTCATTGAAGTGTTTTGTTTTGGTCTTTTTGTGGAAGCAAAAAAATAGGGAATGGTAGGCACTCATCAATTGGGGAACAGCAAAACGTGGTAGGAAATTAATATTATGGAATGTTAGGAATGACAAATATTAAGAATTCAGTATATCATGGGAAGATATGCAAAATCACCAAAGCCAAGAAAAACAAGAAAATCAATGACTATAGCAAAAGAAAGAACAACCAAATGAACCTTATTGTTGTTTAATTACAATGACCAAACCTTTTCCTAAGAAGAGGTTAGAAACTATACCTCTTACATTTTACTGTAGAGATGGGGTATGATATGTTCAGGCAATTATTAGACATAGAGTAAGACAGTTTTTGAGTTATTTGGTTTTGGTGAACTTTTTCTTATTTTTTTCTTTTTCAATCTTTGGTACAAGGGAAGACTTACTGGACAAGAAAGAGGAGGAGGGACACATTCAGAGATAAATTAACTATCAAAACAATAACATCAAGAAAAGTTAAGAGAAAAGGAGATCAGAGGAGTAGATGATCTCTTAATATTCTTAATACTTAATACATAAGTTTAAATATCACTTCACTCACATCAAACAGAGAAATATATCCTCAAAATGGAACTAGTCACTATGGATTTTTCTTTGAGGGGAAAAGAAATACTTATTAATAGATGGTTGATGAAGTGTTGGATTTTTCCAGCCATTCTGAAAAACAATTTGGATTTATATAATAGTAGTCACTATGTATACTAAGATTATACACCCAAGGAGAACAAAGACAAAAAGAACCTATACATACAGCAAAATATTCCTAATCTCACTTGTGTGCTTGTCAATTGGGAAATGAATAAACAAATTGTGATATGACAACATAATGGGAAATTATTATTTCATAAGAAATATGGGAAATTCACAAAATCATGGGTAGATTTCTATGAACTATTGGTGTCCTTTTATCACAATGTTTTCTATTGGTTCATGATTAATAAATTGCTTGTTGGAATGGCTTGGAAAGTGAATTAAGCAAAATCAAGTGAAGAATATAAACAATGACTACAATAATATAAATGAAAAGGACACTAAAAGGAATCCAAACTCTGAATAATTATAATGATCAATCTTGGTCTCAGAAAACAGATGATAATCTGAGTCATTTGGTAGAGAAATGGATAACTAGTGTATGTATTGAACCAAACTTTTTTTTTTTAATTTTTAAAAGGGAGTGACCAATGATGTGTTTGGTAGAGTAAGTACAGTTGGAGGAATAATGTGATATAAAAATTTGACAAAGTATTTAAAAGAAAAAAATTAAGCATTAATTTGGGAGCAGATAGAACAATTATCTAAACTGAACATTCTGCAACTCATTCCTAAGAATTCTCTTTTAACTGGCCTGTCTTCATAGTGTTTTTGATTAATAATATATATAGGGAGGCAAATTGGAGATTGGCTCTGGGTGAAGGTGAGATGGATAAGACATAGTAATGTCAGCAGAAAGAGTGATCTAAGCCAAAGTTGGAGTTAAAGGATTTTAACCTTAGGTAGGCATTTGGAAGGGTTGAGAAAAATATGAAAAATGAAACAGGCAGAACCAAAAGAACATTGTGTACAGCAACAAATGTTCAAAAGATGACTTGTATATGCCTGCCTCCAGAAAAAGAACTGATAAATAAGTAAGGCATAATTTAATATATACATATATATTTTTGCCACATGATGCCATCTCAAATGGGGGGGTATAAGAGTAGAACTTATTTTTAATAAAATAAAAAGCAATGAATTTAAATTAAAAAAGAAAAATTATTAGAGTCAGAGAAATCAGTATGAGAGTGGTTATTATTTTATTTGAATAACAACATGAGGCTTTTACAAAAGTTTTAATGTTGATAAAATAAAATAAAAAGAAGACCTCCAAAATACTAGGGTTCTGGAACTGCCACATTCTATTGTCGATTCAATCAAAGGAGCATTTTTTAATGTACCTTCTATGCCAAAGTACTGTGTTAGGCATAAAAAGAAAATTGGGAGGCCTTTGCTCTTAAGGAGTTCCATTCTCCTGAGGGGCTACTACATATACATGAATATAATCATACTTTAGTGAAAATTGAGGAGAAAGAGCTTACTAAAATAGGCTCCACTGTTTATCATATCTGTTACTTTGGATAAACTACTTGACTCTCTGGAGCTTAGTTCTGAAGAACTAATGATGAACTAAGATGAATCTGCAAAATGAGGAGATGAACTTGATAGCCTCTAAATTACCTTCCAGCTCTAACCTTATGGTCCAATGATCCTCTGAACTGGGGAGAATCAAGAAGATTTCCTCTGGAACATGGCTCCTGACATAAATTTTAAATGATGACAAGGATTCTGATTTTGGAAGACCTTCGATAGCAGATAGGGGCATTTGTAATTGAGGCAAGTGGAATCCTATATTCAGATTTGGGTCTTAGGTAGATGATTTTGGCAGTAATCAATAAATCAGATGGGAGGTGGGGAAAGGTCAAAGTTAATCCAAGGTTGTAAATGTAGGTGATTGGAAAGAATGGGAAATTTTGCTGGAGGAACAGGTTTGGAGGTGGTAGAGTGGGAGAAGATATTAACTCACATTTTTAGACATTTTGAACTTCAGATGCATATTGGACATTCAAGAAGAGACATCCAACAGTAAGTAAGTGCTGTAAGATTTGAGTTCAAGGAAGAAATTAGAGCTGGAAATATAAATATGAATGTCATCTTCATAGAGCTGATACTTAAAACTGGGGGAAAATGAGATTTTCAAGGTAGAATATAAGATACAAAAGCATCAGGTGAGGGACTGAGGATCAGAAAGATAAAAGAACAAGAAGGGAGTAGTGTTACATAAATCAAGGAAATTAAGGGTTTGAGGCTAAGGAGGAAAAAGGGAAAGAAAAAATATGTATCAGTTGTGATCATTCATAACTTTGGAGAGAAAAATTTCAGTCAAGTAATGGTGTCAGAAGTGGGTGATGGAAAAGACTACTCAGGGAATGTAGATTATTCTTTCTAAGAACTTGATGAAGAAGGGAAGAGAGATGCAGCATGATAATCTGATGGATCCAGTGAAGATTTTCCAAGAAGATGGTAGACCTGGGTATGTTCATAGGTTATGGAGAAGGAGTCAAAAATTAGGAGAGATTGAAGATGAAAATAGGAGAACACGGTAGATGACAAAGATTCTGGAACTTTAGTATGAGAGAAGAGAATTAAGAATAGAGAAAGGGTAGTTGATGTTGGTAAGGAAGAAGATCCATCTATTTCTGAAACAGGAGGACAGGTTAAGAAAATGCCTCACGATACAGAAGTAGAAAAAACTGAGGTAGTTTGGGAGAAATGGGCTTGATTTTCCTGATGAAGCAGGATGCAAGGATATTGGATGATTAAAAGGGATATGAACAATAGAAAAGAAGGTTATAGAATAGTTGCTGAGAATGGGAAGAATACAGTTTTTTTCTATGAAGCTCTTCATATTAAATACCATGAATTTGCCATAAACTCAGTGAGGATGGTGATATGACTTATTCTAGGGGTGTCTGGCATCTTAGGAGTATGAGTGGACAAGGAATTTGATGGCGGTGATTCACAGCTGTGTTGTCAAAGTGTAAACTGTGGAAGAACAATGAGACAAGGAGTCATGGTTAGAATAAATTGCTGTTGTTCAGTTGATTAGTCATGTCTGACTCTTCCTGACCCCATGGACCATACTGCACAGGGTGTTTTCTTAGCAAAGATATTGGAGTGGGTGATCATTTCCTTCTCCATATTAGAATGAGTGCATAATATAATTAGTTGGCTATAGGATGGAAAGAAGGATGAGGGAGTAGCAGGGTGAAGTCAGGATGAAAAAAAACAGGTTTAGAAAAAAGGAAGAAATGAAGGGTTAAGGGACCATAACATGAGGATAGCAATTTTAGAGTTCAAATCCAGAATCAAAGATTTCTATTTTGAAGGGAACTTAGGAGTCATGAAGTCTACAGTGTATGATGGGCACAACCTATGATCCCTGCTACCTGGGAGGCTGAGACTGGTGGATGACCTTAACTTGGGACTTCTGAGATGCAGAAGATCAAATGCCAATCACCTGTCCTCATCAAGTCTAGCAGATAAAAGCTTCCTCAGTGATTATGAGGAAGATTAGGTCAACCAGTGGCTGCTATTCTTCCAGCGTGGATCAGAAAGGGAAACCCAGACTTTAAATAACAACAACAACAAACATCAGCAAAAGTAGTTGAGTCCAATTTGGCCATGTTCTATATGCCACCAAATCAGGCATCTTTCACAGCTGATTAAAAAAAGAACTGGAAAGATTAAGCAATTGATTCAGGGTCATACAGTTACATTATATCTGAGGTAGGATTTGAACCCAGGTCACCCTGGTTCCAATTAAAAAAATATATATTTTATTTTACTAATTACCTGTAGTAACAATTTTCCATAAAAATTTTCTGAAGTTATAATATCCAAATTGTCTCCTTCACTCTCCGTCCCCTTTCCCAAAAATGATAAGTAATTGATCTATGTTATATGTGTATTATCATGCAAAATATTTCCACATTGTTCATTGTTGTAAGAGTATACTCATATGAAACTAAAACCCTGAAATAAAAACCTAAATAAACTAAAGTGAAAAATAGAATACTTTGCTCTGCATTTTGACCCCAACAGTTCTTTCTCTGGAGGTAGATAGCATTCTTTGTCATAAGTCCTTCAGAATTGTCCTGGATCATTGCCCTACTTCCAATTTTAAAGGTATATCCACTGTCAGATAGTGAAATTAGCTAGTTAAGATAGAGATATAGATGAACAATAGTTAGGATTCTCTCTGAATCAGAAGTCAGTGTATTAGGAGGATAGGCATTTGAGGTGATAAAATATATAGCTCAGTTCCCAAATATCAGAGTAGGGATTAGCTTCAAGAGAAAAATTTCAACTTTAATACTGAATTCCTTAGAAAAGGAGTGACCTTGAATCTGATCAATGTTGTATTCGAGGGGTTATTTAGTTGTAACACAGGAGAGAGAGAGAGAGACAGAGAGAGAGAGACAGAGAGACACACACACACAGAGAGAGAGAGAGAGAGAGAGAGAGAGAGAGAGAGAGAGAGAGAGAGAGAGAGAGAGAGAGAGAGACAGAGAGAGAGAGACAGAGAGAGTGGAGACTTCCCTTCTTAAAGTGGGGTTCAGGGGAGGCAGCTGATGTTTAAGGTTAGCTCAGAAAGAGGAGAGGGGGTTTGAAGATTTTCCCCCTTCTGCCTTCCCTCCTAAGCTAAGGCTGCTCTCCTAGACACTTCTGTCCCTCTTGTTCCTGCCTTCCCTCTTGTTCCTGCCTCCACTACTTGAGACCAAAGGGTCTCCCCTTGATCTGTTCACTCACACTTGATTCACAGCTTGGGGAAAAGATAACTATTTTAATATCAACTCAATCAGGTGTATTAAAGAGATAATCTATTGATCACTAATGGCTAATAAGTTAATATTTCCTACCCTTCTCCTCCCTTCACCTCCCAGTTTCCACTCACGCCCTTCTGTCTTCCTTTCTCCTTCCCCAGTCTTAGCCAGCCACCTTCTAAGTAACCCAGGGGAACTATGAGATTTCAGAGAAATATTCTTTACTCTTCTTTTCTCAAGTAAAGGGGTTTATTGGTAACAAACAGAATGGGGATTGAGGTGAGAGGGGTGAGGGTGTCCCTAATCTCTAGGGAGAATTAGGAGGGTTTGGGAAATGTCAGTTATTCACAACTGTGACTCAGAGACAGCCAGAGAGATGGAGAACAACTGTTAAATCTTCCTTCTTCAGTCAGATAATCTCTGAGCAATTCAAGTCCTGACTCTGTCAAAAACCACAAAGGTCTCTCTGCCTAGGTCAGGAAAATCCAGTCTCTCTTCGTCAGGAACCCCAGAGAAGAGGTTTCTCCCTTGGTCAGTAAACCCCAGAGAAGAAATCTCAGTTCATCTCCCCTGGCCAGCTCCAACTGCCTCTCCTGGGAACATTCGGTTTGGAATCTTTGCCTTGATTGACAGATCAGGTTCTTTATCTTGGTTCACATTCTTGGCTTGGCTTGTAAATCCTCCCTTTCTTCATGCCCCTTCCACACAGGATAAGTCCAAAGGAATAACTAACAGGGAAAGAATGGGAGAGGAAGGTGTGAAAAGGTTGGTCTCTGTCTCTATCTAAAACCCTTTTCCTCCCTCCTCAAGTTTGGTGGGAACTCAGGCTTTGGCAGCCTGAGCTCCCTGAGAGAAAGGCAAGTTGACTCATCCTGGATTTGGCCCCTTGGCCACAGTTCAGACTCAGGGCAACCAGAGCTGAAGTAAAGTTGGACAGAGATTTAAAATGTCTTTCTCAGGTTTCCTCTTAAATAGTCTTTTCAATTGGGAAATGTTGGGGGCAAAGATTTCCAGTCATCAGGAGGAAAAGTGAGTAACCCTCAGGAGAAAGTATTTTTCAACCTTCTCTCTTTAGCTTCTCAAGACTGAGAGCAACTTCTCTACCAGCCAGAGTCTTCTCCAGATTCCAAACTCCTGGGACCCCTCCCCCATCAAGGTGATCAGTTCCACACACTCTTCAGCCTGGCACTCTTCTTATGTGCCAGCCTCTGTCACAATGGCAACCACAAGCTTCTAAATGTGTTGATATAGATAGATGAGTGAAACTCAGAGGAGCAGAAGTTATTTAAAGTGACCATGTTGAGTGTGTACCTGAAGTGTCAGAGTAAGAAGCATGGCATTTCCTCCTCTTTGCCCAGTACATGATGGAAGCAAGAATGAAAAAGAAAAAGACCAACCAGTAATGGAGAGGGTGATCATGTAATGCTGTGTCTTCTGGAGAGGGTCAGCTTTCTGAGAGTTAAGAAAGAAGGAAAGAGGCTTAGGAAGAAAGGAAGTTTGTGAATAATCAAATTAAGGGGTTAGAGGGCACAATGGAAAGGGAGAGCAGAGGAGGAAATGAATGATGGGGTGGTAGGCTTGAGTTGGGATGCAGAGAAGAGGCAGCAGTTTGCTCTTCTGAATCACTGTGATTCCAGGAAGAGGAGGTATAAATTTGCTAGTTAGACCTGATAAGGGATAGGTAGTTGGGTGAGATCCTAACTTCCAAGCTCCTTGGTCCCTTTTCAAACCCTGGAGACTTAAAGAGACAGTGATACAGAGTGCAGGCCTGAGGTTTTTATCCCCTAGAAACATTCTGGATGTTCATGTGATGTCTCAGATGACTTCCAGACAGCAGTGGATTCTGGAGATCATCCAGAAGATATACCTTGGCACTGTCAACTTTTTTGGTTTTTGATGCACTGTCTAAGATTCCAGTCTTTCTGATCTAGCTGGTGCATCAGGTAGGGTGGCTCTAAATGTTTTGTGAAAGAAAAATGAGTAGGAAAAAGGACAGAGGATATAAGAATGGTTAAGACATTGGAATTGAAGTCAAGAAGATTTGGATATAAATCCTGCATAACATACTTGCTAGTTGTGTTACCCTGGGCGAGTTACATAAACTTCCTGTGTCTCAAGTTTCTCTCTATATATATTTATGATGCCAGACTTGATGATACCTTCCAGCTCTCTCTTGAATTCTTTGATCTTGATGATTTTAAGGAAATATCACTTGATAAAAGGAGCTCCATTTAACTTCATTCTTTAGATGAATCTTATTCATAATCATCAGTTGTTGGAGGCAGGACTCTGCAATCTGATTTAAGTTGGATTTCCAAAGTTTGCACTGCTTACTTGCCTAGGGTCTTTCTAGCGAATGAGTTGTTGGTATTCCTGGACGGGTCCATCCCCATAGCTTGGCCATGAGAAGTCAGCCAGTAGCCTGTCTTCAGTCGATTCATACCCATGTTGCTTACTTCAGCAGCCACACCAGGGATAAAGGAGTGCCTTGGCAGAATTCAAGGTGGTGGGGCAACTGAACATTTGGCGATACAGTGAGTTCTCTTCACCAAATTATTATTTGGACTTGGAAGAGCCTTAGGGGCACTTATTTTTTTTCCTGGGTGCCTTTTCATTTCCTAATCTAACTACTTCTCTAAAGACTCTTGGCATAAAGTAAGATTAATGGATGTCTGGTGACAATTTTCTGCTTACATCAATTTTAAGAGGGACTTTTCCAGTAATCACAATAGTTGCTTAGGGAGGGTGATCGGGCCGACAGAGCCATTGGATTCAGGGGAGGGAGAGCACAGGTGGGACAGGTTACAAGAAATGAGTCCCCTTCAGATTAGTTCCAGGCTGGAGTGAACTACTCAGGAGAAACTCCTGGTTAATCCCTACGTCTGCCCTGGGGCTTCTGAAACCAGGGTGCCCAAGGGGAAGGAAGCAGCTAAAACCAAGCCCTAATATTTTGAGAAAACTGGCGGATACAATTCTGCACTTGGCAGAGAGATGGAGGGGAGAGCTGGAACCAGGTGAGACTTTAGGGTGTGGCCACGGTAGCATGCTTGCAGTGGTTTGGGGCTATGGGCCTATTATTCTTGTTTGCATTTAAGGGTTGGCCAGTGTCACCCCTCCCTCTGAGGCACGGGGTGGGGTTGGGTTAGTGGGGTGTTTTTGACTTGAGGAAGTCATGTTTGCTTATGTTCCTCTCTGTTTCTTCCGTTGAGAAAGGACAAGTTTACATTAAAGGAAGACATTCATGAGAGATGTTTGAGAATCTGAGTCTTTGAGGTTATTTTCTATCCATGTCTGGATAAGAGTTTACAGGACCCCAAAAAGTATTTAACAAAAGATGTATTTTTTTAAATATCACATTAATTGCCAGATATATCCATTCTCTCTCCCCTGTGCAGGGAACCAACCTTTGTTAACAAGAAATAAAAAAATAAATAGTAGAAATAACAAACAAGTCAACTCAGTCTGAGAATATATACATGTTTAACACTCATCTACCACCTCTGCAGGAAAAGAAGAAGGGAGGGCCATTTTTCTCATCAGTCCTCAGAGCCAAGCTTGATCTTTATAATTTCATAGCATTCAGTTTCATTTTTGTTTGGTTTTTCTTCTTCACAGAAATTATGTTTTAAGAAGTGCCATTTGTAACCAAGGTTCATAAGAAGGTTACCAAAAAAAAAATATTCCAGTAATTTTTTAAAATTCTCTGTGCCATGATTTTCATATAATGTTGCTTCCGAAAGGATCTGTTTCATTCCTCCTGATTGCCTGGAAACAGTAATCAGAGGGTAATGTTGCTGGGAACCTACAACAGTTTCGGAAAATATGTAATGAATGATGGGACCCTCGTAAAAGACTTAATTGCTTTGACACTGTTTTTTTTTTTTCTCCAGAGTCTAGACCTTTATTCAGTTTTATGTTTATTGCCTCTAAATATAACAGGATAGAAGCAGTGGCTGGATTTCTTCATACGTAGCTACTCATTCTTTGGTGAAGAAGGCAAATAGTTCCTCATGAGAACAAGTTTTGTCCCCTTTAGTCTGTCAATCATTTGTCCTATCAGAGTGCAACAGTGGGATGAATGACAACTATTTGTTGGAGAGAGGTTGGGAAGCAATTCTACGTGACTTTATTTTTTCAGGTTGTGCTCAAGAGTTACAAAATACATGTAGACAATTTTCATTTTGTTAAAAGATACTGTTTTTATTATTCCTTCAAGAAATATCCAAGTGGACAACAGCCAGAGCAATGAACCTAACGTGGGAAGAGTTGAGTCAAAATCTGTCCTTTAGCACTAACTCGCTGGGTGACTCTGGGCAAGTTTCTCAGTCTCTTTCTGCCTCTCTTTGCTTAATTGTAAAACAGGGAAATTAATAGTATGTACCTTCACAGGGTTGTTGTGAGGACCTAGAAGGATAGTATTTCTAAAGCATTTAACACAATAAATGCATGTTTACATCCTTCCACAGGCCAGGGCATCCCTGATTACTAGTGCACCAGCCTCTAATTATTCAATCTGTAGGCTCTCGAAGATAGAACTAGAAGGCTCTTACAGATTATCTAGTCCAGCTTCCTCCCCATCATTTCACAAATGAGAAAACAGGTCCAGACAGAAGGGACTTTCCCAAGGTTATAGGAAAGTATTACGTAGTAGAACCATATTTTAACCCACACATTATAACTGAATTTATATAACCATTGGAAAGCAGTAGTTTTGGCAAAAGGAAAAAAATATTACATTGGAGAAATATTGGCCACTTTAAAAAATCATGATCTCAACTCACAATTTATCCTAATACTAATGCTCAAACCCTGCAATCAAATCAGTGGCAAGTACAAGTCATCAGCATTTGCTAGTGCACATAGAATAATGGTGAAGGGGACTGCGGTGGGACATTATCTTTATTGTGAATATCATTGCCTGAGCAAAGGACACAAAGCCTTTTGTTTAAACAAGCATTCCCACAAGCCTTAAGAAAGTGGAGTGCTTTCTAAGGACCACTAACTTTAATCATAAAACAGATAGCAAGACTGAAGAATGAACTATTTTCCATTACATTTAGCCAGAAATTATTGTCATAGCACTTGGTATTAAGGGATGAGAAGATGAAGAGCAAAAGAAAAAAAAAGGAAATATAAAACATAGTTTCTCTTCTCCGGGATTTAACAGTCCATGTAGGGAGAGCAAGAAAAAATATATTTATGTCATAATAAGAATACATGGCTATAAATGACCAAACACCAAAATAGGAAGTAACAACTAAGTGTACTTTTAAAGGGGCTAAAATTCAGTATAGACTGAAGCACTTAGCCAGGATATCAGCCTGGAGTACAATTTACATAAAACAAAAAATTGCTTCCAGTAGCAAATGGGTAGTACTTGGCAATGAGTAAGTACACTCATAATTTCCCAAAGTCTTTGCACTGCTTCATGTATTATTTACTTTGTAGTCGAATATTGTGGCAGTCCTTGTTAATACTATAATCATCAAAATGCTGCAGACGTAAACATTAATATACTGGAGGAATACAGGATTCATGGTTTAAGAAAGTGGCTGCCAGGGAATTGCCTTATATGTCCTGTGTGTACAAAAGGCAGCAATATGTACTGAGGTATTTCATAAAGCTATAATTTTGTTGAAAGGGATTTGATGACTATACAGATGAAAGGGGTAGATAGCTCAAGCAGTGTGCCGCATGTGAGGCTGGCATGTGAAATTATAGGTTGGAATGAAATAATGTGGTTGTCACTCTTCCCCCCTCCCCCCATTACAGACATGTTACCTCAAGCAATAATAAGTCTTGACCCTTTGGCTGCGGGGGAACTTGGCCATATTTAATTATCCTCAGGAACCTGCGGACCACCCTAGGCTAATTGGCAGGATGAGGCTTGCCACTTGCAAAGATTTGGGAGAGAATTTCTCTCCATTTTCTTACCACCCGTAAGGCTTGTCTGAACACTACGTTAATTCAGTAGATCCAGTCCTTTCTGAGACTTGCTATTCATGAACCATTGATAGGAAGAAATTAAATTTGTGGAGTGGGATTCATGAAAGCATATCAAAAGCTAGTGTTCGCTGGTGTCAACCAAGACTCTTAGTGGTGAGGATCTGATTTCTAAAATTCAGTGTTCCACCTCTCCTGGCAAAGCTCACGGTCCTTGACAATTATCAGCAGTGCTGGTCATCGACAAAATCGAACATGGACAAATCTTGGAAAACAAGTAACTCTTTATAGATTGCGTAAGACTAAAATGTGCATAAATTGCATGGATTTAATATCAACGTGGAGATCAATCCAAAATCATTTCCTAAGGTGGGAGGTTCTCCTTTTTAATGCTAATCCTCAAAATGCAGGTGCACATGGAAAATACATGAGTAGATGAGACCTGTTTATGGTCTAAATGCAAAATCAGTCTAGTAGCTGGCAGCCATGGATTCCTAGTTATACTGCCATAGCTACCTGCCTCCTGGTCACAGTGCCAACCCTGATCTGTGGAACTTCTTGCAATTAAAATATAATTTAGGAGTCAGCTAGGTAACACAGCTAATAGAGCACCAGGCTTAGATTTGGGAGGACCTGGGTTCAAATTTGGCCTCAGACATTTCCTAGCTGGGCAAGTCACTTAACGTCTCGCCATATTTCTTTTAGAATTATTACTAAGGTAAAAGGTAAGGGTTTACAATATATATGTAATACATAGTGACATATATAACTTATACAATTATATATAATATAAATTTAAGTATTTATTAAGCACCTGCTTTGTGCTAAATGTTTTAATGGGTACTGAGGATATAGGGAGAAAAGAAAACATTTCTATCCTCAAAGAGCTTTATAAGCTATTGGGAAGAATGTATAAATAGAAGAATGAATGCAAAATATTTACCAAGTAATTTCTGGGGAGAGAACATAGGTATAATATAAAAGGCAATTTCTTAGTTATAGAATGGGAATTCGAAATGGAACATAGAAGGGCAGGGTAACACAGAATAGGGCTGATATAAATGTTCCTGAGGGAGAAAGAAGTAATATCCATGAAAGGAAGCTTTAGCAACCTGCAACTAGAAATCATAGGAATACTGAGTGAAGCCATTGGACAATAGATAAACATAGCCTTCATAGTAATAATCAATTGTAATTATTCTACCCTATTGTCCTTCTAAAATAAAACTTCATCCCTATTCATATTCAGCATCTTAGATACTACATTGCTACTGCCTTTACCTCTCCCTTCCCCAGATCCTTCCCTCCTAATCTCTCTTGCATCCATCTTATTATATCAGTAGGGTGGAAATTAGCAGCATAGAAATAACATGGCTTTTATCATACATATGTGATAAAAAAATCTTATTTTGGCCTTAGGTTCTACCCTACAAGTTTCAGATGATTTAAGCAATCATTTAAATCATTAAAAATTTAAGCTTTGACCAGCTCCCATAGGGAAACTCATTCTTCCCATCCCTCCATTCCAGTTGGAGATTTATAAATAAATCACAAGATTTTTCTATTCAAAGTGGAATTTCAGGACACTAACTCCAATTCCCTTAGTTTGCACATGAGGAAACTGAGGCTCAGAAAGTTTCAATGCCTCACTTAGAGTCCCACAAGTAGTAGGTGCCTAAAGTGGGATCTGACCCTGCTGGGGCTTCCTGATTCCATATCCAATATGCTATCTATCATACCATGTTGCCTCCAAAGATATGTGTGTTGATTCAGAAATGAATTCTAGACAACATGTTCACAATTATAGCATCCATATGACAAAGGAAATAAAAGCAAAGTGTCCAGCACTGTTTTCTGGATCCCAGGGAACTGCTTGTCATAGTATTTATTATATTAAGTAAAAGCTAATAAGTTTATTAGCTATTTAGTGTCTATTTACAAAAGAAATGATCTTTAGTACATGTATCTTCAAAATAGTTTATATTACAAATGACCATTTAAGTACATTTTATGCATTTTTATTGGTTTTGAACAGCTTGGCCAACTAGTAAAAAGGTGGCTCTGGTCTTGCCTCTGGTTATCCTCTCATCCCATGGAGGTTGTTGAGATGGTGCAGCTCTAGCAGGAAGATTCCAGGTGTGTATATGAATCAGGCTGGCTCTTGGCCAGATGTGTTCAGTGCTGAGGAGTTTGGCTATAGATAATAAGAGATGTTAGAATGATATGAGGCAGACCTTCCATTGGGGAGCTGGAGAAGTATCAGCAAGCAACCCCTCGCAGGGATGACCAGTGAAAAGAGAATGAGCCAGTAAGGCAGGCGGCAGTAGGACATCAGGGACATTGGGAAGAATTGGAGAAATCTAGGCAGGCAGGCAGTGTGAGGGAGGTGTGCGAGCAGGTATGTTCTAGGCAGAGAACGAAGGTGTCCACTGAAGCACATGGAACCAGGCCATGATCCAGTTCTCTGACCAGAGTCCGAGTGGGAGCAGAAGCAAGATTGAATCGAGGATGAGAAGCTTGAACTATGGATTTGGGGATCTTCCTTTTCCCCTTCCCTGTGGGCTAAGTTCATTCCAGAGTTTGTGGAGAGAACTGTGAGCAGGGGAGGGATTTGAGCCCAGCTGAGGGCCCTGGAGAATGAAAGGGCAGAGAGCCAAGTTTGGCACAGGAAGCTGCCAATCTCTTCTGCTTACTGCTGCCAAATTTTTCTTTCTACTACATCACCTGTAAGAATTGTAGCCCTATTATCCATGTCAATTGTTCAAAGAATTCGGTGTATTTTATATCATCATTTTATTGTTTCTCTTCTTAAAAATTCTGAGCCTAACAAACTAAAAGGAGTATTTCCATATATGCATTAGAACAGAGATAAAAGTACACCAGTGTAACATTATATTATATTACATTATATTACATTATATTATATTATATTATATTATATTATATCATATTATATCATATATCATATTATATCATATATCATATTATATCATCTATCATATTATCTTTTTTCTCTTCTTTTCTTTTCCTTTGCCTTCTTTTCTTTTCTTTTTTCTAGTACTTAATAAATTCAACATGCAACTTTCAAAACTTCCCTACTTATCTGTGATTCCTCCTCACCTTTTTCTTCTCTTCTGTGTATTTCAGAAACATATTTCAATGATCCATTTCTTTTTTTCTTTTTCTTTTGACAACCCTATCCCTAGCTCTTCTTCCTTTTGACTCCCCCTCTCCAATTAAGGGGGGAAGGGAAAAAGCCCTTTATACTTTACGTCTTCTGTAACATTGTGCATTGCACACCAACCTGGCACATAATAATTAGGGAAGAACCATAGATATTGTAGATCTGTTTCAGAAAAAAAATGGCACTTTCAAGTGATCCTTGAAGAAGTGGAGAGATAGGAGCTGATTGAAAGGTGGCTCAGAAAGGAGTGATAAATGGATCAATGTCAGTCTAGGGAAGAAAGAATCTAGTGATGTGCCTCTGACCTGTGCTGTTCCAAATTTTTATCAGTGACTCAGATAAGGGCCCAGATGTCATAGTTAACTAATTTGTAGATGGATAGAAGCTGGGAGGATATTGGATGGCATAATGTGAATCTCTAATAATGGCCCAATGGATGGGGGTGGGATTGGTCCAGATCTTTTTGGATAAAATTTAATAAGGGTAAATGTAAAGTGTGGTTCTTAGGTTTAAAAAATCAGCTGTACAAATATGAGAGACTGTTTCTGAGACAATAGTGAGTTTAAGTGAAATCCAAGTTCAAGACATCAGCACTGTGTGTTGGGTCCCCAAACCATTATTGTGATCATGGGTTGTATTAAGAGAAAAAGTACCTGAAACAAAGGAGGTGTTAGCTTTGCTGTCCTTGTCCTAGTCAGAGCTTATCTGGAACATTGTTTTCAGTTCTAGGTTTGCCATTTTGAGAAGGAAATGCACAAACTAGAGCATATGTGGAAGAATGAACCTAAAGTGAGAAGATTTGAGACCATGACAAAAAAGAATGATGTAAACTGGTATCTGTCTTCACATATCTGATTGGAGTTCTTAACTTTGTGTTGTAAAACATTTGGGCAACTGCTAAAGTGTATGGACCCCTTTCTAGAATGTTTTTAAATACATTAAATTGAAAACATATAATTACCAAGAAAAGAAAGTATGTCAAAATATAGTTATTGATTTTTTTTAAAGTTCATGGATCTACAGTTTAAAAATCCTTAATCAAAGGGTCTGTCATATAAAATGGGTATTAGATTTATTCTTGGCTTGAAAGGGTAAAATTAGAGCTCACTTGGCTGAGAATTTCCCTTTTCCCTTCTTTTCCAAGTTATATCATTCAGAAATCTTCCTCTATAATCACTTTTTTTGTTCAGATGAAGAAATAGCCAACTCTTCTCTATGCCTTCTTCACCCCATTCTGCCCTGATTTTTATAGTAAATCTATAATTAAACATAAATAAAAAATAGTAAAAAAATTACAATATAATAAGTATTGTCCCTTCTATCAACCCCATTTAATCTCACCTTCCATTTCTCTGCATCTATTGGCTTCTTTCCTATGGCCTACAAAGATGTCCATATTTTTACCCATGCTTTATTAAAAACTTCTCCCTTGATAGTGAATATTGCTTGATCTTACCATTTAGACTAGCTGTCATCTTAGATCTCTTTCATTAATTTATAGTTTTTCCAGATTATATATTGATATGATATTTTTAATATTTGTTTGCTGATATCTTAAAATCCATATATCCTTCCTCCCACCTATCTCCCAGAAGGCAAGCAAAATATATCCTCTTTTTTGTAGCTAATTCTTTAAAAAGAGGTCTACAATTGGGTCCCACAGTTCCTATTTCTCTTTTAAATCCTCATCAACTGGCTTCTGAATTTATTTAAACCAAATTGTTCTTACAAAAGATACTAGTGGTCACTTAATTGCTAAATCTAATAGCCATTTGCCATTGCTTGATCCTGGTCCTTCTTTTGGCATCATTTGACACTGTTGACCTTTTTTGCTACTGGATATTATTTCCTCTCTAGTTGTTCCTGCTACTTGTCTCTCCTTTATATATGTCTAGCTGTTCCTTCTCAATCTCCTTTGCTCAATCTTCATATAATGATTACTAAACATTCATGTACTCTAAGACATGTATGTATATAGAAATACAAATAAAGATGTGTGTGTGTGACATCTTTCATATTCCCCATCACCGTTTTTTTTTGTTTTGTTTTAACCCTTACCTTCCTTCTTGGAGTCAGTATTGTATATTGGCTCCAAGGCAGAAGAGTGGTAAGGGCAAGGCAATGGGGGTCAAATGACTTGCCCAGGGTCACACAGCTGGGAAGTGTCTGAGGCCACATTTGAATCTAGGACCTCCCATCTCTAGGCCTGACTCTCAATCCACTGACATACCCAGCTGCCTTCACCCCCACCATGGTTTTGATATATCATGGTCACCATAAGAAATTAAAAGGAAATCATTGTGGAGTTGTGCAGAAGCCACAAGATGACACATGAAGACCAGCAGATGATACAGGAAAAGGTTAGAAATTCAGAAATGCATGAAATATAAGTATAGTATATTTAATTTGTAATACTATAAAATACACAATTTATTTTTAAATTTAAAATACGTAAAAATGATAAAGTTTGCCAAAAAGAACATGAAAGCCAGCATAAATATCTTTACAAATTTAGTAGCTCAAATGCATAAATTCATGTACTATCATGTATATTACCTACAGTATGTGTTTTACTATTTAATAACATATATGAACAGCTACATAATTTTTTCTTAAAGTTAATTTGTAGTAAAAAAAAAACACTGTGGTTCTATACACTGGTTTGGGGATGCCAAGTTTATTTATGGCAATCTCTCACATGGCATCTTGTGGTGATCTCACAGTGATCTTTCCATCTTGAGTTGTTACATGCAGCATGTTCAGTATTATCCTTTTCAAATTTGTTTCATTTAAAGAAAAATTTTCATATTGTGTAATTTTAAAATTTCTTTTGCATAGTGTTTTTTTTTTACTTAACATTGACCTATATATAATCTATGACCAAATACCCAAATTTTACAATAAGGAACTGTAAACATTCCATGAAAGAAAAATAAAACCTGACTTCTCTGGTACAAAGGGAGGACTAAAATTTTTATGTGGATTTCCCATTTAATGTGAACCCCCACAACATGGGGGAAATGTCTGTACATATATGTATATATGCATAGATGTGTATATATAAATGCATACACATCCTTATAGAACCCTAGCTTTTCTATACAGACCTATAGCAATAAATCATCAAGTACATCTTGGATATGTAGAATGGATCTCTTAGGTATCTTGAACTCAATATATCCAAAACATAAGTCATTATCTTCTTTTCCAAATTCCTATTGCTGTTGAGACGTTCTGCATTCCAGACTCACAATCTCTGTGTCAGCCTTGACTTCTTAATCTCCCCACATAGCTTTCCCATTGCCAAATCTTTCCATTTATACCTTCACAGCATCTCTCATTTCCTTCTCACTATCCAAATAGCCACAACCTTGGTTCATTAAACCCTGCATTTTCTCTTTCCTTACCTATTGCAATAATCTCCTTTTTGATCTTTCTTTACTCCAATCTATCAACTCTCTTCATTTGCCAAAGAGATTTTTTTTTAAAAACATAGGTCTGACCATTTGTCCTCTTGCCTGATTGATGAGCTCCCATGACTCCCAATACTTCTGGGATAAAATATTAATTCTTCCATTTAAGATTCTTCATAACATTGTCCCTTCCTGCCTTCCTAGTTTTTGTTACTCTTTCTTCCTTTCCATAGATACTTTAACTACATTTTCCTGCTTTCATTTCCTGGAAGATGAGTTTTTATGTCCCACCTCCAATCTTTTGCATTCACTGTGTTCCCCTTTGCCTGGAACGCCCCACTCCCTCACCTAACTCATTTTAGTTTTCTTCAAGATTCAGCTCAAGCACAGTTTTCTGGAAGGAGGTCATTGGGGTCCTGCTAGCTATCAGTGCCCTTTCTCCAAGATTACTTTGTCTACTTCTGTGTACATCTTGTAATTACCTAGTAATTACAGTGTTGTAAATATGAGTTTCTGAAGGTTAAAGCTTGTGTTTATTGTCTTTCTTTATATCCTTAGAACTTAGCAAAGTGTCTAGCATATAGTAAATGATTAATAAATACTTGTTGATATAATAAAGTTAGGAAGGGGCAAATATTGGCTTTTCAAAGAAGAACTTTTCCTAACTATTAGAATTGTATAAAAGTGAAAAGAATCAGCATGGGAGCTTGACTTCATTCTTATTGGAAATCTTCAAGCAGAAATCTAGCTAACCAGTTACCAGGGAAATTACAGGGGGCATTTCTGTTTTCTTAAAGATGAGACTAGATGTCCTTTGAATTGCATTATAATAATGCTATTAACTCTGATCCACTCCAATACTTGATCAGCATCCATACTTCTTGCTAATATGCTAAGGTAAATTGAAAGGTAACTGAAACCACCTTATCTAATTCTTGGACATTTTGAGGGGTCAAAAGTAGGGATTCTGCCTAGGTTCATGTCATTTTTGGAAACTAAATCCTCAAATACATGGATTTTTTTCTAAAATATATACTTGGATTTTATTGGTACTCCTCTGTAAAAATCTATTTTTGTGATTATATATCTTTTTTAAAATGGGAAGATATTTCATAAATTATAATATGGTTTAAGTTCATTTTTCTAAATGGGGCAACTAAATGGTCCAGTGGATAGAGTGCTATGTATACAGTCAGCAAAACCTGAGTTCAAATGTGGTCTCAGACATGATAGCTATATAATCTTAAATAAGTTACCTCTATTTGCCTCAGTTTCTTTAACTATAAAATAAAGTTAATAATAGTACTTTTTAGTTCTAAAACTGCATATGCCTTTAATCTATCAACGCCACTACTAGATCTATGTAACAAGGAAATTTTTTAAAGGAGGGAGAAATGACCTATTTGTATAAAAATATTTATTGCAGCTGTTTTTGTGGTAGCAAAGAATTAGAAATTGAGGAGTTGTCCATCAAATGGGGATTGACCAAACAAGTTATGGTATATGATAAAGATGGAATACTCTTGTGCGATAAGAAATGACAAGCAGAATGATCTTGGAAAAATCTGGAAAGACTTATATGAACTGATACAAAGAGAAGTGAACTTTGTACACAGTGTCAGCAATATTTTTTGATGAACTCTGAATGACTTAGTTATTTTCAGTAATGCAATGATTCAAGACAATCCCAAAGATTTATGACAAAAAATGTCATCTGCACTCAGAGAAAGAACTAGTGGAATCTGAATGCAGAGTGGAATATATTATATTTCTTTTTCTTTCTTTTTTGATTTAAGATTTCCAAAATGAATAATTCCAAAAAATGAATGATATGGAAAAAAAAGGTTTTATATGATTACACATGTATAATCTATATTGCTTACCATCTCAGGGAGGGGAAGAGGAATGATTAAGGAAGGGTGAGAAGAAGAAGAGAATTTTTTTAAATGTTAAAATTATTTCTACATGTAATTGAGGAAAAATAAAATATTAGTTAGAAAAATAATAGCACCTGCTTCCCAGGATTGTTAAAAAATGCAATGAAATAATGGTCCTTTTGGAATGGCATGCCACTTCAGATTTAAATGAGAGGCTGGTTCTAAATGCTGAACATTCTTTTGAGTTGACTAGAAAATTCAGTAGAAGACTTGCAGAATTCTGAACTCTGTTTAGGTGTATTCTTAACCATGCTCTCCCCACACCCAGCCAAAACTTTTATAAGTTTGAAATGGTTTTATTTGAATGCACAGAATGACAGAAGTATTTATACAATTCATTCCTTGAGAGGCATTTAAAAAAGATGTCTGTTTCTCCAGGAATGGAACTGTCATTCATCTCCTATCATTTTTCCTGTACCAGGACAGAGTGATGTTCTAGTGTGAGTTGTATTGGTGGCAAGAGAAAAGAATGGGTGCTGTCCAGGATCAAGGGAATCTTGCCTGACAGCTGCCAAGCCCCTCAGGAAATGCTTCATTGAATATACCATGAAATCAATGGGGCTACCCTCAATTTGGGGTATGGGTGCCAAAGAATTTCATACAGTGGAAATCTGCAACATTAATAAATCATACACAGCAGTAAAGAGTTCCATTCTAAAATTGAAGTTTGCTTTTAACTAACATACAGTAAAGATTCTTGTTAAATTGGGGGAAACAAAAGACATTTTCATCCCTTTCTGAAGATGAAAACATTTCTGCCTTAATTCTATCCTACATGCACATTATTCATTATATAAGCTTATTTTTCTTAGACTCATTGGTTCAGATTTTGGTATATCTTTTCTTTTTTTTTCTTGTTTCTTCTAAATATCCATTTATATTCTCCTAATTTTTATCATCAGAATCATTTTGCAATGCACAGTAATCATGTACAGTACTATCCCCCTCCTTCACTGTGTTCTGAGAAACAAAGGAAAATTTGAGCAAAGTCAAGGTGACATACATGCCCAATTCTCTATACCAAGAGGAAGGAAGTTCTATTTCCTCCTTACTTCTCCCCCACCCCCATATTAAGAGTTTACATTTTGAAGTGTGGTAGACTTTAATCCTCTTCCTGCTAGATAGTTGCATTATACTTGAGTACCAATATATCAGTCACATCCGTTTGAATCAATTCTTTTGAAAATAAACTCTTGGACTGATAAATTATATTTCTGAAAGCTTTCTTCTTAAGGGCTTTCTAGCAAATTATATCCCTCTGGATAATTCTTATAGTTAGATTAAATTACGAAGTGTCAAAAATAGGACATGGAATATTCTCTCATTCATTCTGTTAAAAATTTTTTTTGAAGTTCTAAGAATAGTTTAAAAGAAACTTTAGTTGCTGACTGGTCAACTAATACAAATTGGGTATTTAACTTAGAGTCCATGACTATAAAATATTTTGAAAAGTATATTTCAATATTAGTGGTGTCCTTTATAATTCTTTCTTTTTTGCATTTAATGAAGTTTTTCTGGGAAAGAGTCCAAAGCCATTTTGGTGAACCTATGGCACATGTACAGTCATGAGTAGAAGGGTCTGTTTTGTTCCCCCTTTCCACAGTGCCTGAGGACATTTCTCACATGATCCATACATATGCCCAGTAGCCCAATGGGAGAGTTTCCTCCCTCCCCTGCCTGTAGTAAGGTCAGGGGCTCACATGGGCACAAGGGTTGTAGTTTGAGCACTCAGTCTCTAAAATATTTGCCATCACTGGTCCATAGGCTTCACTAGATGGCCAAAGAGTCATCTACACACTCAAGAAAAGGATAAGGACTACTGTACTAAGAAGTAGCATTATATTATAATATAATAAATTGATATTTCAGTTAAAAGCTAGTTATCCATTTGCTTATTTCTTTAAAATTTTTTAAATTACACTTTCTAATGATACTTCTTCCCCTCCCTACACAAGAACTAAAAATGAAAAAAAACCCCACATATAGATAGTTCTTGAATAATAAAAAGGTTTGCCCAAAGAATGAATTGTGAAATAGGGAGATTTTAGAATATTTTGATTGAGTAGAAAATTGAAACTAACATTGAAAGAAAAATTTTAATGGATATCATTTATCCATATTTTCCTTTCCCCTCAGGATTCTTAAGAAAAACTCAGTTCTAGGAGTAATGCAAGAGTTGTTATAAAATGCCATAATCTGTTATTTGACTTATATATTGCAATTCAAATATGTTTGTAAATAGAAAGGAATTCTCCATATTTCATTTGTAAAGGTTTGCTTTGTTCCACAAAAAATAAACCCTTTAAAACAAATCTTTCAGCTACTTTTTATGAGGTTCGAATGGGAGGACCGCTTTCTCTGCCTCATTAAACAATTATCCTGGAAACTCATTCTCACAAAAGGACAATAATAAATCTTGTTCTTGAATAAAGAGAAAAGAAACTATAGAAAATATAACCACCTTTTGCATTTCATTATCACTAATAGGTATTCTAGTTTTCTTTTCTTTTCTTCCTCTATATCTCATTCTTTCATTCCTACCAATTATTTTCTCTCTCTTTGCCTTATCACCAAATATCTGTCAAACTTCTCCATGTTGATCCTGAAATCAATTATTCATATTTTTGCTTCTACAATATAGTACATGATTTAAGGGTCTTTAAAGATGATCTCATCAAGATACTATAATTTTGCTTGAATTTGGTACTCAAAGTAATAAGCCAACATCACACTTTCTGTTAAAGCTGAATGAAAAGGGTGGAGGAGGGTGTGTGTCAGTAATTTTTACCATTCTCACAACTTTATGGGTGAAGAAGTTGCAAATTAGGATTTCTGCTAACGATTTCCCACTGAAAATAGATGTGCTAGGTAGATAGATGTGTGTGGTATAATTTCTCTGGCAATGAAACTATTACTCTCCTGGTGAGGAAAGTAACTTATTAAAATTATTAGGCTTATTAAATGTTTTTTTCTTGGTATCTGACAGATAGATGTTTTACATTTTAAAATTTCTTACAGTACGAATTCATGCAAGGGGGAAAATTTGGTTAATTTTTTAATAAAAACTAATGATTATAGTTGTATTTTGACACCTGATAACACATGGTATTAATGTCGATCTCTTTTCTGAGTTTCTCAAATCCCTTAATCAAGTAGAAAAAAACATTTTTCCTGAGAAGAATGGAATATGTATCAATTGGAATCATTTCTCTTATCATTTAGTCACTGTAACCATTCTAAATATTTGAGATCTTAGTATGAACGTGGAAGTAAGCTGTTTTGCCTATGAGATAATGTGATCTCCTTAAAATCAAAACTGTGGCATCTCGGAATAAGGCATGGCACATTGAAATATTGTCACTGAGTCATTGGATAGTTTAAGAGTTTGTCAAATTGTTCACATTGGCCTCACAAAATTAAAATAAATTCAGTCATTTTTCAGTTATGTCTGATTCTTCATGACCCGCATATGGAGTTTTCATGGCAGAGACATTGCAGTGGTTTGCCATTTCCTTCTCCAGCTCATTTTACAGATGAGGAAACTGAGACAAATAGGTTAAGTGACTTCCCTGGGGGCATGAAACTAGTGTCTGAGGCTAAATTTGAACTGAAAACCTCCCTTGTCTGTGTATGGATCTCAATCCTCTGAGCCACCTACCTGTTCCACTCCACTGCAAATCTACCTTTTGAGTATAGACTTTGTTGTCAATATAACTTATCTGCAGCCTTCCTTAGACATCAGGTTTCAGTGAAATAAAAAAAAAAATCTTCTCCCTTACAAAATGGTGGAGATGATAAAAATAATGTAGTACTTAACTATGTGCCAGGTACTGTGCTAATAGCACTTGACAATTATGTCTCATCCGATCCTCACAACAACGCTGGGAGATAGGGTGAATAATAGCACCTATCTTACAGTAGATGAAACTGAGACAAATCAGGATTAAGTGACTTGCTACAGCCACACAGTTAATAAGTGTTTGAGGCCATATTTGAACTCTGTTCTGACTCCAAGATTGGTGCTTTATCCACTACACCACCTAGCTGTTCACATTTGTTTATTTCAGTGGAAAGTCAAAATCGTCTAGCTCGTCAAGAAGAAATTGAAGGGAACTGTTTGGACCTGGATTAAAATATGTGATTGGTTCATGGCTAAAATCTTGAGGCCAACTTGTGAATTTATAGAATTAAAACTACTGGGAAAGATATAGGTTATGAGTGCTGAATACTACATGTTACCAGATGTGGGGTTTAATTGTCAGAGGAATGGTAAAGTTAAACAAAATCAGGATCAAATAAATAAATAAAATGTACTCAAAAATAAAATATACTCGTGGTCAGCTTTATGGCCTCCAACGTCCCTTTGAGATCTACAATTCACGTTACTTTGATCTGGAATAAGCTTGGACAATTTGATGATTTTCCCCATAGGTTGTTGTTTAACAGGGATCATCAGTAAATTATTAGTTGAAGTCCCCATGCTCTCAATCTGTTCTCTTTTTCTTTCTTTTCCACCAACTCATCAGAACTTAGACTCGTTTTGCCCTCTCTACGACACTAGCCTGCCTCAAATATGTGAGAAATGATAGGCATGTCTTAACAGCACTTTGTTTTATCAGGGAAAAAAAGTACTGAATTTAGTTGTCACAGGCTCTCAGGCAAAGTGTTTGTGAAGCTCTTCAGGCTCCAAAGAAGAGCGGGCTGGTCGTTTTCTTCAGCTTCTGTTTTCTGCTCATTTGCACTCCCTGAGTTCACAGTGAGTAGGTGCTGTTAAACTGTAGGTGGGGAAATTTTAGTCATTTAGAAAGAAGCAAAGAGTGCTTTCTTAAACAGCCCTAAAATAGCATCTTTGTGGTCCTTAAGACTCCTTCTACCTCATATTTTAATTAAATATTCAACACAATATGAAAGTATTTAGGACATTATAGAATGATGTCAATGTATTTCCCAGATATTTTATCTAGCCCAAATTGTGGAAATCACTGCTAAAGATGTTTAAAACATATATAAAATTACAGGTAAAAGAAACATATTGCATAACTTTCTGGGGGAAAAAAAGAATTTTCTATTTTGGTCTTTTAGCTTTTGAATTCTCCCATGTGACTTCGCAGTAAGTCCCAGTGAGCTCAATGGAAAGAGAGAGAGAGACAGAGCTAGCTTTTATCTTGTCAGTGGAATACTACTGGGTTTCAAGTTCTGAACTGGTATGAGTCCTGGCGATAGAGAGAATGATAGAGCTCCGGACCCAAAGAGGAAGACCTGAGTTCAAGTCTAGACTCAGACACCAACTAGCTATTGCAATTCTGAGCCATTCACTTTACATCTCCTAGCCTCAGTTTCCTCACCTCTAAAAGGAGGATAATTATAACACTGGATGCCCAGGATTGTTTTGAAGACCAAATAAGAAGGCATATGTAAAGACTTTTGTTGAGGCAGCTAGGCAGCATAGTGGTGGCTGGAGTGCCAGTTCTGGAGTTGACAGAATCTGGGTTAAATTTGATCTCAAATATGATAGATACTTCTTACATGTTTGACCCTACACAAGTCACAACCTCAATTGCCTAGCTCTTACTGCTCTTCTTCCTTACAATTGATACTAAGTCTTGTCCCAATTCTAAGGTAGAAGTGTTGATTCTGAGACAAAAGGTAAAAGTGTTTTTTAAAGTTTTGCAAACTTTAAAATACTATATAAATGCTAGTTATTACTATAGATAGCTTTAGAAGATTTGCGACAATGATGTCAGATTAACTTCGGTAACAATTGATGAAAAACGGCATTTAATTTTTGGTCTAAAATGAGCAAATCCTTGAGAATCTTAAATATTCATTTTATTCCTTTCCCTAATATTAATGAAATTGTATTGCTTTTGGCAATGAACAGTATGCAGATGACTGACGAGAAGCCTCCCTTACACATATATAAGAAGAATCTGGTTCAGACAAGTTGTCAACTGCCCCTTTATACAGAGGTAAGGCTTGAAAGGAGATTTGGCATGAAATAATAGTTAAACAGCTTTGAAATCAGAACCACCTGGGTTCAAGTCCTACCTTTCACTTGCTCTATGACCTTGGGCAAGCCACTTAATCTCAGTGCCCTTAAACTACTAAGATTATAAATTGTTGAACTTTAGTCCATTGTTGAATGCCTCAGTGAGATTTCCTTCTATCAGTGAAATCAGGATTCTAAAAAAAAAAAAAAAGGAAAAACCTCTGAACTACAATTCAACATTAAAATCTTAACCATCCACAGGAATTGGCTTGACTTCAAAAGACCCAAGAATTTAGACAATTAGGCTTTGATGCGAGTCTCCTACACAAAGACCTCTTAGCTCCTCCTTCCTTAGTGCCTATCCTTCTTCAAATTATCCTGTATATAAATATTTAAATATTTTATCTGTCCAATTGAATATAAATTTCCTAAGGTTAAGGTCTATCTCATTTTGTCTTTGTATCCTCAGCACCTAACACAGTGGCTGGTAAATGTTATGCATTTAATAAATGCTTGTTGATGGCTTACTCCTCTTAAATGTATTCTTTCCCCTTATCAAGCCTCCAACTCTTCTGCCCTTCAGTACTTTCTAAGGTCATTGTCCCTGCTTTGACTTTATAAAATTCCTCCTTTTCTAATACCAACTGAATAGTTAGCTCTTTCAACTCTACACTGTCCTCTGCTCTTGAATCTGTTGTCCCCACAGCACTTCTCTTGCCAAACCTCATCTCTGGATTATTTCCCTCCAGCCCCACTTATAAATCACTGAATATAAAAGGAGGAAGTCTCTCAACCATACAGATGCAAACTACATATATTACAGTCATATTATCCCTCTTCAACTGGGCCCTCACTGAAACAAGGCATTTCTTCCTCTTCCTCCCTAATTGTTTCCCAATCTCACTCCCCACAGAAACGATGGCAAACTTCCTCTCCCCTTCTCAAGTCTCCCATATCTTCCCTGCTCAGATTGTTTCTCTTGAGAAAGATGAGGCTAGTTGATGTGAACTCTCTCTTCTCCCCATCTCTTCACCTCAAAATATTTTGACTGTCTTCTTTCTGTCTCTGACACAGAGGTGGCCTTCTTCTTTCCAGATCAGTCCCTCTTTGAATCTCCAATACTTTGTGTCTCTCTATATGTGTACTTAATCTTATTAATTTTACCATGTCTAGATTGCATCCCCATTCAACTGACTCTAGTGTTCAACCTTTCACTATCTGTCAGCTCCTCCCTAATAGCCTTCAAGCATGACCAAATGTCTCCCATCCTTTAAAAACAGAATTACAAACTAATGAAACAAACCTTACCTCAAAAAACCCTCCAAATAGCCACTTTACTCTCTCCTGACATCAGTCTTGCTCTGACTCTTTCCTTCTTTTCCCATTTGAGTTCCTGGCAAAGCCCCCTCCATTTGCTGCCTCCACTTCTCTCCTCACTTTTATTTCTCACCCTTTTATAGTCTAGCTTCCAGTCTATCACTCATATAAAATTGCTCTCTCCAAAACTGCCAGAAAAAAAAACCCCACAACTTAGAATTGCCAAATCTGATGGACTTTTCTCAATCTTCAAATTCCTCGGCTGTATTTAACATTGTTAGCTCTAGCCTTTTCTGCTTTTCTGAGTGAGACACCTATCTTTCCTAGTTCTTCTATCTGGTTACATGGTCCTCAGGCTCATCACCTCTCTTCTAAGTAGTTGCAACAGCCCCCTAATCCCCCTGCCTCACCTTTCTCACTACTCCAGCCTGCTACAGTCACTTTCTTTAAGCACATCTCTGAACACATGACTTCCCTATGGAATCAATTCCAGGGACTCCCTTTTGCCTCAGGGAAAAAAAAAAAGATGAACTCTTGTTTTTTTGGGCTTTTCTTAAACCTACATAACCTAGTCTCAAGCCATTTTCCCAGACCGATTGAGCACTACTTCCCTTACCACACTTTGTAATCAACCAAATTAACCTCTTTTTTCCTCACACAAAATACTCATCTCCCTTCTCTTTGCCATCCCATTGGCCATTTTAGTTGCCTGGATTTCACATTCTTCTTTCCTTTACATCACAAAGTCACTTTCTTCTTTCTCGTCTTGGCACAAGTACGAATCCATTATTGATTCCTCCCACAGCTACCTTGTATTCAATTATTTTGTACATATCTGTACTTATTCACTTTATATTTATGTTGGATTTATATTTTACACATACATGTATCCCCATTTTGAGGTAAATTTATGGAGAGTAGAGATCATTTCCTTCTTTGTATTTGTATCCCTAGAACTTAGCACAGTGCCTGGCACCTAATAAATACTTGTCAATTGCTGCTTGAATGATCAGATTAGATTCATGTGATGTCTGGATGGTAAAATGTTATGATCTTGGCTTGTCAGGCATACATCAATAATCCCAGAACTAGCATAGTTGCACTAAGAGATTCTGCTATGGTCTCAGATCTTAGAAAATTCCAGCAGGGAAAAGGAAAATAAATCTGGAATAGAGCTTCCACAGTTTATACCCTTCTTCAGGCTCCCTCACAGACTCTGTCCAAAAGGTTTAAAAAATGATGTTGAGTCTACAGTATTACTTTGGGAAATCCTTGAAAAGAGTAAAAACCAGATCCTGACTCTTCACTGGAGGGTATATTCATTTCATTAATTATTTTTAATTCCTTGATGAAGCTAATCCAAGGATAAGAGAAATTTGATGCAAGACTGATGGAAAACATTTAGTTTTGTTTCATTAAATTTAATGGGAAAGTAGTGATGAAGTAAAGGAAGGAGTTCTATAGATCAAGCCAAAAAGCACTTGTAGATTAGAGGAACTCGGATTCAGATTTTTAGCTTTGCTACTTATTCCTTGTCTGACTTGAATTTGATCTTTCTTTGCCTCAGTTTTCTCATTTGTAAAGCAAATGGTAGCACTAGACATATTTTGAGCTCCCAATTCCAAATTTATATAACCTTGTGATCAGATAAATAATATAGAGTGTTGAATAGAGTATTGGATTTGGAGTCAACAAAACCCATGATTTCAAGTCCTGTCTAAGGGACCTATTAGCTGTGTGACTCTGGGCAAGTCATTTAACTTCTTAGTCCCTCAGTTTCCTCATCTGTAAAATGACAGGCTTGCACTCAGTTGTTTCCTCAAGTCTTTTCCTGATCTAAATCAATGATCCTTTACTACAAGGGTCCCCAAACTTTTTACACAGGGGGCCAGTTCATTGTCCCT
Organism: Monodelphis domestica; assembly: GCF_027887165.1. NCBI lineage: Eukaryota > Metazoa > Chordata > Mammalia > Didelphimorphia > Didelphidae > Monodelphis > Monodelphis domestica. Next base: position 168,486,601 of record NC_077234.1, on the reverse strand, counting down.
CAGACCCTTGAAGGGTCAGACTATAAAAATCTAACCCTAACAGGGCAACAGTATACACAGTGCAGAATCCCCTCCCCCAAATTTCTGCTCACCATGCTGATGTCTTCCATTGTGCAGTCACATAATCCTTTGCATAGCACCTCGTTTTAAGGCGCCATACAAAGGATTATGTCACCGGAAGTAGTCCTGTATGTGAGCAACGCTGTGCACCACATCCAGTGCTCCTCTCCCTAACCATCAATGAAAGAGGTACCCCTTCCAGAAGTGCGGTGGGGGCTGGATAAATGGCCTCAGGGGACTGCAAATGGTCTGTGGGCATTGTTTGGGGACCCTTGCTTTACTACATCTAGCTTTAACTGAAGAAACTATTGAGATCTGAGCATTTTGTCCTTTGGATGCTGGAACTGTTTCCATTATTACATAAAGAGGACTCTGTCAGGCACAAAATTTCAATATCAATTAATTAAAGAAATTGTTTACTAAAAAAGACCCACCCTTCAGCTAGGAGGAAAATTGCTGTACTTGTTTTGGGGCATTTGCCAAGATTCAAGAAGTAATTATTTCTTTGTGTATATAGAAGTGGGGGAGAGAGAAAAAGGATAGGGGACAGGAAGGAATTGATGGAAGATGGGAGAACAACCGGGAGACAAAGAAGAGAAGACACAGAAGAAGAGACAGAGAAGCACACATACAGGCAACATAGAGAGAGATTCTGTTACTAAGGTCTAGTATACAGAATGGACTAATAAAACCTTCACATTTTTTTCTTTGAAACAAAAAAAAAAATCAACCCAACACAGACTGTTTCTACGTGACTAACGTTCAAAATGTCTGGAACATACAGACTTCCAACAGCGCAGACTAGTAAACCAGGGCAAGTTCATTTCTGATGCCTACTGCCTTCTCTTCCTTCCCCCTTTTCTCTCCCCATGATGTAGTCTCTACCATCCTAGATTCTGGGCCATGACTAGGGTCTCTGCTAAAACCATACTGTGGATGAGTTTAGGTTTTTAACCTTACTGAAACATGATCAGCAGAAATGGCAAAACTTCTGTTGGTGAAAGTTAGATAATGGAGATATTTTATTAGGAGTTGGGGTTCCTTCCTGGATTCCCTAAATTACTGAATTAAAAAAAAATATTGTCTTCACAGTGAAAGATCACTGGTTTGTGGTAAGGAGACCTAGATAGAAACTCCAGCTCTGCTACTTCATTGCTTAATTATCAACCAGGATTCAATATATGCTAACTCTGGATCTGGTCCTGTTGCTACCTCAATAATCCTTAGGAATGTTACAGAAACTCTCTAGGTGACAGTTTCCTCAACTGTAAAATGAAGCATTGGTTGGATCAAAAGGTATGCATTGTTTTAAAGCCCTTTGGGCATATATTCCAAATTCTGGCATACCTTCCTAAGGCACCTAAGATTTTCAGGTATCGAAGCATATTTTTAATAATGCTAAAATCTAAGGTTTTAGGGAAGCAACACACAAAAAAGAGCCAATTATTATAGTGCTCTAGAGACTACATTAGGCAGCTAGTTGGCACAAGTAGATGAAGTGCTGAGTCTAGAGCCAGGAATACACATCTGAGTTCAGGTCTGGCCTCAGATACTTAATAGGTGTGTAACCCTGTTTGCCTCAGGTTCCTCATCTATAAAATGAGTTGGAGAAGGAAATGGCAAACTGTTTCAATACCTTTGCCAAGAAGATGCTGTGACCCCAAAGGGGTCACAAAATGCTAGACATGAGTGAAATGACTAAACAACAAAAGGAATAATACTGCATATAGTCATCCAGGGATTATACTCTATTCTTGTGCTTATTTATAGATGGACCAAAAGTCAGCAGAGTTCATTAATGGGTTTAAGAACATGAGCTTGTCCTAAGGTTTAAGCAATAGAAATTTTGTTATTGTTATGGACGCATTTTATATTTATACCATTGTAATTTAGAAATATCACTCTTCAGGCCCCTGCCCAGAGAATCTTTTTATAAAATAGAAAAGAGAGGAAAAATTCAATTCAGCAATAACTGTGGAAATCAATATATCAGCAGATTCTGATAGTCTATGCAAGATTCCTTACCTATACCTCCCCCTATAGATACAGCATTTTTCCTTTCCTTTTCAAGGCCAAATATTATAATTATACAACTTAGTTTCATATTTTGTGGTTGTTTTCGTATTTCCTTATAGGTTGTTGAAATCATTGGGAATATTATTTTCATGATTTTTTTTACTTTGTCTCAGGTCATATAAATCTTCTCATTCTTTTCTGAATTCTTCATATTCTTCATTTCTTATGATATTGAATTATAGATTGTTTCATTAGGACTGATTTTAAGAATTTACAAAATTACAAACAACAAGAAGTTAAACACCTATTATAATCCAGACTCAGTCCTGGGTTTTGAGATGAAAACCATCCCTGTCCTCAAAACGGTGTAAAGGGGGATGCCATACATGCATATTTTAGTCAATACAGAATACATAAAAAATCATACAAAGGAATTTGACACAAAGAGGTGGTACTTGAGATGTCATGTAGAAACCAAGGATTCTAAGATAAAGAGGGAGTATCTTCCAGACATTGAGAGATAACCAAAGTAAATGCATGGACATGAAAGATGAAGTGTCTTCCTTGGGGATGAGTAAGTTAAGTGAGTATTGGTTGCCTGTAAATGCTGTGGAGGAAAATAACATGTAAGAAGAGTATAATGTATCATATGTATATATTGATATAATTTTTTCAATGTGGTTCCTCAAAGATGCTTTTTGGGGGGATTCTTATATTTTCTGTGGTTAAGATGAAATCTAAATGAATTCTTTCCTCCCCCTCCTTTCCTGTGTCCTATATAGAGCCCAGTTTGGGTTTTTGGTGGTGGGTTCTTTGATTCAGATAGTGCCTGGAAACTAGACAACCTTCCATTGAGGTCCAAGTGTTAGAAGACTTCATGTCTCAGTGGTAACAGCAAATTATACTATATCCTTCTTTTGGGACTAATCACCATTTTTTCCCTCATCCTCCACATGTTCTTCTATCAAGGAAAAACTCTGGCTTTTACTGACTAGTTTTCAAAGCAGAACTTAGGGGTATGATGTAATTCATTGAGTTTCCACAATGTTTAACTTCATGTCATTTAAGTACAATAGTAAATATGTCTAAGTAGTGTCCTACCAAAGATCCTCTGTCTTGCTTTGATTCTGAAATCCAATCTAAGGCTAGCCTTGGAAAGACAATAAAACTCTTATGCCTTGTGAGTTACCAGGACTTCAGTCACTGGCCTATAAAAGATCTTGGATAATTGCCATGGATGCTTTGCTTTTGCTATCAATGTATCACAGATGGAACATGCCCTTGTCTGACCTAAATTCATTGTGTTCCTGAATCATAATCTCTGAAGGTCATGGAGATCATTGTTAAAAAGTGAATAACAATAAGAGTCCAAGAACACAGCTGGGTTTAGTACTGTTCACCCAAGCAAAGGCTTTCACTCTTGTTCTCTCATCGACTAAGAGGATCATTTATATAGACTTCTCCAGAAAGAATTTTTGTTATAGAATTTCTCTCATACCTGCTCTTTGAGGAGAATCAAATACATCTCTTAAATCCTTGAGTTAACATTCAAATATTGATAGCCTTGGCATTTCTTCTGCAGGTGTGGAATAGCTTCTACTTGAAGACCAAATTGATATATAAGGTAAAAATTTTATATTATAATTAGTCAGTAATATTACTGTAAACATGCAACATTCATGTTATATAACATGTTACATAGCAGTAACATGGGCATTCAGGAAGAGGTAATCATTAAATTAGGAGCATACATATCAAATACCTCTCATCTGTCATTTCCCTTCAAACAGACCTAACCATATAGTTAATGTCCTCATGAATAATTTTGCTAGACTATATAGCATTAGATTCCTAATTGGGTTCCATATCTTTGCATTCTGCCCTCTCTAAACCAGTTCACAATCACATATTAAAATGAGAGTCCTATAACACAAATTATAACTATATTGTCCCCTCTTCCATACATCAAACATTTTCAATGGTTTCCTGTTTCTTCCAGGAACTCCTTAGTCTGGCATTTAAGGACCTCTATAATTTGGATCCCCTCACATCTCCCAGATGTATTTTAGATTATTTTCCTTCTCACACTATCAATTCTAGTCAAATTGGTCTGCTAGATTTCCTTGTACATGGCATATCATCTTTTTTCTAGTGATCCTCATACTGGTTGTTCCTCATTTCTTAAGTGTACTTACTTCCATTTGTTTGAATCTCTAGCTTCTTTTGAAATACAGACTATGTTAACTTTGAGTAAGTGGGGTTCTCTCTCTTGGCATCTCTTCCTCACTAGTTGCCTTGCTCCTCTGTGGGTACTTTTCTTCCTCATCTCTTTATATGTTGTCTTCTGCCACTGGAATATAAACTCCTTGCAGAAAGAGACTGTTTTGTTAGCTTGTATCCCAATCATTTAGTAAAGTGCCTGGAATCTGGTAAATGCTTAATAAACAGTCTATAAAGTTTTTTCAGTAATTTTTTCATGATGGCCCCTAAGCCCGGAAAATACTTAATATTTATATTCATCATCCAAACAAATTAATAAGTATGAATTGGGTGTTATACATATAGTAATATATATTTTCACATATATACATTGAAAGAAAAATATTTTATTCTTAACCACAGTAACTTACTTATGGGATGTATGCATCTGATAGGGACTGTGTGCAACTTCTCACACCTTGGAATCAGATTAGGTGGCTATCCTACATTGATTTTTAGAGATAATTTCTTTTCATCACAACCACAGAAAACCCAGCTTCACAAAACTATGATGTCATAAATGATGAAGTTTGAGAGAAGTTACTAGCATAGACAAAAGTACAAATCAACCAAAACACATCAAATGTTTGAGAATTTATTGAAAGGAACAATAGCATGATCTAATGTTGAAACTATGAATTCCCTTTGAGTTAAGAGTCTGACAGATATTGAGTACTACTATATGTTTCTCTCCAGAATTTAAAATATCCTATTGTACACCTTTGAATTGCTACAACATCATGATGCCTAAAGTCTTTCTTCTAAGAATCTTCTATGGTGAGAATGATCCATTATGGACAATAGTTAAAATTGTGAAAATTGATCAACAGGGCAAGTCTAGAGACCCAAAGACAAAGCTCCAAGGTGTACTCACAGTTAAAGTGCTGGAGTAAAAAAAAATAATCCTATAAAACACAGTGATGGCACCATCATGAAGGGAAGAAAGCCAATCAAAAGCATGTAAATGTCTACAATGCACCAAGCAATGTAAAGAACTGGGGATACAGAAAGGCAATAGGCAGTCCTTGCCTTTGATGAGCTCAATATCTAACAAGGGAGACAATAAGTATACATTTGTGTGTAGGCTTGTGTATGTGTATATTTGTATACAAACATTATATACATGTATACACACATATATATTCATAAGTATATATATGTGTGTGTGTGTATACAGTCCAACAAGCAATGTAGAGGATAAACAGTATGATGATTGAAATTCTCAAGAAGCAGTATTCCTGGATTTTAAATTTCATAATTGACTGGTCAAGATATGGTAATGTGGTCAAATGATCCTCTCAACAATCAAAAGATGCCCTTGCTCCAGGTTCCTAACTATAGTTTGGGAGCTCATTATTCATCTCTTTCTTTGAACATCCCAAAACATCTCTAATTAGCAAATAACTAATTAGAAGGGGTTCATCAAACTCCCAACCCTTTCCACACTCATAGGTGAGAGAGATCATGTAAGAGGGAAGAGACTCATTATTAAACATTTCTGAAAATTTCTGAAAACAAAGAAAATGTAAAAATGTGTAGGTTGGAGAGAGCCCCTCTGATCTAGGACCCTGACACAGGAACTGATTTAGGACTCTTTAACCCAAGGCCCTGACAAGGAAATTAATACAGTGTTTAAAAAAAGAAATTCTCAAAATACTGGAACGAATGCTCTAAAATCAAGAGGGATTAGACAAGCTTTCTCCCAAAAGTGAAATTTTAGCTGGGACTTTAACAGACTTGGGGAAGCCAGGACACAGAGATGAGAAGAGAAAACACTGCACATGGAGGACATCCAGAGAAAATTGAAGTTGAGAAATAAAGTATCTAGTTTATGGACTTGCAAGAAGTCTAATGTCACTAGATTGAAGAGTACATTACAAGGAGTAAGGTCTAATAAGGCTGGATAGGCATGGAATAGGTGACTAGATTGTGAAGAGCTATGAACACCAAATATGCTTTGCTGAAATAGGGAGCCTCTGGAGTTTGAGTATGGGAGAGAAATGGACTAATCTGCACTTTAGTAAAGTCACTTTGGTGACTGAATGGAGGATGAGTGAGAGTAAGGGAGACTCTTAAGGGAGGCAGATTCATGTAATGGTAGGCTATTGCAATGATCCCAGTGTGGTGATGAGGGCTTCTACCAGGGTGTTGATAATATCAGTTGAGAAAAAGGGATGTGCATAGTCAAGAGAATTATTGCAAAAGTCAAATGAATAGACTTTTGCAATAGATTGGATATGGAGGGTGAGAAATAGCAAAGATTAGAGGAAAACATCTAGGTTGTGACTGGGGAACTAGAATGATGATGGTACCCTTGATAGTAATGGAGAAATTTGGAAGAGGGAAGAGTTTAGAGAAAAAGATGAGCTCAATTGTGAGTATGTTTCATTAAGGTGCCAACTGGACATCCTGTTGAGATAAGGGTTAATGATTGGCATTCTAAAAGAAAGAAAATCAGTACTTAGGGAAATTAATTATAAAAATCATATAAATTAAAATATACATGATACATAATAATATATGTATATATAATACACATTTGTACATAGAGATCCTAGCATTTACTGTGTGTGTTACTGTGTGTGTGTGTGTGTGTGAGTGAGTGAGTGTGAGAGTGATATGGGTAGTGTGGCTATGGACAGGTCATTCAATCATTCTGGCCCATGGTCTTTTTGTCTATAACCCGGGAGACTTGAACCACATCATTCCCAAGTTCCCTTCTAATTCTGGGTCTGGGGAGGGCAGTGAATTATCTCCAGAGAAACTTAGAAGAGACTTTCCTTGTCAAATTAATAAACAGATAGGAATAAGGAAGACTTCTGTGAAGCATGATACTTGAGCTCTGGAATAAAACAAAAGATAATCACAAAGAAATAAAATCCTAACACAAAAGTCGGGTCATAAAACCAGAGTAGGATATGACTGAGATCTTGGGGACATACAGCACAGACACACAGGGAAGGCCATCTATAGAATCATATTATTTGGTGACTTCCTGCAGAGCTAGAAGGGCTTCAACTTTCTTTCTTCTTCCCCTTCCCTGCAGCAGCACAATGAACTCCATTGCCACAGTAAAAGGTAAAGTTTTGAGGCACCAAACCAGAGTCCTGGTTTCTCCCTATTTCTTCATTTTTTTTCCTTTTCATCTTGGTGAAAAAGAGATTGATATCCAGTAGATCTGGCAGTTTACCAGCTGTGGGAGTTTATTCAAGTCACCAGACATTTCATCTGTGGCATAGGAATACTTCCCATTAAGAGGTGATAGTAAGGATCAAATAAGACATTGTATTTAAAGTTCTTTATAGCTTTGAAGTGCCATATAAATATGAACTTATTACAGGAGCAGCATATGTGTTGTTGCCCAATTATGGATGTTTATGACTAGCCACAACACCAGTTTGGCTGATTATTATGAGGGTGGCCTTGCTGTCACAGTGGAGAATAGACTCATCATAAGTCACACTCTGGTGATCTGATCTACATGTTATATACTGTGTTTACTCACATTTTCCTCTCTCATGAGTCATCCAGTAAGAGCCCTGAGAAGAAAATCAAGAAGGTTCTTCTGGATGCTTCTTTCTCTCTTTTCTTTCCCTCTCCCTGACTTTGAAAAAGCAACCATGCTGTTGGCAGAGGTTCCCAGGGGGGGATAAAAAACCTCCATCATTCACACAGCCAGAGGCAGGGTGATTTACTAAAGGAACACATTTCCCATAAAGCAGAGTGTGCTTTGTCCATGACAGGGCAAGGGAAAAGGGGGTTAAAGTACTGGAGTAACATCTGTTCAGCACTCTGAGGATCAGCAGTCAGTACCTCAGCCAGGCTGTCCTTTCCTCTCTCTCTCTCCTCTTCCTATCTGTCAGTCAGCATACATCCTGACTGTCAGTGTTGCCAACAATGAACTGTGGTTGGAGCTACTGAACTGACTCAGCCAGGGAATGAACATCCTTTAACCATTCAAGGAGACTCTAGGGCTGCAAAGACCATCTGTGCTCAAAAACCAAACTCAAAAGTTGTAGGAAAAGAAATCCAAAATGGAAAACCATCTTCCAGTTGGGTTTCTATTTTATCACAGCTCTCTCTTTCTTCCTTTCTCTTTATTACTATTTTTTTTAAAACTTTTACCTTCCATCTTAGAATTAATACTGTGTCTTGATTCCAAGGCAGAAGAGTGGCACAGGCTAGGCAATGTGGGTTAAGTGACTTTCCCAGGATCACACAGCTAAGAAGTATGTGAGGACATATTTGAATCCAGGACTCTCAATCCACTGAGCCACCTAGCTGCCCCCTTCTCTTTATTATAATCAAATGCTTTTGCTCCGATCTCTGTCTTAATTTGTACTTGACTGCTTTCAACCTTTAAAAAATGGCTCAAAGGATGGCACATAGCATCCTTCAAATTACTGTTGACCACAAAGCTGCAGAGGCTCCATGGTGTCTGGCAAGAGACCACAGATGACTCCATAACACAAAGGGAAAGGAATAAAAACAAGTATTTCCTACACAGTCTTTCCAAGTGTTTATTGCAGCACCCAATGGATCAAACAGACTATATTCTGATGAGTCATGGATTAAAATGATAAATCTTATAGAATTCCAGACAGAAGTTATTCCCCGTGTCTTCTATGATTTTCTACAGCAAAGATGTCAAATCTGTGGCAGGTTCATCATGGTGGAAAACAGCTCTCTAGTGGAGCAAACTATATTAAAATTGAGAATTATTTAACAAACTATATTAAAAATAAACAATATGTCATTTTCTAAGTCAATATATAGCCTGTACGGATTCTTACATATGCATTAATGGCCCCTATTCCTATTAATGAAGGTTTATATTGGGGAAAAATCAGACTCAGGCTGCTTTGATCATCAATTAATTAAAGATTTTATCCTGGCTAGAGAAACCACTAAATTTTTATCAAAGATAATGAAAGAAGGAGCTTACAAACTCAATGGGTATAGGAATCAGCTGCCTTTAATGAATTCCATTTCCTTGTTTCCTAGTTACCATCTAGGTTACTTGTTAGATGAGAATGTTAAAGGTCCAGAGATCAAGGAATTTTTCTGAAGGGGTACTTAGCTTTGGAATATGATACATTCCTGCTCTTTGCTATCATTTTCCTTCATGATATATTTATTTTGGAAACCTGTGATTAGAGTAGAATGATGATGATGATGATGATGATGATAGCAATGATAACTTGCACTTACAGAGCACTTCAAGGTTTACAAAGTTTGTCTCAGACCTGGACCTTGAGAGAGATGGCAAGTTTGTGACTAGCAGGTTTTTGGAGAGAAATGGGCAAGTAGTTTTTATTTGTTTAATAATATTTATAAGGTAACCATTTGCAGGAAAATCTCATTTCAGATCTAAGTGTCCTTCAGATATGTTAAATAATAACATGGAAAAAGAATAACTGCTATTTAGATGCTGATTTTAGGTTTCCAAAGCATCATCTTTACTTATATTATTTGTTTCTCGTGCAAATTAACGAGCTAAGTTTTATAAAAAGACAATTTTCCCCCTCCCCATTTTACAGGACAAGAAACTGAGGTAGAGAGAAGTTAAGTGGCCTATTCATGGTCATAAAACTAGTAAGAGACAAAGATTTGAATAGAAGTATCTTATTTATTTATTTTTTATTTTTTAAACCATTACTTTCTGTCTTAGAACTGGAGAAGAGTGGTAAGGACCAAGCAATAAAATTCCCAGAGTTACTTGAATCTAGGACCTCCTGTCTCTAGGCCTGGCTCTCAATCCACTGAGTCACATATCTGCCCTACCCCCCATCACATGTCTTCTAATTCTGATTGCAATGCTCTTTCAAGGACACAATTCTTCACATTATATTTCTGCATCTTTCATGTAATGGTGATAACTTGCCCCAAACTCAAATGTCTTGCCTTTTTTGGCAACATGAAATATAAAATTGAGATTGTGAAATTCAGAAATATTTTTCTTTGCTTTTCTTTTTTTTTAAGTATCCAGAGGCCCTTTTTATCTCCTTTTAATGTTACAGCAAAATATAAGCACTGATCCCCAGAACTAGGATTAGACATTTGATGAGGTTTTCTTAAGAGTGCCAAAGGCACATGAGTGCCTAGTAAAGGAGAACAAGGTTTTCTTGAGGAACTGTCATCAGCGGGTTGTTCTTTATTCACTAAATTGGTTCACTGTCTTACAGGCAGCCCTTGTCTTGGGGAGGTCTGAAGCTAGTTGTCTAGGCTTGAGAAAACCTTAGTTATGATTATGACAAATTAAAATAAACTTTTCATGAGTCACTTCCTCTACTTACAGAAAAGGATTATTTGTTTTTAGATGCTCTGAGATCATTGGGGGAGAGTGGTAGAAAATACCAATTTCAGTGAATCCTGTGATGGAACTAAAATAGCACTGCTTTTGGTAACATACATTGAACACATGCAGAAATATTACAAATGGGACTAGAATTAACTCTGTTCTGTTGAAGAGGGCCAAGCGCTTCGAAACCATTAACATATATTATCTAATTTTTTTATAAAATGGTGTAGAATATGGCAGCTCCAACAAGAAACTGAAGCAGCCAGGTGGCACAGGGGAGAAGCACCAGACCTAGAATCAAGAAGATCTGAGTTCAAGTCTAATTTTAGTCATTTCTCAATTGGGTGACCTTGGGAAAGTCACTTTAACCTTTCTTTGCCTCAGTATTATCATTATTAAGATGGGAGATAATAATAGCACTTCCTTCCCAGGGTGGTTGTGAAAATCAGATGAGATAATACTTGTGAATTGCTTTGTAAAATTTTAAAGTGCTAGTTAAATGTGAGCTATTATTATTAGGAAATTTAAAGTTAAATCCTCCAATGCTATGACTCTGTTCATGAAGTACACGTAGAGTTGGAACCCCTTAATTCATAATATCACAGACTCATTTATAGGACTGGAAGTGTCCCCAGTTAGAGTCTAGTTTAAGTACTTCATTTCATAAATGAGGAAGCTGAGGTTCAGAGTGGTCAAATGACAAGCCTTGGTTGTCAATATAGGATTGAGAGTTCAGTTCTAAAAGATCAAATGCACAATATAAAATAGAATGAATATGGCCTGGACAAGATATTGTATTGCATCTGAGTGGTCACATTGCAGGAGGATATTGACAAGCTGGAAAACACTGAAACCAGGGTGGTGCCTGTGGAGTAGGATTTTGAATTCATCCCATATAATGATCAATTGATCAATTGAATAAATGAATTAAATGAATCCATTGAAAGACCTCAAAGAATATTTACCTGGAGAAGAGTTAGGGGGACAGTAGCTATCTTTAAGCATTTAAATGAATTATGGGGAAGAGGAGTTAGATTTGGTTTTAGGAAGTAAAGCAGAGAGGAAAGGGTATAAATATGAAGATATTAGCTCTTTTTAAGGAAACATTTCCTAACATTCATGGTTGTTCAGTCATTTCAGTTGTGTCCTATTCCTTTTGACCACATTTTGGGGTTTTCTTGGCAAAGATATCAGAGATGTTTGCTATTTCCTTCTCCAGCTCATTTTTACAGATGAGGAAACTAAGGCAAATAGGGTTAAATAACTTACCCACAGTCACACAATTAGTATATATCTTAGGCTGGATTTATACTGAGGACTTTCTGACTCTATGACTAGGGCTCTATTCAATATGCCAGCTAGCCCCCAAAAGTGGAATAAGGTTCAGGGACTGTGGGACCATTAAGATGATGAGAACCATAAAGAGGTAGCAAAAATAATTTTATTAAAGCACCCCAAAAATGGAAAGTCAGGGGTATGAGAGATTTACATTTCTAATAGAAGCTGGGTGGGGAGAGCTGGGGGAGTTTAGGTCAAATTATTGCCAAGCTATTGCCAGAGGAACAAGGAGCTCCCAACATTATGAGCTCGACCAAGGGACTTTGATGAGGCAGTTCAAAGCAATCTATTTTATTAGAATCTGAGCTTTTTGCCTAGAATCTGGCTGATGGTTCAGCACTTGGGTGTTATACAACACATAAGGACAAATAAGGAAATTCTGCTTGCCAGGCTCTGGCAGCAGTCAGATCTCTGTAAATTGAGAAATCTCTTTTGGTCAAACTGTCTTTCCATAGAAATCATTTCCCAAATTCTCTGTCTTCTATGGTTGGCCTTATAGCTTCTATTTCCCTAAATGCTTTCAAATAAAGTTTAAATTGCTATTTGCTGTATGTGTGGTAATTAGGGGCTTTTTGTCCCATGGGTTGGATTCATTGTCTGCTAAGGTCCCTTCCATCTTTGAAATTCTACAAGCTTAAAGTTTTATATATCTTGAAATTTCTGCATTGTAATTATTCCATTATGCCATATTTCATCAGCTAATATTTTAAACAATATTTTATTTAGTGGATTTTTAAAGATGGAAGACTCAATTTTAACTACTTTTTATGTTATAGGAAAAGCAGGCATGTTTATCCCCATTTCACTAGGAGAAATGATCAGGCTAACACAGTGAAATAGATAAAAATGGAAGCAATGGAGTCCATGTCCAAATGCCTTATAATTTATAATCGAATGTTCTTCCAACTACATTAAAGTATTTACAATGTTTTAAAGTTAATGTATTTGGAATATTGGATCTACAATCAATCTTTTGGATTTGAGAGAAATTACATGCAATTAGATCCTAGATCTACTATTTCATAGTTATGAGGACTTGGGTAAGTCACTTCATTCATGGTTCTTAGCTAATGAGATAGTTGGACTACATGATCTGTGAAGTACCTTTCAGATTTAGATCCCATTGTTGACATACAATTCTTCAGGCTACTTATTGAAAATTTGTGTTTATCTAGCAGGAAGCTAGAAGACTTAGTAAGGCCTGGAGTAAGGAAGACTTGAGTTCAAATCCAGCCAAGGATACTTAATAGCTGTGTGACCCTGGGCAAATCAGTTAATCTCTGTTTGCCTTAATACAGTGTGGAAAGAAAAGGCGAACTACTCTAGTACCTTTGCCAAGAAAACCCTATATGAAGTTATGAAGAGTCAACTGAACAAGAAGGGTGCCAAAGTGTTCCATATGCATTAGTTCATTTGAAATTTCACAAGTTTTGTAAGGTCAGTAGACTAGGTACAATTCATCCCACTTTCATATTAAGAATGATGGATCTATAGCATACTATTTTTCACAATTTATTTATTATCTTTTTTAAAAATTTTATTGATGAACTATGTTTTGCATGAAAAGACATGTGTAACCTGGATCAAATTGTTTGCCATCTCTGAAGCAGGGAGGAAAATAAGGGGGACAATTTGGATCTCATAATGTTGGAAAATGTATATTGAAAGTTGTTATTATATGTAATTGGGAAAATAAAGGGTTTTTTTGGGGGGAAAGAATGATGTATCAGAGAAATTAAGGATTTGTCAATGATTACTTATCATGGGCAAGCTTTGGAACCAACTATTCCTGATTCCAAGTCCATCCCTTTGCCCACTTTGTCACATTGATTGCCCATTCTGCCTTAGCCGTTTCACTAATCATATACAGAATGAAAACAATTTCATTTTGGGGAGGATTAATTTTTTATGATGCAAAAATCTCAAAAATGGGCAAGAATTTGTAGGTAATACTTTGCCTATAAAATCTTATCTCAGCCTCGGATTCTAAAGACATAATGCCTGGGACCAGATCTTTTCTTTAGTTTAGCTAATTGTACCCAAAGTTGGACTGTTCCTTCAAATAGTTGGGGAAAATTCTCACCAGGTCAATCCATTAAGCAAAGTTTCCCGAGACAAAATCCTTTTGGTGCTTGATCCCTTTCTCATGGAATCACAATAGTTGAAAGGGACCTCAAAGGCCCTTTAGTCCTGACCACATTCCCACTCCACTAACCAGAGGAAGTCCATTCTTTACCATTACTCCTCTAGTTGTTTTTCCTTGCCTCTGTACAACTTTCCCCCATTGCTCTATTTCTGCCTTCTGGAACCAAACTGAATAAATGTAATTCCTTAAATACTAAACAATGTGTGTTCTCCTGACAAAAAAATGGTGATGCAGGAAACCTCTCTAAGAAGATGAGACTGCTCTTGATGATCTTTATTGTCTTTTTTAGCTTTAAATCTATCAAACACTTGAAAATAGTGATTGTATCCTTTTCCACTTGCCCAAATATTTTAATCTTCCAATCCTTTAAGGTAAATTTCTGAGATTGCTTCAACCTAGCCTCATAAGGTCTGGTCTTGAGACCTTACTACCTTGACTGTCAAAAATATCCCTAATACAACCACCAGAACTGAGAGCAGTATTCCCTATATGGTCTGCCCTTGGATAAGTATAGTGAAACTACAATTTCAGGTATTCTGGAAGCTCATTTTTTCTTGACACCCTTGGGCAAATTGTAGGCTCAGGGTGTATCATTTCCATGAAATCCTTTAAAATGGTGAAACATGTTAATATAAGTCATTATTATTATTGCCAGTGAATTATATCATTAAAAAATGTATTCTCTGCAGGTGCTACCCATAGTACAGTTCTATATGTCCATTTCAGCAAACTATATTGCCTGAACATTGTGGCCTTCATGCCAAAATACGCTGTTTCTTTTCAAATATTATACTTGATAAGTATTTGGTGCATATCAGAGGCTTTTTTTTACCTGCCCAGAACTAGCTTTATTTTTCCTCTGGTGAAAGCCAACCCTCAACTGTCCATCAAACCACAGTGTGTGTTCTTTTAACATGTTGATAACCAAAATACAACTATTCATTCGAATTAGATTTGAATCCAAGTATATGTGTTCCTCATTATTCTTTTCCCTCTACTATTTATACATAAACATATATGATGTTGAATGGTAGAAGCATGATGTAAGGGGAAAAATTACTTTCCTGGGAACATTCTTTGTTTTAATACATGTTTTGGAATTAAACCACTGGAGGCCCTTAGACACGTTCCTGGTTTGAGTCCTAGTTTTCTCATCTCTTAGTTAAGATAGGAAGGTTCAATCAGCCAAATTCGAATAACCCTTCCAATTCTAGTCAAATAAGTGTGTGTGTGTATATATATATATATATATAAGACAACACAGAAAAGGAAGCTGAAATTGTGGAGCGGAGGTGGGAAGGCTCCAAAGGGTCCAGAGTGATGCAGAAGTCCAGAGGAATCCAGCTAGTCTTGGAAATGAAGAAATGAAGAAATGGCTGGCCTGGATACTCGCCATGAGCTAAGACAGCACCATGAGAAGCCCTTCACACTCTTATCAGAAGTTGGGACCGCAGGACCAAAGACTTCTGATGAGATGTGAGTTCCAGTTCTGAAGCAATCTTGCAGGATGAAAAGGTTCCTGAAGCATGATAGAGAAGTTCAGGGTAGCTCAGTGGGTGAGAAATGAAGACTTCTAACATTATTCTGATCTTATAATTCACTCTATCTGTAACATATCCAAAAAGTGGTCATTCAAGCTTTGTTTGAAGGCATTTAGGGAGGTAGAACCCATAACCTCCCAAGGTAGACTATAGGGGATAGATAATCTGAGAAATGATTTCTCTGGAAAATCAGGTTGACCAAAGGAGCTTTCTCGATTTCCAGAGTCCTGACTTCTGCCAAAGCTTGGCCAGCAGAATTTCCTTGTTTGTCCTTCCGTGTTGTATGAATGCAAGTGCTGAGCCCTGATTCCTTGAAAGTGTGCAATATGAAGAGGCTGATGGCCCTGGAAGTTGATCTTTTTGCATTCCTATATAGACTCTGCTGCTTTGGTGGGGAGTGACAAGGCAGTTGTAATTCTGTCATTGGCGAGAACATTGAAAGACACATATGGCAGTCCTTCTGCATCTAAGTCTCAGAGTTGCCTGGCTTAAGTGATTCTTCGTGGTTGTCTAACATAGGTCAGAGGCAAAGATTAAGGGCAGGTGTTCCTGATTCCAAGGTCAACCCACTATGCAGCCAGGCTCCAGGTCATGATTGGATAGCAGCACCCCTTTCAGACATCCACCTAACCCATCTTGTCATGTGCCTATTGTTTTGCATCTCTGTCCCCCTCCCCATTTCTAGCACTTTTCTTTCCCATGAACAGATCTAGGCACTAAAATCAAACGAGTAGTTCTATTGCTTCCTACAAGGGCATGTGGATTTAGTTACATATAGATTAAATCATGATCTCTGTGATTCCCCAGACCAAAACTCCTTTCCCTGGGCCAGCACTATGTGTGCAGTTGCTTCCCTTCTGAAGTATAAGCACCTTAAGTTTAGGACTTCTACTCTTTTTATGTCTGAATCCCTAGGGCTTAGTATAGTGCCTGACTCGTAGGGTTTAAAAATTCATTTATTCTACTATATTGCTGAATATTTGCAATACAAATACTCCAAGTGAATTTTTGACAATGAATTAAGATACTGTGGAGGAATACCACTACTATCATTTCAAAATGGTTTTAAAAATTTAACTACTACCTCCCCCCATCCCAACCCCCAATTTAAGCACCAATTGAAACAAATTGAAGCACTAGTTCCTCCATTAATTTAGTTCAGGATTGTTTGGTCCATGGCAAGTATATATGGAGAAGTGTCTATAGGACCTCTTGCCTCCTGGATATAGTCAATGAACCCAAAATGCTTTAGGATCATCCATTATAAAGGATGAAATTCACAGAGGAAAAAACTTATCATGTGAACTTTTTCTCTAGGTCTATAAATCAGAAAGTGATTGGTAGTGAGTTCCATTATAGCTATGGCCATCATAGTTTGTTTTTCACTTTACACATTATTTTATTTGGTCATTTCCAAACATTATTCATTGGAAACAAAGATCATTTTCTTCCCCCCCCCCCCTTCCCACCACCTCTCCCATAGCCGATGCACGATTCCACTGGGTATCACATGTGTTCTTGGTTCGAACCCATTTCCATGTTGTTGGTATTTGCATTAGAGTGTTCATTTAGAGTCTCTCCTCAGTCATATCCCCTTCCCCCCCTAGTCAAGCAGTTGCTTTTCCTCGGTGTTTTTACTCCCACAGTTTATCCTCTGCTTGTGGATAGTGTTTTTTAGATCCCTGCAGATTGTTCAGGATCACTGCATTGTCCCTAATGGAGAAGTCCATCACCTTCGATTGTACCACAATGTATCAATCTCTGTGTACAATGTTTTCCTGGTCTGCTCCTTTCGCTCTGCATCACTTCTTGGAGGTTGTTCCAGTCTCCATGGAATTACTCTACTTTATTATTCCTTTGAGCACAATAGTATTCCATCACCAACATATACCACAATTTGTTCAGCCATTCCCCAATTGAAGGGCATCCCCTCATTTTCCAATTTTTGGCCACCACAAAGAGTGCAGCTATGAATATTCTTGTATAAGTCTTTTTACTTATTATCTCTTTGGGGTACAAGTCCAGCAGTGCTATGGCTGGATCATAGGGCAGACAGTCTTTTATCGCCCTTTGGGGATAGTTCCAAATTGCCCTCCAGAATGGTTGGATCAATTCACAACTCCACCAGCAATGAATTAATGTCCCAACTTTGCCACATCCCCTCCAGCATTCATTACTTTCCTTTGCTGTCATGTTGGCCAATCTGCTAGGTGTGAGGTGATACCTCAGGGTTGTTTTGATTTGCATCTCTCTGATTATAAGAGATGTAGGACACTTTTTCATGTGCTTATTAATAGTTTGATTTCTTTGGTTGAGAACTGCCTGTTCATGTCCCTCGCCCATTTATCAATTGGAAAATGGCTTGATTTTTTGTACAATTGATTTAGCTCTTTGTAAATTTGAGTAATTAAACCTTTGTCAGAGGTTTTTATGAACATTGTTTCCCAATTTGTTGCTTCCCTTCTGATTTTAGTTACATTGGTTTTGTTTATACAAAACCTTTTTAATTTGATGTATTCCAGATTATTTATTTTGCATTTTGTGACTCTAAGTCTTGCTTGGTTTTAAAGCCTCTCCCTTTCCAAAGGTCTGACTAAATCTGATAGATTCCTAAGTATTTTATTTTGTCTAAGGTAATTTTGAATGGGATTTCTCTTTCTAGTTCTTGCTGCTGAGCTGTGTTGGCCATCATAGTTTTAGGACTGGTAGAAGACCATTTTTTTCTTTGCAGATGAACTAATTGAGACCAAGAGAGGTTATATGATTTGCCTAAGGCCAAAAGGATAGTAAACATGAGAGGTGGGAATCTTTGCCTCGTATGTAACCAAAGGAGAGAGATTCAATCAAATCTTGCAGAGACAAAGTTTGGGGAAATAGAAAGGGTGAGAATAAATTAGGTGAGGAAACAAGGGTTGATTTCTGTACAATGAGAGTAGATTGGTATTCTTGTGAAGTGGGAACAAGGGATTTTTCATTTTAAAGTCTAAGAATATAAAGACTTAAAGGAAGATCTAATGAATCAGATAGGGCTTCATAAAGCTTGAAATGAAAATTGTAGCTACTTACTTGGTTAGATCTAATCAATCAAAATAAAATCAAAGGTTAAGTTTTAGTGAAAACTATGTGAAATTTAAAAAATTCCTTTCTATCTCTATTATAATAGCAAATAATTTTTAAATAGTCCCTTGCAAGTTAGAGAACACTTTAGTTAGCCAAGGCAAGGGTCAGACTGCTGAACATGAAGTCAAAAAACTCCAAGTTCAAATTTTACTTCAGATGTTTACTATCTGTGCCACCCTGGGCAAATAACAATTTCATTATCCATAAAACAGTTAATAATAATACTAATAATAAAACCTTGTTTCCAGGGTTGTGGTAGAGATCATGTGAGATTATATTTGTAATGTGTTTTGCAAACCTCAAAGTGCTAAATAAATAAATGCTATCTGTCTTACAGCTACCTTTGTGACATACATAATGCAAATAGTGTACTCATTTTAGAAATGGGGAAATTAAGCCCCCCACCCTCCATCCCCAGTAGCTAAACAATTTGCTCAAGGCTAAATAGCTAGTAAGTAGCAGATCGGAGGCTTAGATTCATATATTTTCTTGTATGTATATGAATATATGTATGCATTCTTAATTATTGCCTTTGTATTTATGATAATAGTTTCATGAAATAAATATTTATTGACTGAATATGTCTTAGTTTCTTCATCTTCCAATTTAGGCTAGACGGTCTCTTAATTGATCTTCTGGCTTTAAATATCTGAAACTATAACTTGGGATTTTTCCATTTGTCATATCATTGGAGCATTACTCTTACCATCTCCCTCCTCTTCCTCCAATCTCACTGTACTTTCTCCTTGCTTGCCTTAAAAGACAGTTTTCCGGTAGTTACTTTATTGACAATTCTAACAGAACTCGTCGTCAAGGAATTTGTGTCTGAAGAACACTAGAAAAGAAAACAAATGAAAGGAGTCATTATGCAATCTTGTAACTGTTATGACTTGCTGGACTTTCTGACTGTAGGTATAAGAATCCAGGGGAAATGTGCTCCTTTTGGAGAAAGATCAAGAGAGGAGGAAATCCAGATTTTAAAGACAGAGGGATTGTGCAATCATGAGTCAAGCACATTATTGTGTGAAGATAGAAACCAGATCATGTCCTATTTTTACCACAGTGATACATTTACCACGGCAAAAAGCAATGAATACCTGATGTTTTCCTGAAACACCTGACCTTAGTCAGTTACCTTGGGTCTGCTGCTTTGCCAGAACTGGACTCTGGCTTCTGAACAGGGGCAAGCCACTTTTCAGCTTACTGTATTCTGCCTTGTATGTGTGGTGTGGTTTTACGTGCTATCCCACACTTTTATAGCCATTTAGCTTTAATAATTATGATATACCTGAAAATTCATATGAACTCCTAATATTGCTCATTTACCTCCCACATACGTACTTTTCCAAAAGAACAGAACAAGACAATCTGTAGTTAACTGGGATCACTTTGAAATTTTTCTCTAGAGGTCTTTAAAACACAAAGTATCTCTCTTTTTATATCAGGATCTTAATTTGGTTACCTCCTCAATTATCTTCATGCCCAAAAAAAATCCCCATAAAAATAACACCTAGAGCACCCTCCAGTGGCGGACCCAAAGATTTAAATCAGACACTGAAAAATCCATTTTTTTTTAAAATCCTGACTTAGAATCATAGAATGATAGAACTGAAAGGAACCTTCAAGATCATTTAGTCTAATCCTTTCCTTTTAAAGAGCAGGAATGGGACACAAGTGAAGTGACTTCTCTGATGTCACACAACTATTAAAATATTGTTAACATTATTAGGAAAATAATAAAATCATTTATTAGAGTTTGCAAAGCATGTTGCATATCTGAAATCATTATAAATCAATATAACCACAGGAGCTCAAGTTTTATTATCCCATTTATTTAGGTAGATAAACTCAGACTCAGAAATCCAATGACTTTCCAAAGTCACAGAGTCAATTAATATCAAAGATAGGGCTACAAATAATTTATCTTGCTATATCTAGAATTAAAAGCTATGCAAAGAAACTCAATCCCTGTAGTCTTAAACTGTAAGCATCTTTAAATACATAATCCAACATGCAAATGAAGCATTATTTCAGATAAATGAAACTGATTTATTGGATAACTTCTCCCCCTCCCCTTTTTTGTTCCAGGTCAGTGATTTTATTAATAAAAGGATTGTCAGGGAAACTCATGTCTGTATAGATGTACAGCTGCTTTTCAATGTGCAGAGAGATGGCTGGGGAAAAAAGAAAGGTTAGATGACTTGCCCAGGATCACATAGCCAGTATGTGTGTCTGAGGCTACATTTAATACCAGATCCTCTTAAGTAAGAACAGCTTTCTGTTCTCTACATCCCCAATGTTATTCTGCCCCTCTATTCTATGACTACTTTTAAGAGAAATCCCTATCTAGGTGTTAAAATCTGCTTTGATAGAGAGATTGAATCTCAGTTTTATTACTTATCTTCATACATTAATCCTTACAGATTTTTCAACTTTGGATAGTTAGGCTTTTTTATAATGTCATTTCCTTTCTTGGCGTTCTGCAATGAAAACTCTTCTAAGTGATTTCTTTCATTTGCTATGGGTGTCTCCTTCCCATAATGTCTAGATTCCTGTATCTGTTGGAGGATAATTTATGGTGCACACATCCTCATTTTGACTAGGTTTGGATCAGATCAGAAAATCTGTTCCAAAGCATTTTAATCAAACTGCCATCTAGGTTTGTCATTTGGTACATTTCTTGTTCTCTTATATTTATATAATCGTCTACTATGGAAAACAAGAGTGAAACATCGTAACTCTATCTCAGGTAAGATAGAGCCATATAGAGCACGAGGACTCATTGATACAATTTCTGCCTGTAATCTATGCTTTGAAGGCTCACTCTCCTCAGCTTCAGATACTGGCCTCCTTTAAATCCCCAAATTAAAGTCCATCTACTACAGAAATCTTTACCCAACTCCTCTTAATTCCAGTGCCTTTTCTCTATTAACTATCTCTGATTTATCCTATACATGGCTTGTTTGTATATATTTCTATCATGCTATCTCCCCCATTATAGTGTAAGCTCCTTGAAGAAAGAGGTTGTCTTTTGCCTCTTTGTCTGTCTTCATGCTCAATATAGCATCTGTCAGATCATAGCCACATAATAAATATTAATTGATGGATTGAAATAAAGGACAACTGAATTTGTCCAAGGCAAAGCCATAATACTTTGACTTCAATGTTTTTAGCTCAATCTAAAAAACTTTTTCTACTCCAACAGCTCAGACATGCCCTTTTCAGGATCAAATGGATTCCCTTTCCTCTTTTCTCTCTCTTCCCTATATCCTCAAGCCTGAAATGAAGGTTCTGAAATCATTCCAGATTAGACTAAGGTTATTTAGATCAAAAGGAGATAGATGTTGATGAAGATAGGAATGGGAAAGGAAATGTGATTTCCAAACTATAATATTATAAAACTATAATACTCAGAAGAAAAAATTTTTTGTAGAATACCCAGGTTGGAATTAGGATAGTCCTATGCCTTTTCTCTTCTAATTCACCCACCTAGACGTTTGCCTTTAAAAATCATAGGGAATGGGAAGTTATTCTCCTATCCTATCCCATCCCTTGGCCTGACTCTCCATTCCCAGCTCTGATGCCTGTTATCCCAGCTGAAGAAAAAACAAAACTGCATTTCCCAATTTCTGCCACCTCAAACCCTCCAGTATCAGATGACCCAGAGGCAGAATCTCAGTCATTGTAAGGATATTTCAGAAAACACTGGATCAAATCTGATGAGACAAAAGGACATTATTGATCGCAGAGATCCCAGGAAATGAGAAACGTGATGGGGTAGGCTACAGAACATAGCTACTGAGAGATAATGGCCAGGACTCATGTGAGTACATGATGATTAATAAATATTTATTATGAAGAAATGATGTCACAGTTGATGCTAATTATTAATACGAGAACTTAAAGTGGGAAAAGAAATAATAACAAAGTTCAACTGTATAAGCAATACTAGTTATAATTGTTAGCTATTTCCCCTACATGCTTAATTGCTATATAGAAGAGTAGAGTTAGGAAATGAATCTTTGATCTCATAGATGGCAGGGGATATTTTTGGAAACAAACTCCCTTGACCAATGCGCATCATTCCTTTTCTGCCATTCATGATCCTATAAAGGTGTCCAGAAATTAAGTAGATGCTGCCAGGTGGCTTAATGTATAGAGCTCTGGACCTGGAATCAGAGAGACCTGAGTTCAAATCTTACATCAGATACTAACTAGCAATGTCACCCTGGGTAAGTCACTTAACCTCTATCTTAATCCACTGAAGAAGAAATTGGCAAATCATGCCAGCATCTTTACCAAGAAAACCCCATGTACATCATTAACATGCTATGAACCATGGACTCATACTGAGTCTAACATGCCTGAATGACTAAACAACAGAGATTAAATGCCTTGCTAGGCATCACACAGTATATGACTCATATGTGTTTTAATCCTTGGTCTTCATATTTTTGACACTGATTCTCTATTTCCTATACTCTCCTCCTGGGGTTCCCATTTTCATTCTTTCCCTTTTAAAATCTCTTCTTCTTGTTTGTGCCAAAATAATTTCTCTTATGCCCAGATCTAATTTTGTAACTCTTGTTGCTTAATGAATAAAGTTCGAATTTCTTGGTATTGAAGATCCTCTAGAAGCTGGAACTATCCTACCTTTCTAATCCTTTTCACTCTCCGAAAAATCTGGTTGCATGATTGTTAATGGTCCTTCCTAGCTCTTTATCCTATCATTCCCTGACCACTTCAGTAATGGCCTTCTTTTATCTTACTTTCAGACTTTTCCTCCCACTGATCCTCAATTTAAGCTACTCTCAGTTGTTACAAGGGAATCACTTTAAAAGACTGATATATATTAATTTAAGGTCGCCAAGGAATCAGCTATGTAATTCCTAAATGAAAAACTCAAGTCAGCCGTCAGCCTTTTTTGGAGTTTAATTACAATAGGAGCAAGAAAGGAATTAGAGATATATATAGGGAGAGAAAGGGGAGAGAAGGGAATAGGGCTTAAATACCCCTTCTGTTTAGGCTGGGCCAAAAGGCCCAAGCCCTTAGATAGCTGGGGCAAAGAAAAGAGATCAGTCCCTATTACTCACGTGCCCAAAATGGAGAAACAGTCTCAGAGGCCCCCACCTTCAGCTTCCTTCAGAGCAAGCTTCCTCAGAGCCCAGGAACCACACCGACCAAAAACTCAATCCTCCCCTCGAGTCTCCAGACCCTCCTATCTTTAAGGAAACCATCCAAGTTGCCTCCCCTCAGTCCTCACATCTACCAATCACTCTTCATCAATTTCCCTGTCAATGGAGGCTCTCGCTTAACCCAGGACCGCCCAGAGGTTTCTGGCTTTTGCACATGTCTGTTGAAGGTCATATTTTTCAAATGATTAAATCTTTACTCTTTTGTTACAGCCCTTTCTAAATCCTGTTAACTTGAGTATGGTAGAGATTGGAATAATTAAATTTTGATCTAGGCTGCAGCCCTTACTCAATCCTGTTAGGACTGAATAGGGTGGAGATTTATTCCAAGTATCTCCATTGTATCAATTCTAAAATCAATCAAGACTCAAAGAAATTCCTGTTCTATGCTCAAGCATAGGTCAAAGTCCTTTCCATTGTTCAGCAAAGGGTTTCTGTCCTAAAGTAATCTTAAGAAGGGAAGAGAAGGAACCTCCCATGCCAATGGAGTTCCCATTCCAATAGACTATCAGTAAGAAATTTTCCAAGTATGAAATATCTCAATGGTGAAATTTTCAACAATTATAAGTCTAAGGAAATTTGAGGTTTACACAGTCAAGTCAGTTTGCATTTCTTAAACCCCTACTATATATGCCCATCACTCTGCCAGGTGCTAAGGACACAAAGAAAAGGGGGAAATACAGTTCTCATATTCAAGGAGCTTACAATCAAACTGAGATGACAAACAACTATGTGCAGTCAGATAGACAGGACTTCCCAAAGGCTCTAATATCTTAGAACTGTAGGAAGACTTTTGGAATATCCTATAGAGAGACCCAACTCAAGTCTAACTCCCTAAGGAAGACTTCTTTGACTTCTTCACTGCTCAAATTAGACTCTGCAAAATAGGTGATGTGCTTCTCTCTTATGTGTTCATCATGTATTACATAGTATTGTTATTTATCTATCTTTCCTTCCCTATACTGTGAACAGGGACTAGGACTTACCTAATTGTTTTATTTAACCAAAATCTAATATAGTTCTCTGTATACAGTTGGCATTTAATTGAAATCAGTACATTATAATCTCTGGATGGCAGGAGTTACTTTTTTCCCTTTGTACTCTCGATGTTTAGATTCCTATTCAACACATAGTAGGTTTTTAATTAATGCTTATTGATTACTTGACTGAAATTAAAATTTGTCATTTTATTATAATTATAAATCCCATTCTTAAATATGCAGGATTCAGAATTTTTTCATCATAGTCACCTGTTCATGCAGCTTTTCAACTTAAAAATCATGGGAAGGAATTTTGGTTGGAAGATGTAGCTTCCAGTCTGGATTCTGTTAGCCTTTCCATTTTTCAGTTTGCTTTGCTCATCTTCAGTGGGGATAATTTCCTCCATATATACCTCACAATGAAATTATGAAGATAAAATTATATGTGTGTGTGCTTATGTTCATGGAAATGCTTTGAAAACTAAAAAGTCAGATGCAAATGCTAAGTGGGCATTATTAATAAAAATCTGAGAAGCAGATCAGTTGTCACCTCCTCTATGAGCCCTTTATTGTTTCTCTTTGCACCCCAGTAGCTAGTGCCTCTCCTGAAATTAGCTTATATTGAGTTTTAAAATATGTTTTGCATATACTTGCATATATTCACACTATCTCCCCCATTGTAATGTAAGCTGCTTGAGAGCAGTGACTCTTCTGTTGTTGCGTCCTACCTCTAGCTGTTAGCCCTAGTGACTGGTGTGTAATAGATATTTAATAAATTCTTGTTGATTTATTCATTGGAGGAGGTGTCATAGTACAGTGGGAAAAGTACTTGTTTTAGAAATGGCTTCACTAGCTATATCTAAGAATGCCACAACCCTATTCAAGAATTCTAACTTCTACATAAAAATGATCTTCTGAATTTCATGGAATGCTAGATCTGGAGGAGACTTTAGACATTGTTCAGTCTAGTCTCTGATGGCAGGAATTACTTTTTTCCCTTTGTACTCTCAATGTTTAGATTTCTATTCAACACAGTTTTACAGATGAGGAAATTTGTGGAAAGTTATCTGCTGGAGATCATATAGTTGGTTAAGTGAAGAGAAGGGACAAGTACCCATTTCTCCTGCTCATCATCCTTTCATTTCACTAAACCATTAACTATAAACAAGTGACCCAAAGGCCTTAATCATTCATTCATACATTTGTTCACTCATTTATTTTTTCCATGATAAAGGGAGATCCCTGTAGGGAATTCCTTCTTCCAAGTCTTGGGAAGGATTAGAATTTTCTTTCTCTATATCCCTATTTGTTGGCACAGTGTCTGGCACATAGTAGGTGATTAATGAATTATCTGTTTGACTGGCTCCATTTTTATTGTCAACTAAAATTTGCTAAAGATTTCAAGGCAGAGTGTCAAGAGACTATTTGAATGAAGTAAAGGATAGAAAGTTACTGTTGAATTATATAATTTCTAAGAAAAAAGAATCATTTGAAAAGAACACATTTCATTATCAATGGATGGGTATTGGGGAAGCTTGAAAACAGAAGGTACTGGAAAAATCAAAGCTTCATAATAGTGTTGAGGTTTTTGCTGTTTTATATGCTTTGCGTTATTCATGGGGTAAGTGATGTTTCCAGTAGTCTTCCTGACTGAAATCTTTTACATAATTAAGTCCTTAAATTATGGTTAACAACCTCAGGCTCTGAGAGGCCGAGCCTCTAAAAAGTGTACTATAGTAACTAATCTTGTTACTTTGACTCATGACTGGAGAATGGAATGGTGATCTCTACAAGGGCCCGTAATCATTGCTGTGATGCCTGCCTTCATCCAGATTTTACCAGACAGACATTTAACAAGTCAGGTTATAAGCATACTGGGATTGAGTTGTGGGGTTTTGGGGACGGTTCCTCCTATGGCTCATTGTTCATATTCTATATATTTGCCATATCCCAGTTGACAGAGGAAGAGAGTATATTGGAATAAAGTGGACATTTTTGCTAAGATGTTCTGGGTTACAATGTATTGCTTTTGGAGAATTTACTGCTTTCAAAAAACAGATCTGCAAGGCAAATTCATTAGGAGATAAAATATAAAGCATAATTCCATTTATGTTAAATTCATCTAGGATAAGAATTTCAAATCCTATAAATCAAATAGAAAAGAAATATTGAAAGATACTTTCCAGAATTTCCTAGTTCCCATTAGTTTTTGTCATCTGGAAAATGGGTATTTTAGCCAATAATTTTTCTCCTTTGCTTTACAACCAAAGTAGTGAATTAAAGAATGCTTAAAGTATTGCCTAGGGAAAATCCATAGGCAAGTACAGTCTGAGGCATATAGTCGTTGCTGCTTTGCCAGTCACCTTCAGAAATTGAAATACTACTCTGTGTTTGCAAAGCACACGTAGACCGAGTTTGAAAAGTATGACATAACCCTTGAGGTCTGGGATGTGTCAGCTGGCACCTCGGAAGCAAGATTCCTAACCAGAGGCAATGCCCTCATCTTTCAGGAGGGGGTTCTAGTCTTATCAGAGGGTTTGGAGAAAGTGAGTTTCAAGGGATTCTTTGACCCTGAGCTACTCCAAAGGAAGCAAGCTCAGGAATGTGTTGAAAAGGTCTGAGTTATGGGTAAAGACAAAGAAGTGTTTGCATGTTAGCGGAATGCACAATCAAGCATATAGACAAGTATACATCCACATGCAAACATGTCAAAAGAAGAGTTTTTTTCTTCGTGTTACAATGGAGACATCACTAGATTTGGGCAAAACAAGCCGAGATCTGAATCCTGATTCTGCCACTTAGATGGGTTATGTGTCTTACATTCTGACTATACTCCTGAGTTCTCTGTCTTTTCATGAGGGGGTCACTGAAGCAATGCTCAAACAAAAGCTTTTGCCCTTTTGCCACTTATCCCTTGGCATCACCATAGACATTTCTTGGGAAGATGCTCACTTGAGGGGCGGGGGACAGTATTGGAGAATTAAGATCAGAGTATCTCTCTGTGGGGCTCCAGCTTCCTATAACGACAACAACAGCAACAGCAACAGTAGCAACAACAGCAACAGTCTTAGAAGCAATAATAACAACAGCTAGCATTTAGGTAGCACTTATATATCATTTGGATGTTACAAGAACCTGTGAATTATTATCCCCATTTTGTCAGGCCACTAAGACTGAGTTTAAGTGACTTGCTAAGGTATGAATCTGAGGCAGAATTCAAACTTCCTGATTTCAAGTCCAATAATGTTAGCGTTTCCTCATCCATAAATTGAGAGGTTTGGATTAGACAATCAAGGTCTTATCCAACTATGAAACTATGATCTTTTGAATGATTTTTTATTTGACTGTTTACCCCCCACTCCTCATACAACCTCTGCTTTCTTCATCTTCTCTGATGACAAATAAAGCAGGTTCAATTTAGGAGCAGACAAAGTCCAACTTAAAATGCCTCCCTGTCCATAGCATTGCTCTCAATCAATTAAAACCCTCAGCGTATGACCTTGGGCTATCTAAACCAAAGTCATGGTTATTCTAGTGAAGAAACTTGCTCAGAGGGTTTCTAAAGGAACTTTGATTTTCCCATTTTTGTGGATTTAATGATGTCTATGATAAAAGAAATACTGAATAAATTGTGAAATTGTGTGACATTTTGTGTCCTTTATTGGTGTCTCAGATCTATTCACCTCATTGTCTTATTGAAGACTTGGAAGGTGAATCTTGTTGGCCCACCCCTCTTCTCTGTGTGGAGTGAAGATTCATAGATTCAGTCTTGTGACTGATCAAGGAATGTGAAGAACAGAAATAGACCTAGGACACTGAAGAACACAGTAGTGATTATTCGCAACTTAATTCTCTTTCTCTTGTCTCTTCTTGGGAGAAGTGAGAGAAGAAGGCTAATGTTTTTGTTTTTTATGCTGCTTCATCTTGATCCTTTCAGAAAGACAGAGAACATAAGCATTAGAGATCAAAAGTCAAGCATATATGATAGCCTGAGACAAAACATACAAGATAAGTAATCAGAGCAACGTCTCTATACAATGTCTTATATGTCATATGAATGCCAGTATTCACATGCAGAAATGAATCTATCTGGAACTGTTTTTTTTATTTAAGCCTAGAAACATGTATTATATCATAAATTTTTAAAATATACTCATTAAATTTAAGAAATATAACTAAGAAATCCTACCTTATGGGCTGAATCAGTTTAATCAATTTATTAATAGTATTTTATTTTTATTTTTATTTGGTCATTTCCAAACATTATTCATTGGAAACAAAGATAATTTTCTTTTCTTCCCTCCCCCCCTCCCACCACCTCTCCCAGAGCCCACGCGCGATTCCACTGGGTATCACATGTGTTCTTGATTCAAACCCATTTCCATGTTGTTGGTATTTGCATTAGAGTGTTCATTTAGAGTCTCTCCTCAGTCATATCCCCTCAACCCCTGTAGTCAAGCAGTTGCTTTTCCTCGGTGTTTTTACTCCCACAGTTTATCTTCTGCTTGTGGATAGTGTTTTTTAGATCCCTGCAGATTGTTCAGGGACATTGCATTGCCACTAATAGAGAAGTCCATTACCTTCGATTGTACCACAGTGTATCAGTCTCTGTGTACGGTTTCCTGGTTCTGCTCCTCTCACTCTGTATCACTTCTTGGAGGTTGTTCCAGTCTCCATGGAATTCCTCCACTTTATTATTCCTTTTAGCACAATAGTATTCCATCACCAACATATACCACAATTTGTTCAGCCATTCCTCAATTGAAGGGCATCCCCTCATTTTCCAATTTTTGCCACCACAAAGAGTGCAGCTATGAATATTCTTGTACAAGTCTTTTTCCTTATTATCTCTTTGGGATACAAATGCAGCAGTGCTATGGCTGGATCAAAGGGCAGACAGTCTTTTATCACCCTTTGGGCATAGTTCCAAATTGCCCTCCAGAATGGCTGGATCAATTCACAACTCCACCAGCAATGAATTAATGTCCCTACTTTGCCACATCCCCTCCAGCATTCATTACTTTCCTTTGCTGTCATGTTAGCCAATCTGCTAGGTGTGAGGTGATACCTGAGAGTTGTTTTGATTTGTATCTCTCTGATTATAAGAGATGTAGAGCACTTTTTCATGTGCTTATTAATAGTTTTGATTTCTTTGGCTGAGAACTGCCTGTTCATGTCCCTTGCCCATTTATCAATTGGAGAATGGCTTGATTTTTTTGTACAATTGATTTAGCTCTTTGTAAATTTGAGTAATTAAACCTTTGTCAGAGGTTTTTATGAAGATTGTTTCCCAATTTGTTGCTACCCTTCTGATTTTAGTTACATTGGTTTTGTTTGTACAAAAATTTTTTAATTTGATGTAGTCAAAATAATTTATTTTACATTTTTGACTCTTTCTAAGTCTTGCTTGGTTTTAAAATATTTCCCTTCCCAAAGGTCTGACATGTTTTATGGGTGAGTTCATTCCATTCACATTCAGAGTTATTATTACTAGCTGTGTATTTCCCAGCATTTTGATTTCTGCTACTTTTCCTGCCTTTTCTTCTTTCACTATTTCCTTCTACACCAATGCTTTTGAGCAGTCCCCCTTGTTCCCACCCTTATTTTACTTCCCTTTCTACCCACTCCCTATTTATCCCCCCATTATTTTCCCTGTAGTCTCTCTAAAGTTAACCCCCCCCCCCCGTTCCCTCCCTCTCTTGGACTGCTTCCCTCCCCACCAGACCATTTGTTACCCTTCTACTCCCCTATAGGGTGCAAATCTATTCTCTGCCCCCAATGGATTGGATTGTTTTTCCCTCTTTGAGTCACTTTCAAAGCACGTAAAAGCTGAGTATTTCCTGTCTCCAACCTCTTTACCCTTCCAGTGTATTGATGTTCTTCCCCCCTCCCACCATGAGCTTCTTTATGACATATAAATTTACCCCCATTTGTTTCTTTTCCCATTTCTTTTAATATTAACCTATTTTTAAGTTCTAATTATATATATGTACATATATATATGCATACTGATGTGTATGTATTTTTGCATGCATATATCTATATACATATTTATGTCTTGTCCTTTCATCCTATACAGTTTGTTGCTGTTCCCTCTAAATATACTTCTTTTTGCTGCCCAGGTAATAACAACAGTTTTTAAGAGTTACCAATGACCTCTTTTCTTATAGGGATACATATCATTTTAACTTATTGAGTCTCTTAAATTTTTTTTTGTTTTTCTTTTTTCTCCTCTTTTTTAATTACCTTTTGATGATTCTCTTGAGTTCTGTGCTTGTACATCAAATTTTCTGTTCAGGTCTGGTCTTTTCTTTATAAATTCTTGAAATTCTTCTATTTTGTTGAATGAACATACTTTCCCCTGAAAGAATATAGTCAATTTTGCTGGGTAGTTGATTCTTGGTTGTAGATCTAGTTCCCTTGCTTTCCAGAATATCATATTCCATGCCTTTCTTTTTTTCAGTGTGGATGCAGCCAGATCCTGAGTTATCCTCACTGTGGTTCCTTGGTATCTGAATGACTTCTTCTTGGCAGCTTGTAATATCTTTTCTTTGGTCTGATAGTTCTTGAATTTGGCTATAACATTCCTGGGTGTTGTCAGTTGGGGATTAAGTACAGGAGGTGATCTGTGGATTCTATCAATCTCCACTTTTCCCTCTTGTTCAAGGATTTTGGGGCAGTTTTCTTTAATAATTTCCTGTAATATAATGTCCAGGCTTTTTATTTTGTCATGGTCTTCTGGTAGGACAATAATTCTTAAATTGTCTCTCCTTGAACAATTTTCTAAATCCTCTGTTTTGTGAATGAGATGCTTCATATTTTCCTCAATTTTTTCATTCTTTTGGTTTTGTTTTATAGTGTCCTGCTGCCTTGTGAGGTCACATGATTCTAGTTGTTGTATTCTGGTTCTTAAAGACTAGATTTCATCCTTAGTTTTTTGGTCGTCCTTTTCCTTTTGGTCAGATTTTCTTTGGAGGTCATCTTTCATCTTCTTCACCTCATCTTTCATCTGCTTTGCCTCATCTTTCATCTCCTTTTCTTCATTTTCCAGCTGGTTGATTTTGGCTTTCAAGACACTATTTTCTGTTTCCAGATGACTTATCTTAGTTTTTAAGTTCTTTTCCCAATTGTCTTCAGCCTCTCTTAATTGTGTTTTGAATTGCATTTGAGTTCTTCCAAAGCCTGTATCCAATTCACTGGGATTTCTGATTTTTCCTTTGCTGATCCCTCCCCCTCTGTTTCATTCACTCTTTGCTCATTACCTGTGCAGAAGCTATCTATTGTAATTTCTTTCTTCTTTTTCTGTTGTTTGCTCGAGTTTACCCCTTCTTTGCTCCCCGTATTTGTCTGTGCTCTTGCTCCTCTCATTTTGTTTTGGTTTTGGGGCTATCAGTCTCCCCTCTTGGAGCTTTGTCAGATCTTGGTACAGTCTCTAGGGGAGGAATGTTAGCTTCCCTGTCCTCTGGGGGCTTTTGATTGGATTGAGTTCAACTGGGTTGGGCTGTATGTGGTATGAAGCTCTGAGGCTATGAAGACTCTTGGAAGGCTGGGTCAGCCAGGCTCTCTCCAATTCTCTCCAGCTGTTTCCCCGCTGTCCGCAAGTACCTTTGCCTGCCTCCCTAAACTCTGAGGAGTTCTGATGGAATTATGTTCAACTGGATTGGTCTGGATGTGCCCCGAGGCAATGGTGAGACTGGAGCCCGATAGAGGGACCCAGCCACAGCCATCTCTCCCTGGCTTCCTCCCCACTGTCCAAGCTGGATGCTCCGAGCCTGGCGCCCCGCTGCTCACAAGGTAGACCCTCCAAACCAGCACCTTTGCCTGCTCAGAGGTTCCCACTGCTGCAGGGGGCTCAGCCCTCTGGGTTGTGGGCGAGGGTTCCTGGGACCTTCCCTCTGGCTTCCCCTTAGCCCTGAGTATTCTTGGATTCCGATTTTTGGGGGGCATACCTTTTGATTTGAGTCCAGAAGGAGGGTTCCCCGCTTTTGTCCTGTTGTTCAGCTTGAATTTCGGTGCCCTAGGAGCATTCAGTCTGTATCAGTAAGGAAGGGTCTTCCACAAGGTCTGAACTTTTGCTGCTTGCTAAGCCGCCATTTTGACTCCACCTTTATTAATAGTAATTTTTAAATGAAACCTTTAACAAGATTTTTAAGTTCCAAACACCCTACCATGACCACACAAATGATTGTATTGCTTTATAATTTATGATTTCTAGATAGTTGTCTTAGTTTTATATGGATAACTTAAATTTTAGACAATTGCTTTGATACAACATATTCCAAAGGATTTTAATAGACATGATTTAAATGATAACTATTTATATTGTTGCCACTTTATGTACTAAGCACTTCAACTCAGGAGTAATACAATAGATTGTTTCAACCTACAAGTATCTATCTAGACCTTTAAGAAACAGCCATCAAAGTACTATTTGGTAGGGGAATATATTGATATTTTCAGATATGTTTTCTCAAGTGATAGAAGAGAATAAAACTTTAATATTACAAAAGGAATAAATATATATATATATATTTAAAACAACTTTTTTGATTGTATACAGTGACAGCAATATTGTGGAATGATCAAATGTGATAGTCTGTAAAACTATCAGCAAGGCAAGGATCCAGAACAATTCTGAGGGATTTATGACAAAGAATGTTATCCATATCCAGAGAAAGAAGTGTTGGAGTAGAAATGCAAATAAAACCATAGAATTCCTTACCTGTATATGGGTATATGTTTTGGGGTTCTGGTTTTATATTATGATTCATGTACAAAAATGAATAATACAGAAATGTTTTGTTGTGATAAGACATATATAACCCAGATTGAATTACTTGCCAGCTTCAGGACAGGGAATGAAGGAGGGATAGAGACAATCTGGATCATATAACCTTGGAAAATTTAGGTGGAAATTTGTTATATATAATTGACAAAAAATAATTTGTCTGGTATATATTGGTGATGGTGACATTTTTGATTAAGGGATTTCAGATCAGTTAAAGAAGTATAGTTACGGACCACACTCACTTTCATTGTAAAGGCAATAATAGCATTTCCTCAAGTTTTTAGATCGTATCCAATTTTCTATTTCAAAGCACTAGACTGTTGCTTCTTTTGAAACTTAATGTGTTAGCTCTAAATAAAATGTAGTCAAGACATTTATACTAGAATTGTCTGGAGAAAAGGGAAAAAAGTTGTCCTGAAATATTTGGTCACATTTAGATTTCAACATGTTAAAGTATATAATATGAAGCTGGAATATTGTTTCCCAGCTCCAGGTTTATGAAAATAATTACCTGAAAAAATATTTTAAGCTAGCTTTTCAAATAAAAATTATAAGAGAGATACTCAATTGCATTTTAAATCCTGCTTAAATGATAAAAGGGCAAAATGGAAACCTAGAAATATCTATGTAGTCCTTTTAGAGATATGCAAAAAATAGGGACACCAATACATAACTGATGGACCTGCAAAATGGAAATGGAAAGAAGTTTCAAACAACGTATACCTTTTGACCAAGTAATATGACTATCAAGTTTATTTCCTAAGGTGATCAAGGAAAAAAAGAAATGAAACTAAGTGTTCTAAAACATTCCTAACAGCTCTGTTTGTGACTACAAAGAATTGGAAACTGAAGGGCTATCCATCAACTGGGAATGGCTGAACAAGTGATTGTGATATGTGATTATGATGAATACTATTGTGTCAAAAGAATTGACAAACAAGATAATCACAACACCACCCCCCAACCTGTAAAGACTTACATGAAGAGATGCAAAGTGAAGTGCACAAATTCAGGAGAGCATTACATGTAGTAACAAGAGTAATGTATGATGACCAACTGTGACTTATAAACAAGTCAAGGACCTAGGATGGGTCTCAAGATGGAAAAATGGATACCCACCACCATAAAGGAACAGAGGGAGTCCAAATGCATACTGAAACATACATTCTTTGCTTTATTTCCTCCATGAATTTTCCTCTAAAATAAGCAATATGTCTTGTTTTACAATACAACAAATAGGGAACTATGTATTATGTGCATAACCTATATTATATGATCTGCCTTCTCGAGGAGGGGTGAGGGATGGGAGAGAATGGGTAAAAGAAAAAGGATGAGACAGGGTTTTGGACATAGCTCATGTGAGTGTTTCTTTTGGATAAGCGTATTTATTACAACTTATTACAAATAACAAATCATATGCATTATACTATTATGTTATATGCCATATTGCATTATATATATATATATATATATATATATATACACAAATATACATACTTACATGCACATATATATTCCAAAAAATGGTTACTTAAAAAATCAGTCCTGCTTATGTTTAGGGCAGCTGGTTTGGTACAGTAGGAAAGAACTAGAGATATGCAATCAGGAGACTCAGATTCCATCTGTGTCACTTAAAACCTCTGTAACTTTGGGCAAGTCACATAATATCATCGAGCCTTTGGGCTTGATGATTTCTAAGACCTATGAATCTTACCTTGCAGTCTAACTCAACTGTTAGGCATATATTTGCTTTGATATAATATTAAGGGACAAATATGTGCTTTTGAGTGAAGATATATAAATTTACTTAAACATGCACTTCTCCAAATGATATATGTGCATATTTATATATATATATATATACACACAAATATAAGTGGATATGTACCCATACCCAACAGTTTTATATATATATATGTATATATACATACACATATGTGTATTTTTAAAATTTAATTTCCTTCATTTAAAACGTACTAACAAGTATATTTATGTATATATTTGTACAATTTGGAATTTTTTGCAAATGTGCTATACACATAGATATAGCTATTTTGCTATTGTTTTTTTTTGCTATTGGCTGTTCTTAAAGTCTACTTTTTTCTCCTTGATTGACATGTATCTAAACTACATTTAATAACTATTCGATGAAGAATTTATAGGTGAATGAATTAGATTTGTACACACTCTACATAAAGCTTGGTAGGACATTGAAGTTTAGGCTACATCTTCTCAAACAGAACTGAGATTATCTGTGACTTCATTCTTTTGGTCTATTTTTCCCACCACTGATAACATATATGTGAGGATCTTTGATCATAATACCTGAAATCAGAATGTGTTAAGTATATAACACTCTACCAACAGGCTTGAGCACTGGTGGTCCAGTATCCATTCAGGGGGAAAAATGAACTGATACTTTCTTTTTTTTTTATCATTTAGCTATTCCTCAGGGAACTCCTATCTTAATATGTATTGCTTACAGCACCAAAATGTTTGGCTGAGTGCCCATGAAAACAAAAATAGAAAGTAGCTCAGGTATCTATTAATATTGTGCTGCTTCTGCTGCTTTGGAAACATGGTGTTCCAGTGGAGCCACTAGGCTTATCTAAAATCTCATGTAGTAAGAAAGTTTGAAGGAATTCATATCTCACAATAACGTAGTCCAGATTCCAATTATGTGTATTATATATTTAGTAGTTACAAATAATCTATCATTTATGATATGTCACATATAAGAAAGTCTATTTTTCGAGTTTGGTGGGAAATTCTATTTAAAAATTAAATGTAGCATTAATGCATTTTCACCTTTCTGCCATATTGAATTCCCAATAACTGCATCCCTAATACAATAGTGAAAAATATCACACAAGTCTTCATATGATCCTTAGAATTCTTCATTCCGTATGATACAGTCTTTCATTGCATTCACATGCCTCCTTGCTCAGTTTATGGACATCTATTTTAGGATCACATGTCAGAATTTTTGTTAGGGATTTCAGTAGACATGTGGTAGGTACAACAGATACTTGAAAAGGAATCTTTGCTGTACCATAACCAACAAATGGTCATCCAGTCTCTGCCTGAAAAATCTCCACTGGGGGAAGGGGGAATCTAGTGATTTTCTAAAGTAGTCCATTTAATTTTAAGCTAGAACTAATTGTTGGAAAGTAATTGTTGTTGAAGTCTAAATTTACTGCTTCACAACTTCCACTCATTTTCCTGGATTTGGACCTTTGGGCCCAAGTAGAGGAAACCTAATCATCTCATTTCATATTTCGCCCCTTTCAATGCTTGAAGACAGTTTTCTCATATCCCCTGAATCTTCTTCTTCAAAACTAAGCAAGTCTCAGTTCCTTCAAATAGTCCTTAAACAACATGGAATGAATATCCTTTACTAGCCTAGATATCCTCTTTGGGGTATTTACTTGATAGTCTATGTCCTTCTTTAACTGTGTTGCCCAAAGTTGAACATGATATTCTAGTATGGTGTGGCCAGGTTAGTGTCCAAAGGCACTCTTACCTCCTATTCCTGAGTGGTGTATAATGAAGCCCAAGACTTCAATGTGATATGACTCTATTGGCTAATGATAGACTTGTAGTCCAGTAATACTTCTGAGTCCGTAGCAATGATTCCTCTGTTTCATACTTATGGATCTGTCTTTTTAGCCCAAATGTTAGACTTTATGTTTATCCCATTTCTTCTTTTTAGGTCCAATCTACTAATCTAGCCCAGGAAGATCATTTGAAGTCTTGACTTTGCCATCTAAAATGTTACCTACTTCTCTTAAATATGTATCATTTGTAAATCTGATAAATGTACCTTCCATACCTGTAACAAAGTCACATGATTCTTTTTTAACTTGGTAGATAATCTCTATTTAGTGAAGTTCACCACAGATGGTGGCCCTATTCTACCAAGTTAAAAAAAGTCATGCAACTTCTTTTTTCATAATCACCAATGTCTCTTTGAATGCAGTCATTCAGCCAACAGAGCATTGAAGAATGGGGAGAATTTTGAAAAGCAGATAAAAAGGGTGGGTCGATTGGATTCTAGGTTTATGTTCTTTGAGATCATAAATGAAGTCACAACAGAGATAATGTATGTTATATGCACATAGTTAAGAACAAGCCTGTCTTTAAAGCATAAGGTCCCTTGGAAGGTAACCCTTGAACTGAAACCTGAGATATAATGACTTTAGTCCTGTAATCATGAAGTAGTTATGAACTTGAACTAGTCATTTAACTTTTCTTTCAGTTTCCTTTTCTACAAACTGAAGACATTGAGCTAAATTATTACTAAAGTCCCTTACACCTCTAGCCTATAATTTTGATAATCATAGGAGATGAATTAGCTTAGATAAGAGTGAGTTGCATTATATTCGCTTTTTGAAAGCTAAAGACATTTCAATGAAATAGGCATTTGGAACATTATTATTTTCTTTTTAAAATTTTTTTTACATTACAATTTTTCTCTAGATTACATGTCAATACAATTTTTAATACTCGTTTTCTGACATTTTATAATCTATGATCTCTCCCTCCCTCCACTTCTTCTCCCTCCCCAGGAAGGCAGGTAATATGATCTAGGTTGTACATGTTATCATACAATATATTTCCATGTTTGTCATGTTAAGAAACAAGACATATATTTTACATTAGAAAAAATCATGAAGGAAATAAAGTGAAGAATGCATGCTTCAAGATACATTCAGACTATACCTGTTGCTTATATGGCAATGGATATTCTTTTCTCATCACAAGTCCCTTGGAGTTGCCCTGCATCCTTTCCTTGCTGATAATAGTGAAGTTATTCACTGTTGATCATCATACATTATTGTTGTTACTGCATACAACTTTCCCCTCATTCTGCTCACTTCACTTTGCATCATCTTATATAAATATTTCCAGGTGTTCTCATAATAATTACTGTTTTCAAGAATATTGGGTTTTAGCCCTAAAGTAAATTATGATCTTTCCCATTCTACCAAGTTTTTTTAACTTGAGTCTTTGTAATTCTGGGTCTTAACTTCTGCCAGTTCTTAATTCTTTTAAAATTTTAATGATTTAAGTCCCCACTAGGGACAAGTTGTCATTTTCAGATATGTTCAACTTCAAAACTGTCATTTTCTATTATACCACATAGCCTTGTCTAGGCCATTTAAAGGCACTCATTGCAAAGGATGTAAAATAGTGCTTTTGCCTGTATATAGTGTTTAAATGTTTACAAAGTTCCTTCTTCTAATAAATTTTTGATAAAGGTAGTTCAAGCATTATTATTCCCATTTCACAGAAGAAGACAAAAAGGCCCAGAAATATTAAATTACTTCCCAAAGAGTCAAACAGATAATATCAGTCTAGTTTTCTTTCTACTTAAGCTGTCTCTTAATTGGTGTACTTGTTTTCTGGTATTTTTTGAAATTAGAAAACAATGAAATCTAATTCTTACTGCATAGGGCAAAGAAAATACTGATACTGCATTCATTATTTAGGAAAGGCAATACATGTTGCATCTATTTTTTTCCCAATCACTGGTCAAATTGATCTAATCATAGAATTCTCTTACAAGAGACATTGGACTTTAATTCTTGAACCATTTCTTAGTTAAAGGAATAGTGAAATATTTAGAAAGAGCAAGCCTACCTACCCCCCCCCCCAAAAAAAAACCCCGGCAGTAATAGAAATAATCATTTGTCTTAAAGTAGCACTATCAATGAGAACATCAATAGAAGAAATGGAAATATGTCACAATTGCCATTTATGGTGGTCACCTGTTCTATGTGATCCAGTTACTTCCTAGAAATCAATATTTTAGCCAAAGGTAATGAAGTTCCTAGTGTATGCTCACTTGTTCTCTCTCTCTCTCTCTCTCTCTCTCTCTCTATTTCTCTCTCTCTCTCCCCACTCTCCCCACTCTCCCCACTCTCCCCATATCACTGTATTGGCAATGTTTTCTGGCTCTTGACATTTGAAAGAAATACATAGAATGTGGATACATTCTATGTAGAATGTGGATATAAACATCAGCACAGCAGGGCAAAGCAATTTAAAATCAGTGAGCCTTCTCTTAAAAATATCTTGTTACTGGTTTTGTTTTCATTGGGTTGTTTCACCTTCTTTAGTGTCATTAAATAGTCAATTAAATTTTTCCAAATCATATTTCAAGTGATCTTATATTTTCACATTTCTGCATTATAATGAAGGCATAGAGATTTAAGATGATGTTTACTCTGAGGGAAAAAAAAAGACTCCAAAGTAATTCATTCCATCCAGGGCCATCGCCAACCTTCTTGACTTTTGTCTTGCCTCTGGACTTTGATGACCTTGGAAGAGAAAGCGATACAGATGACTTTTGGCAATTATACCTCATTTCTATCTCATCTCTGAGCAAGGAAAGACATTACCATGTGATGTATTGGGTCTCTTGGAAAATGAAGGACAAATAACAATAAGAATTTTGCAAATTGACCAATAGATAAAATTCTGATTCATGAATTTATTCGTTTCTTCATTTCTGTCAGCTTCAACCTGAATCTTGTTTTAATCAATCCCATATGTCTATACAAGTATGTGTAAATATATACACACGAATATCTATATAGAATTTTTTCCTTCATTGTGTCTCTGGTACACAATGCTTGGTCTTTGTAGGTGCTTAATTAATATTAATTTAATTAGATCAGTAATTTGTCTTTAGATGAAATTTTTCAGTAGTTGAGAGATAAAATGAACTTTTTATAGCCTCGTTGCATGAAGCTAGTATGTAGCCGAGGTAGAATTTGAATTTAGATCTTCCTGACTCCAAAGTTGGCTCTGCATATACGTATATGTTGTTATATGTATATATGCATATATGTAAGTATATACATGAATATAAAATGTTGTTAATAATAGCACCTACATCCCAGACTTGTGAAGGAAGTAATATTTATAAAATATTTTGCAAATCTTAGTGCTAGATAAATTCTAGATATATTATTATTGTTGTTGTTGTTGCTAATACTATGCTAATATATGATATGCCATACTAGATAGAGAGGAAGTAATATTGAGCTCTTTTTATTATTATACAATAATATATATTACCAATAAGGGGATTTCCCTTATCAATGAAGACTAACATCTACTCTGTGATTTATAATCTTTAAAGAGTTACTTGTGAGCCTCTTAAAGGTTAAATTGCCCATGGTTACATGACTAATATGCCTAAAGAAGGCCGTGAGTCCTCTGGATTTCCAGTGATGGAACTGTTCTTCCCCCTTCCCCATTCCCACCCACCATGAAGAATTTCACTTTGCCCTGATCCCTACTGTATCTTTGCTTAATTCTGCAGGTCCAATTCTCCACATTACAAAGCTCATTTGAGATTTTATTCTGATTCTAAGGCTAATTTTTCAACAGGGTAAGATAAGGTAAAGAACAATGAAGTTCATAGGTAGGGAGAGGATCACTTTCCAACTTAGTGGTTGGCTCTCAGTATGACTTTGGAAAGCTCATTTGCTATGTTGGGGCCTCAGTTTCTTGTAAAACAGAGTTTATATCTCTAAAGTTCCATTGAAATCTGTTTTCTTTAAAACCTTCAACAAGATCAAAATGTCAGGAGAAATGGCAAAGTGCTACTGTAGCAAAAAAAATGTTCTTTCTATACAGTCATCTAGTTTTCCATTCTATAAATTGCATTTTCCTATGCAACCATTTGGCCCAGATCTACACAGATCATGGTTGTTCTTCCTTTGGTTTCTTGGTAACCCAGATAATGCTTTCATAAGGGACAACTCTTTTTAATTGTCAGTAATTTTTAATTAGTATTTCAACGCTACCCTCCTTTCTTCTAAATGTATTTGTTGGATGGAAACTTTTCATTCCTTTTTCCAGCCTCTCACATTTTAAAAATATATTTGTCTTCTCGCTTTGCTTTCTCCCCTGAACCACTTTTCTGCCCTCTCTTTCATTCTGAATATTAGCTCCTGAGGTGAATGAATAGCACTTACCAAGAATTTCTAGAAAATGATTCAACAGAGAGGATCAGCATGAAGTTTCTTTTACTCTGGCTTTCCTTAGAGTTCCTAAATGAAACCATGTTATAA
The DNA here is from genome assembly GCF_027887165.1 of Monodelphis domestica. Taxonomy (NCBI): domain Eukaryota; kingdom Metazoa; phylum Chordata; class Mammalia; order Didelphimorphia; family Didelphidae; genus Monodelphis; species Monodelphis domestica. The sequence goes on along the minus strand of NC_077234.1, from coordinate 168,444,773 downwards.
ACAAGAAAAATCAAATTCTGCAGAAGTTTCTGGGGTCAGTGTGAGCAATCTAACAAATAAACACAAAGAGCTTTTTGGGAAAACTTTCTTTAGTCAGGGAAATTATGGTGTGATGGGGGGGAATGATAGGTAGTATCAGAGAAGCTTTAAAGAGAGACAATGGCATTTTCTGTGTTTTAGAAATTCAGTTCTACACAACAAATACATTTTAGTCGTCTGATACTTTTGTAGCAGCCAGGTGGAAAGAGAGCTGAATCTGGAGTCAGGAAGACCTGACCTGAGCAGTGTGAGCTATGGCAGATTACTTGAATCATTTGCCCTGCTTTCCTCATCTGTAAAAGAATCATAATTATAGCATCAACCTCCTGAGATCATAAAGACAAATATAGATGACATTTATAATTTACTTTGTAAAATATTAAAATACTATATAATATTACCTATTAAAAGGGACTTCCCTTATCCACTTGGAATGATCATTTCTTATATACATCTTTTTATGCAGCTACTACTTTGACTGAACTTCATTTCAAAGACTCAATTGTAGGAACCAACCTGGAATTCATGGACTAGTGTGACTATAATTAATGGATAATATCAGTGAATCAGAAAGTTCTTAAAAAGAGCTATTTTGATTTACTGAATTTGTTCATTAATCTAGGGTTAATAGAATATGTTTTGTTTATTTCAAAGTTATTATTATAATAAAGCCACTTGCTTGTCCTAGCCATCCAGTCTAGTCTAAGGAATATAATGAAAGTGATTTTCATTTCTTTTGGTAGTGGAAGTTTTCTGTAGTAAAGAGATCTGAAATGTGAAGGAACTTCAGACTTCCCCTAGTTAGACACCTGGCTGAAATGTAGAACCCTTCCTACAACATGCCCCGGCTCTGCTTGGATGGCTTTCTTCTTGCCTCTACTCTCTTTTTAAAGGACTATTGATTCAGCATTAGACAGCATAAGAAGGAAATATGCCTTAATTTTACTAACACAAAACATATTTTGTACATTTTTAAAAAATCTGATAGTTTATTTTGTTATCATTAGCATCTTTCTTTCAAAAGTTCAGGGGCTGCTGGATAGCCCAGTGGATTGACAGCCAGGCCTAGACACAGGAGGTCCTCTGTTCAAACCTGACCTTAGATACTTGCCAGCTGTGTGACCCTGGGCAAATCACTTCACCCCAATTGCCTAGCCCTTACCATTCTTCTGCCTTAGAACTAATACTTACTTAATAGTGATTCTAAGACAGAAGATAAGACTTATTTTTTTTAAGAGAACCAAACTACATTTGAGTCACAATTTACTATTGATACTATGAGAGTTGGGTAGGGTGTACATAATAGGTAAGTAAGGATTATAAAAAAAAAAACAAAACAAAAATTTACTCCACTGAATCCTCATTTAGGGTTACTATTGGAATATTTGGCTTTCCTACTACTATCATTGACCTTTGGTTCCCAACTTATTGACCATGGACTCTTGGGGAGGGAGCCTCAGGAGTCTACAGATTCATATTTGACTTTACTTTCTTTAGACAGAGTAAACAATATATACTGCACTTAACATATATTATTTTTATAGGTGTACCTGGGTACTGCTGTAATGAATAAAAATAGAAAATAATTTAAATAAGTTCTTGAATTTATGGTCATTTTTTTGCTATCATGTAGAGAACAGTATGACAGAGAGGACTACAATTAAAGTCAGGTAGATACTGGTTCAAATCATGCTCCGAATAGCTAGCAGACATTATTACCCTCGGTAAATCACAACTTATACAAACTTCAACTTTTGCCTCTATTCAAAGGGAGTAATGCCTCTGTTTCTTACGCAAAATAAGATATCACATGGGGGAAAACCCAATAAATTTGTCATTTTAAAAATATCAGTATGCACTAATGATATAACGACTGCCATCGAGAACCATGAAATGTTAAGAGAGATTTCTCGTACTTGTAAAGGTTGGGAACCCCCGACATAAGTATTACAGATTTCCAAAAGAGGGGAAAAAACCCAAGCAGATACTTGTTCTGGATTGTGGGTAGATAGGGACAAAGAAATCGGCAACTCTTGACACGGCAGACTCAGATTTGGAAACAACTTCAGTAGCTAAACCATGACAGAATGCCACTAAAGGAAAGAAACTTGACATTTTTGATTATTAGTCCCTTCCACATGATTCTTCATGTAGGCAACAAGATCATAATACTACCAAGAACCCAGGACCACAATCATGAATGATTGTGGCTTCAGGGACTCCAAAGCTTCACCTGTTTTCCATTCTGTGTTTTCTACATACTCTCATGGAGTCTTCACCTCTCTTTCCTTTCACAGGATGGATGGCTTCTAATTCATTAATGAGGACTTTTCTGAAAGTAGGCAATAAATAAACATAGATATTTTTGGTTCCTCTGAGAAGTGCTTGGAAAGTATGATTTTCAGAAACGTGTTGAATTCTATTTTAGATAAAGCAAAGTAGTGCTTTTGAGCAATTAAACAGTGAGAAATGACCTTTAATGCCCCAGTTTGTTTTCAGTAGCTCCTTTAAAGAATTACCATTGCCTGGCCAATTCTACTTTCTAATTTGCCAAATAAAAGGTCAACCCTAACCCTGAAAGTGGTAGTTATTTTAATAATCATGCCTTTCCATTAGATAAGAGGCTTTTTATATTGCTGGAAATGTACATTGAGTAACTAAGTAGCTACTTTAGATGGTCATTTATGTAGAAAGATCATAGAAATTGGACTCTACAACCAAAAAGAAAAGTCAGAATTTACTAATCTACATTTCACTGCTTCCCTGTTGCCTCCATCTCTGGGGTTTCATTCCACCCTATAGGTATTGTATAAAACTTTGGGTTTGCTGAAATATGACATTTTTCCAGAATACAGATCAGGTGATTTTCTAGCAGATTGCTGTGAAGAACTTTCCCCAAAGTGTGGGCAAGGAAGAGTCTTGGTTTTAGAGACCAAACCCTCTACTTAGATCACCTGTAAAGCAGAGAACGTAGCCATCATCAAAAGTTCCAGAAAATACCATCTTTCCATCACTGGATCAGCTGGTGGAAGTGTCTTTGTCAGGAGCCAAGGATAGATGAATAGAAATTTACCATGCTTAAGAAGGAACTTTTTGAGCACTCCACAAATAGAAGAAAAGAACTTCCAGTAACCAGGATTTCTGCGTTACTTCTTTGTCTTTGGAGGACAAGATGAACAGGAGTATTGTGAATTTTGAGGAAGTATCTTCTTCCCCCAAAAAGTAACCTGCAAGGCCAAAGAATCAGCTGTACAATTATATAAATAGAGATCTCAGCCTTCTGGCAAAAATAGGATGAAAAAAATTTATTGTAATTTTTAGTGGAACCTCCACCATCTTAGAGATTTGCTGCCAACATGCAAAATTCTGATTAAACTAACCACAGAATAAAACATTTTCCAGAAAAAAACAGACCCTTTTAAACTCTCTCTCCTCTCCCTCTCTCTCTCCCTCCCTCCTTTCCCCTTCCTCTCTTCCTCCATCCCTCTCTCTCTCATAGAAACTCACAAAAACCATCTACTACAGTTTGAAAGATTACAGACAATATTCCTAGAAAGAGTTTAGAAACCAATCAAATGAATAATTTGAAGTGTTAAGCACAATCAACACTAAAAGTTCAATAATATTTTCTTTTAAAAAATAGATTTAAAAAAATCTTGAACCCACTGGTAGGGATCTTTAAAATATCCCACACAGTACGATGATCAGGAATAGAAGCTACAGGCAAGGTCTGAGGTAGAATAAAAATAGAAGTTACAGCAATTTGGGCCCTTTTCTGTCACAGCTTTTTTTTGGGGGGAAAGGAGAAAGTAAAAAAGAAAAGTTGCTAAAATGGGTTGCAGCCATTTGGAATCAATAGAATAGAATTCAAGCTTAAAACATAAGAATAGAAACACTCCTACTTTAATTCTAGCCTCCCCCAACCCCTCTATATCCAAAATCTTTTATAGAGTAGAAAGAAAGCGGAAGTAGAGCCTTTGGATCTATATCAGGGTCTGACAACCTTTCAGAAAGAACAGTCCAAATCTTAGGATCACCTTAATTTAATATTTCTAGTAAAGATATTATACATTTGGAAGGTTTTTTTTTTTGGACATACAAAAAAGATTTCTTTCAGGAATGTTTGGTAAGAGAATTCCCTCAACCAATATACATAAAACAGTCTAGCTACCATTTAATAGATAAATTGCAAGTTTTACTTAGGGCACATGGAGTTGTGCATTGCCTGAGTAAGTCATTTGTCCTTCCTTTTTTAAATCCTTACCTTCTGTCTTGGAGTCAATACTATGTATTGGCTCCAAGGCACAGAAGGAATGGTAAGGGCTAGGCAATGAGGCTTAAGTGATTTGCCCAGGGTCAAACAGCTGGGAAGTGTCTGAGGCCAGATCTGAACCCAGGACCTCCTGTCTCGAGGCCTCATTCTCAATCCACTGAGCCACCCAGCTGCCCCCTTGTCCTTCCTTTTCAAAGAGGACCAATGATGTCCCAGGATAATGTCTTCACTTGCTCATGAATTGGATTTAAGTGAGGCAAAGTCATACAACAACATTATTCTCCCTCTCCCAGAGTTATCAAAGTCCAGGGACAAGGCAAACATAAGAATGCCAGAGATAGAGTGAATGACTTTGGGGTCTTTGATATTTGACCAAGCTCTAACCACTCTACAGCAGTGGCTTTAGTCACTTTCAGAACAAATTGTTCTCATTTGCACATTTTGCTGGGTGAAGTCTTTACATCTCCTTAACTAGCTAATTGGTTTGAGACCTGTCAGTTACCTTTAATCTGGTTTAACTTGTCAGTTGAGACAGTTTTACTGGAGTTTGGCCACTAGTCCAATTACAGCTTCTTCCAGGAGAACATTGTACACAGACTGATACACTGTGGTACAATCAAATGTAATGGACTTCTCCATTAGTGGCAATGCAGTGATTTTGAACAACTTGGAGGGATCTATGAGAAAAACCACTATCCACATTCAGAGGAAAAACTGGGAGTAGAAACACCGAAGAAAACAACTGCTTGAATACATGGGTCGAAGGGATATGACTGGGGATGTAGACTCTAAATGAGCATCCTAGTGTAAACACCAACAGCATGGAAATGGGTTCTGATCAAGGACACAATCAATTCCCAGTGGAATTGCGCATCGGGTATGGGAAGGGTAGGTGGAGGGAAAGAATATGGTTCTTGTAACCAAGGAATAATGTTCTAAATTGACTAAATTTTCTTAAAAAAATAAAATTACAGCTTCTCGGAAACTCAGAGGTGAGAGTTGGATGAAAGGTGGATTCCAAAGGTGAATGGAGCAGCTCTGAAAAGGGCTCACACCAGAGCTGCTTGTCCTCTTCAAACACGTGGACACACCACTGTCCAGGGTTATACAGCAACTAAATGTCAGAGAAAGCTTTTGAACTCTGGCTATCCTTTTGTCTCCAAGCACAGTACTCATGGCACTTTACCTCTTTAGAAAGTTTATAGTTATACATAGTCTGTTTGCAAAACTGTTAATGCATTTAAAGTTAGAATACTACTGAAGTTTCACTTAAAATTTAATTCTAACCAATTATATATGAATATAGATATAAAAATGAAAAGGGACTTGGAATTGATTTGATCCACTCCACACATTTTATAGATGGAGAAACTGAGGCTTCACAGAAGTTATTTGTCCAAGGTCACACAAAGAGTAAGTCTAAGAGCTGAGATTTGAATTCTGGCATTGAGACTCCAAAGTCAGTCTCATTTGCACTGTACCATGCCTTCTGTTGCTGAACTTGATGAAGAGAAGAAATGGTTCTTTCTGGGCCTGAAGAAAGTAGAGGGGAAGGTAAAGCCAGAGACCTGACCCCCTTCTCAGTGAAAAATCTAAGTTCTAGATGGATCTCTCATCTCTCTCCTCCGCTGCCTCCCAAAGGTGCCTCCCTTCTCTGGTTCCGAGATATGTTGGCTTGAACAGGTTTTCATTAGCCTTTACTTGACATTAAGTGATCTATTTCTTCCGAAGTACATATACCACCTCTTCCCCTTTTGCATTGCCTCTCAACTACCTACTTTAGCCCAGTGTAATCACACAGCTATGTAAGTGCACAAAGAACCAGGCATTGAGTTCACAAAAGCCCTGTGAGGTAGGTTGGATAAGGATTATTGTTTGTATTTTGGAGGTCAGCGAACTAAAAAGAAAAAAAATTAATGTTCACGCAACTAAGTGTCCAAGCTGGATTTTGAACTCAGATGGCAAAACCATTTGAAAATATTGTATCCATGAATTTCAAATGAATAGCATGCTACAAAAATTTCTCAAGGTCTGTTACGCCAAAAGAAAAGCATTCACATGAAAATAACAAGGGTGTTTTGCATATAATTGTTTTGTGTAATAAATACAGTGTTGTTCATGAGCATAATTTAAAAAGTGAGCTGCCCTGGGGTGCTTGAATGGATAATCAAAATCAGATTGAAGAGTGAAGGCTGGCATATGCTGGAGAGATTTTTAAAATAATTAAATCAAAAAGATTACTCAACCATCTGAAAAAGGACATGTGTGGTTGGGTAATGGATTTGTGTGATACCAAACTGGAAGAATAGTTAATATAAAGAAAGAAGAATATAATTTAAAACAACTTTCATCAACTGAACCTATTGATGGAAAATAATTTTGTATACTGAAAGATAAAAGCAAGGCTCTTCTAGCTGAGTTGGGGTGTAAAGTGATAGAGAGGAGTGAAATGTTAAAGACTAGAATCTATTAAGAAATCAAGAAAGACCAAGGGATTATTATTCTATAAGTCCATATATCCATGTAATATATACATTAATATTTTTAGTAGAATACTGAGGTATTTTGTATATTCTCTGCAGAATGCTTGCTGAGAGCTAAAGGAAATCAAGAAGAGTGCAGCTTTAATGGTGTGGGGCCATTTGAATTACTGCAAAAGTCTTCCTCAGACATATGTTTCCTCCACTTTAAGTTCTCTCCCATCTCTGCCAATGGTTTCTAGCCTGCTTTCTTCATTCAGAGCATCCTTATCTGGATAAAAATTATTTGCCTTTGATAGATAAAGGATTCTGCATTTTTCTATAAAGTAGCCTGGAATATTCTTACATAAGGAATTTTATGGGATAGAATAATAGATTTTTACTTTTTTAAAATAATGATTATGATCAGAAATAGTTCATTCCTTAACAAACTGGAGGAATTCCATGAGAACTGGAACGACCTCCAGGAATTGATGCAGAGCAAAAGGAGCAGAACCAGGAGATCATTGTACACAGAGACTGATACACTGTGGCACAATCGAACGTAATGGACTCCTCTACTAGCAATAACCCAGGACAATTCTGAGGAAGTTATGAGAAAGAATGCTATCCACATCCAGAGAAAGAACTGTAGGAATAGAAACATGGAAGAAAAACATTTCCTTGATCACATGGTTCAAAGGGGATATGATTGGGGACTGTACTTGATCACTGTATTGCAAATATTAATAATATGGAAATAGGTCTTGATCGATGACACATGTAAAACCTAGTGGAATTGCTCATTGGCTCCAGGAGAGGGAGGGTAGAAGGGAGGGAAAGAACATAAATCATGTAACCATGGAAAAATATTCTAAATTAATTACATAAAAATTTAAAAATGAAATAGTTCATTCCTTTGAAGAAAAGAATATTCAGAATTCCATATGGGTGTTTGTTTGTTTTTTTTTCTTTTCCCCTTTTAAGTCTCCCAGGATCAAAGGAGAGAATTAAATCCTAAAAGATTTTCTCTAATATACCACCTCACCCTCATACATAGACTCCTAGAACAGATATCCTAAGTTCTCTTGGTGGATAAGCAGATACTCAAAATTCATTGTTCATGAGCTTTCGCCAAATTGCTTACTTACCATCAGGTCAGAGACTAGTTTACTTCAAAACAAACTTATATATTTAATCAAACAGCATAGCAAATATAACAATGGGGAAATGTACATATGTGGTATATTTTCCTAAAGGTTACCTCATAACCAATGAGGAATGGCATATGCACAGAGAACTTTTATGATCAGGAACATACATGCAGGTCACCCTTGTTAGGGTCCCCACATGGCCAGGATTATTTAATCTGTTCTGAATTTATGATCATGCTCATAATCTACTCTGTGCTGCATATTATGTACTTGCTCTCCAATGGGTATCACGTTGACTCGGCTGGCTATATCTGTTCATCAATTCTGCTTGTCTCATGATGACTGAGATTCTCTTTGCTATTATCTTCTGAGCTTTAGTTCTTCAGCCATCTGCTGGCCATCTCAGGTCCCATGGGCTTAGGTGCAGTAACCAGAAAACCTTTCATGACGGAAAACTAGCAATCCTTTTTAACCCCAAATCAGAGAGACTGAGCCATTCCACCTATCTAAAGGCAGTCGGATAAAAACCAAATAGAGAATCCCTGGTTAGAATTCAGTCATTTCTTTAAGCCACCTGTGTAGAGTACTGATTTGAAAATTATTTTTCTAAACAATTTTGACACATTTAGAAATTTGTTCTATCTACTGTTCAACCCAATATGTCAATTCTATGTCCCCCAAAATCCAGTCTCCATATAGCTCCCACGGAGTTTCTTAGGGACAGCTGCCCCCAATCCCAAATGGAAGTAGAACTGAAAAACAGCTCAGCAAGACTAGTCAATGTGTTTCTTTTAAAGGTTGATATGCCATGTTATTTCCCATGTTTATAATTCCCCACCTTTGCAATATACATTATTTAGAGCCAAGCTTGGTCAGATTTCTACAATATTCATGAATTCTTTCCATTTTTGTTGTCATAATCATCAGGTATATTGTCATCTTTTAGTTCTTCCTTATTCACTTTGTTTGATGTAAATCTCCCTAAGCCTTCATCCAATAAATTAATAATTTCTAACAATTCAGACCATCTACTTCTAGATGTCTAATAGGCAGCTGATGATCAACAATTGAATGTTAGGAGAGAGATATCTCATCACTAGCTTATCTATTTGGTTTCTTCATTGCTACTACAAAGTGTTGCTATTAATATGTTGGCATATATGCTACCTTCTTTTTTCTTATTACTGTATTGGGATATATGCCTGGCACTGGGAATCTCTGAATTAAAAGGTATATGTATTTTAGTTACTTTACCCATATAAATCCAAATTCGTTTGCAGAATAATTAGGCCTATGTAAATTCCAACACCTGAATTAGTGTACCTGTCTTTCTGCAACCCTCCTAATATTGACTCTTCCCATTTTTTCTCATCTTTGTCAACTGACTAGGTGTGCACTAAATTCTCGGTTGTTTTGATTAGCATTAGTCTTATTATGAGTGACCCCCGCATTTTACAGGATTGTTTTGACAATCAAATGGGAATATATTTAAAGCACTCTGCCTGGTGCTTGGCAAAATAAATATTTTTATCCTTTGTTTTCTCCCCTTCATTCATATGGTTGTTAATAACACTTAATAAGTCTTCTTAGAGAATTGTTTATCCATCTTTTACTGCTCATTCAGTGGGAATAATTTTGATATTACATATTTACTTATTATCTGAGATATTAACCCCTCATTAGATAATTTATACTAAGATACTTTTCCCAATCACCTGCTTTCTTTCTTATCCTTACTGCATTAACTTTGATTGAATAGCATTTCAATTTCAAGAAACTGAAATTTGTGTGTGTGTGTGTGTGTGTGTGTGTGTGTGTGTGTGTGTGTGTGATTGGTCTCTATTTTTTGCTTAGCTTAGATTTCAACTTTTCTCCCCCCCCCCCAAAACTTTGAAAGGTGATCCGAATTGTTTTAAAAACTCATCAGTCAATGAGTCTTGTTGTATCAGGGTATTACTGATAAGTAATAATAAGGAATGAAGGTGAGCTATGTGTCCAAGTTTTAGAATGATGTGGCTGCCTATACTTCATGCTAACATGAGCTAACAGGACCAAAAGGACTTCATGGCAGCCAATGAACTAGGTGATTTGAATACTAGAACAATCTGTGCTATAGAAGTGACTCTCTTCAAACATTTCATTGTAGAAGAAAATGTGTAGGTAGTCTAAATATTCTCAAGTGTACCATATCTTTTAAAAACTTAAAATTATCCTAAAAATTATATATATATATATATGTATGTATTAGAGGGTTGGTTTGGGTGTTAACATTTTCACATAAATAATTTTCATGTACAAATAACTCTCCTAAGAAAGTATCCTAAATATTGAATGAGGATTAAAAAGCACTAGATACAATGAACCTATGTTATTTTTTAATTACAAACCATGAACTTTAAATAGTCAACTGGTAGGCAATTTTTTCCTATGCCAATATCCTACCCAAATATGTGGATCTGCTTTCACAAATGTTTCATGGTAAAGTGTAATATCTTTGTTCACCATAAAATTATCTAACACTAAGAATATGCTATGATTAGAACACTTTTTAGGGCAGCTAGGTCACCCAGTGGTTAGAGTTCTAGGGCTTAAGTCAAAAAAGACTTGTATTTAAATCTGGCCTCAGACACTAGCTGTGTAACCCTACATAAGTCATATAACTCTATTTGCCTCAGTTTCTTCAATTGAAAAATGAGTTGGAGAAGAAAATGCCATACTATTCCAGTATCTTTACCAAGAAAACCCCAAATGGGGTCACAAATAGTCAGACATGACTGAACAACAACAAAAAAGAATACTTTTTATACATTGCAAAGTGAAAAAAAATTATTGAGCTATCTAAGTGTCAGCCAAGTCACACTGCATTGGTTTACTAGAATATATATATATATATATATATATTTTTTTTTTGGTGGCAGAGAGGATATAAACTAGAGAGGATATAAAAAATGAAGAGAGAATTTGTAGTAAAATGGACTTTTTGTAATGAAAACTAGAAGACTATTGGAATATTCTTGAAATTGACCCATGGTATAAACTGCTTCCCAAACCTAATTTTATGGCACTTCTATAAAATTCATTTGTCCATTACTTCTCCTTTAGAATATAAAATCTTATGGGCAGAGGTCTTGAACTCTTTTTTTTTTTGGTCTTCTCAGTTCAGCACTTACTAAATAAATATTTACATAAAAATTTTAAAGCTTTGAAACAGTTTATGTTTGTAAATAAATATGAATTGATTATGTCACTGATTACGTAAAAGGAAAATTACTTGATTTTAAGCCAGCTGTCTCTCAGGTTATTAAGAATACCCAACTCACTCTGGTTGAATGCGTTAAACCAATCCAAGAACTGAATTTACAGGATGACGGGCAGTTCACATTTAATTTTAGCATCTTTGTGTTGACAGAGAAAAGTATCAGCTGACCGTTGGTGGAAAGACATAATAATTTCTAAAGGTCTTATGGCCTCCTTAGTTATGTTTTAATATTATATAGAAGAACTAAAAGAGTAAGTTTGGGGATGAATTATTTCATTTTGGATCATAACTCCTTCACCTTATCCCAGTGCCTAACATCCTGTAATCAACCTATACTTGCTGATTGATCATAATCTTTTCATGTCAGGGCAATGCTTTTGGAAATTTAATAACTTTAATTACACCAGTAAGTACAACAAAAGCAAGTCTTCTTATTGTGGATTTTGACAGTCAGACATAGGACTTATTGAGGGAAATCTTCAAATGATATTAATGAGTGATTCTTTTTCATTTCATGAGGATGATAAATCTGTTCACTTTAATTCTTTTGAATCCTGGGAAATTGCAATAGAAATATAAAATAGGTCAGTGATTCCTCTTTTTAAAAAAATCTAATTGACTCCAATAGAGGTCACCCACGGTCAATTGAATGATTAGGAGAGAACATCTCATTATTCCACCATTCCAGACCTACTTAATTTTTATTAAAATTACTTACAACATCATCTCTGCCACAAAAAAAAAAATAGCCATTATCTGATATGCTGGAGGTAAAAAAAACACTTTGTTTTTCAGTAAGAAATGTGAAATGCTAACCTTCAACTGTAGATCACAAGGCACCCAATTATTTGTGTGCTGACATTTCAAAAAGAAATAATAGCCTTTTTTTTTCTAGGTCCTTTTGCAAAAATTTTGGAGGACTCCTCAGTTGAAAATGTCAGTGCAACTGAACCAAATAGCTGAGACAACATTTTTTTAAAGTGTTTTCTTTGTGTAAGTTATAGTTGAAGATACATTGGTTGTACACCTAGCATTGCATTAATGGAAAATACAGGCCCTAGTTCATGCTACCTATATGCGTATTGGTACACCAAGCATTCATTGCCCTTTAGATATAATTTCAAAGATGATTTTTAGATGTTTAGAAACAAGGCCTGATAAGAGGACGTGATTTCAGTATAAAGACCATCCCATCTCTGCCTGCTGTGCCTTATATTCTGTCCCAAGTTCCTGTCTGAAAATTCCAACTTAGAGGTTCCTGAATCTTCCTTTTTTTTGGGGGGGGGTCTCTGATAATGTTATATATATAATATATATATATATATGTATATATATATATATATATATATATAATGTTGGGTTGGGGGGCTGTGAGGTGGCATAGTGGATAGGCCTAGAGTCACGAAAACCTGGCTTCAAATCTGGCATCAGACACTTCCTAGCTGTGTGCCCCTAGGAAAGTCATTTAACTCTACCTAACCCTTGCAGGTCTGTCTTAGAATTGTTACTAAGACAAAAAAGTAAGGATTTTTTCTAAAAAATGCATTGGGGAAGGGAAAGCTAATAAACTACTCTAAGTTACTCATTCCCTTGTTGGAAAAGAAAGATCTTTTTTTAAGAGGACAAGGAGTTAGATCATAAATTGACTATGTTCTCAGAAAAATGGATGGATCCTCTAAATGAATAATAATTTATAAGACAGATTATTCCATTGATACTAATGTTTCCAAGTTGAGTTTCTAGGAGGTCCAATCCTGTGCTGCTTGTTTTCCTCAGGTCTGGCCCTGGACCATATTTACACACATCCTCACAGAGACATTTGATGATAATAATTAGGGTTGGGCAGCAGACAGGATTCGTTAGGCCTCTGCATGTAGCTTCTTCTGGCCTAAAGCCTTGGGGAAAGACTGATGACTAGCTCACAGGGAGGAGAAAACTTAAGACAATTGTTACAAGGGAATTTTGAGGTTTACACAATCTACTGGAAATGACAACTCTTTTCAGCAAGGCAAGGAACCAGGACAGCTCCAGCTACTTGCCATGATACAGGCTCTCCATGGCCATAGAAGGAACCATGGCATCCAAATGTAGACTGAAGCATCCCATTCTTCACTCTCTTTTCTCCATGAATTTTTCGCTAGAGTAAGGGATACGGCTCTTATTTCACAACATAAAGAACAGTAAAATATGTATTTTATATAACACATGTACAACTTATATACCTGCTGCCTTGAAGTGGGTCAAGGGGGAGGGTGGAAGGGAAACAACATGGATCAAAAAATGTCAGAAAACAATTATTTAAAATTGTATAATATTGAAGAAAATGGGGGGAAATGAAGAAAGGGATAGGCAGCTAAGTGGTGCAGTGAATAGGGTAGTGGATTCAGAGATGGGAAGACAGACAACTGCTAATTGTGTGGCCCTGGGAAAGTCACTTATCCTAAGCTTTTCTGTTTTCTCTATTGTAAAATTGGGTTAATTAAGCAACCTACTTTCCAGAAACATTTGGTATATTTTTTGAACGGAAATACACCATAAGTTTTATTAGAAATATTATAAATTATAAATATTAATTTAACAAGAAATCACAGTAACAGAGATCACTGACCCCTACTGTTCCTCTTACGCACCTGCGGCACAGGCCCCAGGGGGAGCCATGGTGTGAGCGATGAACAAGTTCCCTGAGCACCTAGGGTCCTTCTCTGTCCAGGGAAGCATTGGTGGGGGGGGGGGGTGGAGCGCCCTAAATGGACATTTTTGGTGGGCACCTTCTGCAGTGCCTCCTTGTAGTCCACCAGGAAGTACATCTTGGAGAGGGGCACGGGATATAGCTTCAAGGTGCAGATGATATGCTCTTAGGACCACGTGGTAGGCTAGGCATTCTGGGAAGGTGCCTTACACAAACTTTCCAATGAAGACATCATCCACCATCCTGTCCATGGCTCCCTGCTCTCCATCCAGGTTAGTCTTATGTAAGGATAGCCAGCCCTTGCGATGGGCGATATAATGCAGAGGGTAGGCTTATTCTTAGGTCACCAGCTTACCCACTTGTCCCTGAGTCGACCAATTCTTGAGGCAAATCTCTGTGATGTGGACGCCACCACAGGCAGACAGCAGCTCTGGGATTCCAGACAGCCACCGGCAAGCCAAACTGGCCACCGTGCAAGGGCGCCGCCATCTTGGGCAGCGGTGGATAAAAGGAGATAATATTTGCAAAGTGCTTAGCATATTGCCTGGAATATAGTAAGCTATGTTAATTATTATGATGATCATCATTATTATTGAAAGCAGGTAGCAATTTGAATTACCACGCCAGGAAGACTGAAGTTGGCCTGTCATATGGTGCCACAGCTTCTGTTTCACTGATAAAATATAATGATATTTTTAGCAACTGTTTAGCAACTTAATGCTTGTTTGTTTACTTTCCAGGTTGGTTAATCACAAGTTTTGCTGTAAACTTACTCATTCTTTCATTCCAACCCCTCAAGTATCCTTGTATATTTCTTTGATGTTTTTGAACATTCACTTTTGTTTGCTTGTTTTTAAGTTTTGTATTCTAAATCATCTCCTTCCCTCTTATTCTCCTTCCATTCTCCTAGAGGGTTCCATGGGATTTTCTTGGCAAGGATGCTTCTGTGGTTGGCTATTTCTTTCTCCCATAGATCCTTTTTTGTCAGACAATCAGAAATTAAGTGACTTGCCCAAGGTCAAACAGCTAAGAAGTATCTGAGATAGGATTTGAACTCAGGCATGATATATTTTTTAGAGGACAAGTAGTTAGATCATAAATTTAGTACATTCCCTGAAAAAAATGGATCCTCTAGATGAATAATATTGTCTAAAGCATATTATTTCATTGTTAATAATATTTCTATTTTGTATTTGTTCTTTTGAGGATTTTTTTCTTTTCTATTCATTGATTATAAAGAATATATCCCAGGCTCTCCTCTCATATCAGTGTTCTATATTCCCTGACCTTAATCCAAAATCCAATTATAGGGAGATAAGAGAAGGAAGACTCTGTGGAAGATTGAGGAAGAAAAAAATAATTTAACCAATGTCAGATATGAATGTAGAGGCCCAGATTTAAAATCCGAGATCTGCTACTTCAATCACTTTCCTCCTCCTTCCTATTTGTTCTCCATACATCCAGTTGGTCCCTCTCTAGTCCATTCTCCAAACATCTGTCAAAGGTATATTCCTCAAGCACAGGCCTGAGCATGTCACCTTTTTGCTCAAGAAACATCAGTGGCTCCACATTATAATTGTAAACCCCTCTGTTTGGCATTGAAAGCTCCTCACTATTTGGCTCAAGCCTGTACTTCCAGGATGCTTATATATTACTCTCCCTCATTCACTTTATATTTTAGCCAAACTGGCCTTCTTGCTGATCCTCTCGTAGAACATTCCATCTCTAGCCTCTTTGCCTTTACCCAAACTTCTTCAGATGTATTCAGAATATTCTTTCTTCTCATCTCTCTTTGTTAGAACCCGCATTTCCCTTTGTGACAGCTCAAGTATCACTTCCTTCAAGATGACTTTTTTTATTTCTTTCCATTTTTAATGTCCTCTTCAAGTTCTTAAAAAACAAACAAAAACCACCTACCTTCTGTCTTAGAATTATTAGTACTATGTATTGGTTCTAAAGCAGAAGAGTGGTAAGGGCTAGGCAATGGAGGTTAAGTGACTTGAGCAGGGTCACACAGTTAGAAAATGTCTGAGGCTAGATTTGAACACAGGACCTCCTGTCTCCAGGCCTGTCTTTTTATGCATTAAGTCACCTAGCCATTCCTCTACTAATTATTTTTTATGTATCTCCTATTTGCCTATTTATGTATGTGTATCTCTCTAGTAGAATACAGATCTTTGAAAGGATGATAGTTTTATTTTTAGTTTGTATTTACAACATTGTTCAGCACACAGCAGGTGTTGAATGTTGATTGATTACTGATTACTAACTTTATTACTCTTATCAACTTCTTAGGGATTCAGTTTATTCATGTGTACAATGAAGAGAATGTACTTGATGATCTCTAAGCAATTTTCTAGTTCTGGATCTAATCCTTTGAAGCAGGGTGGCCCCTCTTGGATCTATGATGAATTGGAATCCTTTTTAATGACTTGATAATAAGAGTCTCTCATGGTTCGATAAGTTCCGGGTCATCCTCAAAACTTACCCAGACAGTTGCAAACCAGACTCCATCAGTATGTCTCCTCCTTGTCAGGGATTTCTGGTGGCAATAAGTGTGATCTCCTGTCAACTTGTGAAACATTTTGAACTATAGAAAGCTGTATTAGTCGGTTGGAGACTTCTGCCCTGTAGGATTAGGGAACTAACATCATTTTTTCAGAAAAGCAGAATGAATAAAAGACCACGTTAGATCTTATGGTGTGTCCCAATAAACTAGAGTTGGGGTGAGGGCTACTCTGGTTCTCTTCTACTTCTCTGAGGTTCAGGACCAAGCAGAGCTGGTTTTATACTTGTGTGAAACAGACTTCTTTTTATTATTATTATTTATTATTGTTGTTATTTGTAAGAATAAATTTGATTAAATTGCTTTTAATCACTTATAAGGATTCCTCCAATAGTTTGAAAAATTATAACTCTGATTTAAATAAGATATAATAGGAAAATAAATCATATTAAAAGCCCCTGCAATGGTGAAAGTGTCTGTACATTTCCCTTATTGTGCCACACACACTCTGGAGGTTGTGACGTGGGGAAACTGAGCCCTAGCCCTGCAGTTTCATGACTTGGTCAACCAAGAAAATGAAGGAGAAAAGGGAGGATACCCTAATTATAACCCCTATTACTGGAATCTATTCCTAAAGTCTATTTTGCAAACCCTTTTCAGGACCCCGGTTCTGACCATACACGCAGAACACCTGAGGTATTGCCCATGCTTATAACATCTGTAGGGCTTAAACCTTGGGGTCTCAGACCAAACTGGGTATCTATAGATTGGAGCTTTTGTAATCTGCAGCACTCGTAATGAAGCTTGTTTTATTCAGATCTTTTTTTTTTTATAACATTTAAAATACTCTGAGAAGTATTGCTACTATTGTTGTTGGTCAATCATGTCCAACCCCATTTGGGATTTTCTTGGCAGAGATACTGGAGTAGATTGCCATTTTCTTCCCTGCCTCATTTTACAGATGGATAAACTGAGGCAAAGAGGGTTAAGAGTCTTGTCCACAGTCACACAGCTAATATATGTCTGAGGCCAGTTTTAAGTTCTTGAAGATAAGTCTTCCTGATTTCAAATTCAAAGCTCTATCCATGATGGCATGTAGCTGCCCTTATGAGAAGTATATTTTCCTTATTTTTTTTTAAACTCTTACCTTCCATCTTGATTCCAAGACAGAAGAGTGGTAAGGGCTAGACAATGAGGGTTAAGTATCTTGTCCAGGATCACCTGGCTAGGAAGTATCTGAAGTCACATTTGAACCCAGGACCTACCATCTCTGGGGCTGGCTTTCAATCCACTGAGCCACCTACCTGCCCCCTGAGAAGTCTATTTTCTCAAAATGTGTTTGACATATTGACTTATATACTTTAATTCAGTTTATTCTATTGACACAAATTTCAGCAGTTAGAGAGAGACCTGTAAAATTTAAGTGGAAATAAATAGTAATTCCTAATTTATTGTAAATACATGTAATCGATTTCCTTTGTTCTAAATCATGCTCAAAGAATGAGAGTTTGCTTGGTGGTAGTGGAGATATTACTTGGGAACATGGGGCTTGAGGAGGCAAATAAAGGTTAGGGAAATTGCATGGAGCTAAACACAAACACTGTCTCCCCTGTTTTGCTGAGGGGTCTCAGAAGCGATTCAGACTCTAGTATGCAGCTTATAGAAAAGATAATCTACTTCTTTGCTCTGCTTTTTTGTTAAATTCTTCACAGAACCACATTATTTGAAGGAACAATGCTGGCCTAAATCTCACGTTAGTATTCCCAGACTCTCATTCTCCCCTATGGTGATTCTGATTGTGCACTAATATTTGCCTTCAATATTCTGATTGTCAGGGTGGTCTGTCCCAGGTACAAGATGGCACCCTCTGAGCAGCCTGGGGCACAGGCGTTAAATAATGACTGACTAAGGATCAGGTAAAGGCCCATACCAGCGAGTCTTGTGTATGTAAGAAGGTTAGTCCTGTGCCTTTTCTCCCAGTCATCCTTATTTGTAGGAAGAGCACAGTAATTGATAGCACCCTTTTGAATGAGACTAATCTTAGAAAATGAAATTCTCTAGGCCTTTTGAATTTGTTCATTCTAATGGTAGCATAGTATTATATGTTTGTGTACATTTGACTGCTATGTATATTTGAATCTAAATTTGACTATCTATATTTGAGCATGTATTTTACTATGTACATATGACTATGCATATTTGACTATATTACATATATATACACACAATTCCTTGTCTCGTGTATACATACACACACGTACACATGACAAGAGATTCTTTAGGCAACCAGGAAGTCTGAATTCTCATCCAGTTTCTGTTACTAACTTAGTGTGTGGCCTTTTTCATCCCATGATTCCAAGCTTTGTCATTTTATTGAGGGTAATACACATTTTTTTTTCCTTCTCTTCACACCAGAGGTTTGCCACTTTGGTCTTCTATTGTATGGTCTCTAACCTACCTTTGAGTTAGTGGCCGATAGGAGTCTTCCTATATAAATGTCAGCATTCTGGAAGCTAATGAATGCTCCTCCCCCCCTCCCTTCTGGTTGTTTCTTTATTTCTTGGGTCACTGCTTGACTAAAAGTGTCACTTGCAAGAATGCCATTTTTAGCATTCCAACCATTTGGCTATTTAGTTCAACCTAAGGGGAAGTGGTCTTCCATAAAGAAAATGGGGTAGATAGCTGCTTTCTTTAGTTAATATATAATATGTATTATATATTTCTATATCAGAGTAAACATATGTGTATGATATGCTCATGTGGACACGTATCTAAAATATTTCTGTGTCTATGTATGTGTGTATAAACATTGCTCATCGGTTCACTTCACCAAAGTCAAGCATTTGTGAGTGATAATTCAGACTTATTAGTAAAGAGAGTCTTTATAGTATATAATTAAATTTCAAAGAAAATTGATTGGCATTTAAAGGACTTCAGTTTCCTGTGTAACTTTGTCAGTAACTTTCAGCTTCAAAATTGGATCCTATTAGCTTGACCAAGTCATCGGATGACTTGGAACCTCCATTTTTCTCAGCTGTAAGCTGAATGAATGAGTGGAAAAAGCAATATGTTGAGCAGTAAGGTTTCAAAAGCAAAAGGAAGTCAGTTCTATTCCTCAAGGAGCTTACATTCAAATCTTGGAGAAACAACACATAAAGGAAAGTGATGGCCATGGAGGGATGTTTTAGTTTGGAAAACTATAGGAATGGTGAGTTAGGCCAAGCAGAAGGGTCTGACATATCTTTTCCAGAAGCAACATGACAGTATTTGTTTGATTATGGTTCATGAGGTAAACAGTAAGGTCTTTTTGAGAGAGCATAATGGCAAGCAAGACCAAATTTCCTATATACATACATACATATATATATATATATATATATATATATATATATATCTTTTTGTCAAATGATGTCTTTTGAAATGGCTCCAGGGAATGGAAAGAGGAAGTTACCTGGGTATTTTTATGTAATAAATACATTTCAATTTTAAAAAGGCACGACTAGGGTTCGCTGGGTATAGAGGGCCTATCATTAAAAAGGATAGCCCTGGGACTAAGTGTGGGAGATAGTAGGAGATGAAATGATCTTTGAGATTCTTTCCTCTTCTGATTTCATTCACGTTTAGATACAGTGTATGCTATTCTAAACCATTTGAACCATTCTTTCCTCTTTGAAGCTTTCTCCAAGCTTGCCATTCAGCTTATATTGTATAGAAAACATGAGGGCATTCCACTTGGGTGACTTATTCCTATCAATTTTTCATATTGAGAGATGTTTCCTTGCTTCTCCTCTCAATTCATTTTCACCTTGAGTCCCTCTCATTGTTAGAGGAAACCACTTGTTTTCAACATGAGGATCGGTTGATTTGAAAACAATTGCTATGTTTTGGGAAAAGGGCCATTTGCAATCACGTCCATAGAAATGTTTGTGATGGTGGAAGGTGAATACTTTGTTCCATTTCATCATTTTCCCCATAAAATGCTCCTTTAGGTGAAGGAAAACTGACTGTCAGATAGGGCCAGTGCTTTTAAAGTGAAAGGGATGAAGAAAATGGAGTTTCTACAAGCTGATCTCTATCAAAAAATTAAATTTTAGGCTTGAATATAAAAAGTACAATATTCCAAATTAGTATCAAGTTATGTGTAGTATGTATGAGGGCAAGAGATTATTTTTTAAAACATAGATATACATCACATAGAGTCAGCATAACAAAATGATAATATTAACCTCTATTTGTATACTGCTTTACAGTTACCAGGGCATTTCCTTGGAATCATCTTGTGAAATCGGTACTACAAAGCTAGCTCCCATTCCTGGAATACCTAGCTTACTCTACTGAGCCCTTTTTAAAATGTAGCTCAAATATTTGTAAAACTCTTAGTTCAGAGTAAACTCTCTTATTTTTTTAGACCCTTACCTTTTGTCCAAGGCAGAGGAGCAGTAAGAGCTAGGAACTAGGGTAAAGTGACTCACCCAGGTTCACACAGCTAGGAAATATCTGAGGCCAGATTTATACCTAGGACCTTCTGTCTTAAGGCTTGGCTCTTTATCCACTGAGCCATCTAAGCTATTCCCATAATAAAATCTTAATAAATATTAGTACCCTTTTTTCTCTACATCCTCAGCTAGACCTATATTTCTCAAGTTGTTAGTGACCTCCTTCATAAAAATTAGCAATCTTTATTTTGCATAAATTTTGCTTTTTCTCTTTCCCAAATGATTGTAAATTCCTTGGAATCAGAGATTTTCTTTTTTTGTCTTTATATCTCCAGTGCTTTGCATATAATCAGTGCTTTTTAAATAATAGTTGATTGAAAGAATGATAGAAACAAATTCAAATACTATTATTCTTATTTTACAGTTAAGAAAAATGATGTAAAGAGAATTCCATACTAGTAATTGTAAAGATTGAGACTCCAAATTAGATTTTCTCACTTTATCTTCCCATAATGCAATGTGCTGCTTTGTGTAGAAGAAAGATCAGACTTGAAATTAGATACTGAGTTTTTGTTTCTGCTCTGCTTCTTACTACTTGTATTGTTGTGGGAGAACTTGAGATGAACCCCAGGTTCCCTTTGCAAGAATGCAAGGCTCCAAAACTTAGCTTAGAAATAAAAAAATAAATGTATTAGTTTGGTAGCAATGTTGGAAGGTTGGGAGACAGACACGAGTGGACATTGCCTCCTAGAGGAGATGGATTCTAGGCTTCTTTTACCTTTTAGACAACAGGGGCTATATGACCAAGAAAGAAGGGATTGAATGAGGTTAGGCAGAAGTGGGAGATATTTGTTGTCTGACCAGGGCTAGAGTGATATTTTCTGTCCCAAAGACACAAGGGGTGACAGGAATAGTTTAGGTGTCAAGTAGATGTCCTAGATTATAGCCCAATGGTATCAGAGCTTAACCGGTCGATGTATATCTGTGTCCCTCTCAAAATCTAGGGAAGAATCCAAGGGGAATGAATATCTCTCAGGGGTCTTTCCTTATCATGGGCCTCTGATGCCTAGGGCCACCTTTTCCTCAGCAGTACAAGAATGCAAGGAAGGAAAGGTATTTTCCTGCTTTCTTTTCCATCTGAAACTCTTTTAACATTTAGAGTGTCCAAGGGAAACCAGTATGACTTTGGATGAGTTGCTTATCCATTGTGAGACTTCATTTCATTTGGTATATAGAGATAAAGAAGGCAGGCAACTCTCTGCATGCCTCACAAAGTGAGGTTCAGTTGAAATAGCTTAGATCTAAGAATTTTATAGCTCAGTAATTGTGTCACTCAGTCAATAGCTCTTACTTTGTTCCAGCTACTGTGCTAAATGCTCAGGATGTAAAGGAGGGCAAAAGATAGTCCCTATTCTCTTCCAGTCTAATGGGGCAGCAACAGCTATGGAAATACAACATACATTGGCAAAAACCGACAAAGGAAGGCACAAGAATTGAAACATGATTTGCTACAGCAGGTGGAATTTTAATTGGCATTCAGAGAAAGCTACGGAAGCTAGCAAGAAGAGGGGAGAAAGAGTATTTCAGGGAGACACCCAATGAAAATGCCTGGAGATGAGAAATGGAATGGCACGTGCAAGGAACAATGAGGAGGCCAGTGTCATTGGATTGACGATATGTTTCTGAAGTCAAGTTGGGTACAAAGAGAATGAGGTTATGAGATGTAAGAAGTCTTAAAGACCAGAAGGATAGCCATGTAAGTTGTGAAGAGCTTTGAATGGCAAACCAAAGATTTCATGCTTCATCCTAGAAGTGTAGGAAGTCCCTGAAGTTTATTGTATGAGGAGGATGGGAGGCGATAGTGTCAGACTTGTGCTTTAGAAATTTCTCTTTGATAGCTGAGTAGAGGATGGACTGGAATGAGGAGAGATTTGTAGCAGGTAGAAGAGCAAGAACATTATTACAATAATCCAGATGTGAAGTGATAAGGTCTTATACCAGAGTGGTAGCAGTTACTAGTTATCAGATGTTATGGCAAAAATGAATTACTGAAATTACTACAAAATGATACTCTGATGAGAGACTTATGGCACAAAAAACCCACCAACATCTATTATTAGGTGATTTCCCCCCCCAAATTATTATCTACTTTGTTTAGGCATATATGCCAGAGGATAATCTAGGTCAATTTTTCCATTTTAGTGAAAAAATAATATTTATTATAATATTTGATTATAGTTTCAAGTTTGACAATCTATGGAACAGCTTAAATCCTTTCCATGTGCAGTAAAATGCATAATAATAATAAATATGCATAAACAAACAAACAAATAAAAATGCAGTGAGAGTTCACAAGTCACTGAGAGCATTTCAGCCTGGAAGGGTCAATATCACCCGAAAAGTCTTCATAGAGTTTTTGCCATTTGAGATGGAATTGAAAAATGGGCAGGATTCTAGCCCGCAGAGAGGTCAGTATGAATAACAACAATAATCCCTACTCACTTTTATTGGCAGTGGCTTCAAGTTAACTAGGACAAAGTAAAATTTAAATTTATTGACATACAATAAATCATACAACTTTTTACACTTCAAAAAACTTTTCATATATATATATGTATATATATATATATGTGTCTTTTTTTCCAAAATCACTTACTTTTTGTATGGTTTGGTTTTGAGTTCACAATTTTTATTTTGAACAGTTTGAAAATATTACTTGTTTATCATAAAACAACATGATACGTTTTGGATATCAAAGACACTTTTGACATGTAGTCCACTTTTCAAGTCTACCTTAATTATAGTTCACTAAATTTCCAATGGGGTTCAAATCAGAATTCCCAGGCCACTGAATTTCTTTGCATCCATCTCTTGGTTAGATTTCTTAATCTTTCATGACACATATCAATGTTCTAGTTCCCATCTCTATATAGGGCATTCTGTAATTCTAAAATAATTTTGCTTCTCGTTATATAAGCATTATTATCAGATTTCATCATTTTCCAATGGGGAATATCCCATATCACTTGTTTCCAAGTGCATAGTTTAAACAAACACATGTTAATGGGCCACAGAACAGATTTACTGGTTTGAAATAGTTGTTTTCTGGCCCTCTCCTCACCTCCATAACATATTGTGTCTCAATAAGGCATTCCACACTGCCCAATCTAAATAGCCTAGTGAAATTGAGAGAGATCAAAAATAAGAAATGAAGTTCAGGTGAACAGTATTGACTTGGTGTTTAGAAGAGGTTTCTTCTCTAAACCATATCTCCAGGGGAAGTAGAATGTAAGAGTGGGTCAGCAACAGTGGCAGCTCATGAGTTTTCATTTGGTAGCAAATATTCTTTTTTTTTATTTTCCCCCAACATTGCTCTGACTCAAATATCCATATTTCGTTCTTCCCTTCTCTGCTTTCCTACACCAGTTTTCCATTCATAAAAAATGTATGTGATTTTTTCTAATTCAGTAACATCTTCTCCCTTTATTCTTTTTCTCTTACCATCCAATATGGAACATTTACTTGGCAAACATGAATTGTGTTGTGATAGGCAGTGGGGTACAGACATGAATAAGTTGCTGCTCTTGAAATATCTGAAGATCTTCAAAGTTTTGAGGTAAGAAAATAGCCAATGTGGTTACAACTGCTAATAGTATAAACATCCAGAAAATAAAATGTACATTCAGGAATTTCTGTGGGCACACCTTGGAATCTTTGAATTGGAGATGTCCTTGGAAATCCTCTAGAATATCCCAAGACATGGTAAGTGGGCATATCCAGACTCCACTTAAAGATCTCCTGTGACAGATAATTCATTTTCAGAAATGGGGGACAACTATACAAAGTGGTTGAAATATAAGATGAGCTCTAGGAATAGTGAAAAATCTAGTTTAAATATAATACATAATTGCTTGGTGTAGTAGATAGTGACAGATGGAAGTAGGAAGTTTGAAGTTCAAATTCTTTTTTCTTTTTATCTTCTGTCTTAGAACCAATAATGTGTTTACTTCCAAAGCAGAAGAGAGGTAAGGGCTTGACAATGGGGGCTTAGTGACTTGCCAAGGGTCACATTGCATGGGAAGTATCTGAGGACAGATTTACACCTAGGACCTCTGGTCTCTAAGCCTAGCTCTCAATATACCTAGTACAAATTCTACTTCAGACACCTACTGATTTTGTAACTAGGCAAATTTAAGTAACCTCTATTTGTCTCATTTTTCTCTTCTGGAAAATGGGGCTAATGGTGCCTCAGAAGGTTGTTGTAAGGATTCACTAAGATAGCATGTAAAATACTGTGCAAACCATAAACATTTATGTATGTATGAGCTATTATGATAATATGATGAAGGTCAGGGTGTGAGGTCAGGATGGAAAATGCAGATTAGAAAAAAAATTGAATGCCAAGCTATTGGATATAAACATTATTCAGAGAGAGACTTCAGGTCCCGTTAAATGAATTTCATGGATCAGTAAATGGGTGAGGAAGGAAATTTGAGAGGAACAAGAGTACCTTCCAAGCATTAAAATCCCATCAATAGGTAACTATCTGCTCTGAAGAGAGTAAAGGTTGATCCTGAAGGCAGTGGATATGTCCTTAGGATGCCCAGGAATGAGTTTAAGCCAATAAGCTTTTTCAACACCGCAGGTTTAGTCATTTGTAATAAACAATCTTATTTGAGTACTCTCTTCTGGACAAAATCTTGCTTGTTTTACGATTCTCTTTCTAAATCCCATCAAGCTAATTATATGCATTATGTAAGTGTATAAATATTTCAATGGAAAGCAGGGAAAGTGAATTATTAATTGGTATGAATATAGCAGCTTTCTATGCTGTCACATTCTCCCTTGACATAGAAGCCTGAGTTTTGCACTCAACTTGCTGAACAATCCTGGCTGAATTCTGCAGGAGATGCTTGGAAATAAATGACAGTTCTTGCTTGTATCTTAAGGAAACAAAGTTGGGGTAATTATGTCTGTGCAGTATATGGGTCCATCAGTTACATTTTCATTCTAAATGTTGATGGCAAGAGACAGGGGCTTCCAGAAAGGGTTGGGGGCTGGGACTGAGGGGTTGAGAGGAAGAACTATGCAAATATCCACCTGTGCTCCACATAGGAAAGTGTAAGCTGGGAAGCTAAAAAGAAGCACTTGACTTGATAAAAGGAAACCTAGTGATCCAGATCCAGAGAGAATTCCCAGCAGTCACCATACAGTGATGTAGAATATCCCTGGATGGAATGAAACTAGCAGTGTAGGACCACATGTAGTACTATTATAGAGAGCCATCATTGTGCATACTCTTTTTCTCTATCTCTCCTCTCTCCTTCTTATCCCCCTTCACTCTCAATTTCTCTCTCTCTCTCTCTCTCTCTCTCTCTCTCTCTCTCTCTCTCTCTCTCTCTCTCTCTCTCTCTATCTCTCTATCTCTCTATCTCTCTCTCTCCTCCTTCCCTTCCTTCCCCCATCTCTCCCTCTCCCTCTCTCCTTTCTCCCTTTTCTCCTTTCCCTCCCTTCCTCCCTCTCTCTCCTCCTAAAAGCCATACAGAATGCCAATAGATGGATAATTTAGCAGCCTCAGGCCTTTACTACAGCTTTCTTCACTTGACTACACTCAGCTAATGCCAGCAGGAGCAGAGCACAGGGCCTTCTGGTCCAAGCCTTTTACCCTGCCTCTAGGTTTAGCTACCATGGAGCATCATTGGTCCTATAGTGAGGCTTACACAGGAGACAGTTATTGTTCTCTGATCATCATCACTCTGCTCATTTGGAGTGGCTTTAAACACTCCCCAGAGCATTGTTTGACAGATGCGTATTAGGAAGGAAACAGTTTTTACTGTGGATCGGCATGCTTTAGTAACTTGGAAAGGGAAGAGGCAGCTGGCCCTTTCATTCATTCTGGGTCCCATCAGGAGGTTGTATAATTAATGTCTTGTGCCTCCTGCCTGACGTGAGTTCCTTACTTTTATGATTCTGGATGTTGTTGGGTTGGGCTGAAGCTGATTCTCTCAAAAATATAATGAATTCTGTCAAAAACACAGGCAGAACCTGTCTATATAGCATTCCATCCCCCCAAAGCATGCATTAAGTATGTCTTGGATTGGACCACACTAGCATGTAGGGAGCTGCAAAAAGTCATTCCACTTTCCTGAAACTTTATATAGACACATAGGAGAAGTGAAGGAATCTGATGCAGATTAAGCTTTCTATTCTCCTTATTTACTTCATGCATTTTTCCACGGGGTAATTATGTCTGCTTTCTCAATAAGATGAAAATGGAAATATGTGTTGTATAAAAACCCATGGACACACTATACCGTATTACTTACTGTCTTAGCGTAGGAGAAGGGGTACGAGGTAGAGAACATGGATTGCAAAATGTCAGAAAATGATTAATAAAAATTGTATTGGCATGTTAAAAAAACAAAAAAGAAACAAGAAACATCGAAGGAACAACTCTCAGTCTACACTTAGAAAAAAAGGAGTTCTCAGTTTCTGAATACAGAATGTGTATTGGGGAGGTGGATTGTTGGGAGGGGAGAGTGCTATACTTGTAAGCTTCTGATGGTGTGGAAACTCCACTGGGGCAGTTTCTTTTTGTCTCGTTTTCCTTGTCACATTTCAATTTATAAATGTTTGCTAAATTATTGAATTGACAGAATGCTTTTATATCTATACAAATCATAGGATCATAGATTTACAAAGGGACATTAAAGACCCCCCCCCAAGTCCTACTCTTGCATTTTACAAAGGAAGAAACTGACTTGGAGATGGGTCATAACTCATGTAATTCCGCACAATCAGTAAGTGGTCAAGCTGGGATTTCTGCCCAGATTCTTTTACCTTCATTCCAATGTCCTTTTCCATTGCAACATCCACCAATTTGAAGAGGTAGATCACTTAATTTATAAGGATGTTGAATTCTTCACTAAGAATCCTCCAACATTTTCTTGTAAAAAGCTATTATTCAGGAACAGCAATAATATGTGATGATATACTGTGAATGTCTTAATTATTATTATCAGCAATGCAAGGATCGAAGACAACTCCAAGGGATTCATGACAAAAAAAGGCCATTCACCAACAGAGGAGGAACTGATGGACCCCGAAGACAGATTGAAGTATACCATTTTTCACTTTATTTCCTCCATGAAGTTTTTTTTTCCACAACATGAAAAACATGGAAATATATATTGCATAATAGGACATATATAACCTATATCATAGCACTTGCCATCTTGCTAAAGGAGACGAGGGAGGGGGAGAACATAGATAAAAATGTCAGGAAATAATTATTAAAATTATACCTATGGGGCAACTGGATGGCTCAGTAAGTAGATAGTCAGCCAGGCCTGGAGATGTGAAGTCCTAGGTTCAAATCTGGTTTAAGAAATTTCCTAGCTCTGTGATCCTGGACAAGTCACTTTACAATTGCCTAGCCCTCATTGGTCTTCTACCTGGAATTGATATTTAGTATCAATTCTAAGAAGATGAATTAAATATATATATATATATACACATATATGTATATATATCTTCAAAAGTGAAAGCATATTATTATTTTCAAAAGGTATATGCTGAAATAAACTAATTCAAATGGGAAAAAAGAAAAGAAACCACAAAAAAAAAGAAAAGGTATATGCTGGCCCATCGACAGGGCTGTTCCTGGCAAAATAGTGAAGAAATAGAAGTTTAGGCGAAGCATCCCTTGTGATGAAATGAGAAGATATCTATATTTTCTTCTTTCACCAAAGAGCTTGGGTTTCTTTCCTTATACAGTGGCTGGGGATGGGGGGAGTATAACTTTTTTTTTTCTCAAGATCTTGCTTTTTGCATATTTTGGCTTAACAATACAAATTCTTGCATTTCTACGATTGCATAGATTTTAATAGTTACTGAAATGTTAGCAAGCCTGTGCTTACTAGCACAGAGATAAAGATAGAGCTAAGAACTGTCTAGCTTAGGTCCCATTTAAAAATGATCTCTGTTTGGAGTACTCTCTAAAATCATGAAAAATTAATCTTGCCCTCTCCTTGAAATCTCTATTCTCCTCCAGGTACCAAGACAGTTAGAAACAGGAATATTTTCACCTGGGGCAACTATAATTGAAAGGTAGTGAATGTCAGCACAGATGGTGGTCCAACCTTGGGTATAGTCATAATGGGACACGTATTTCGAACTAGGGAGTATCATAGGTTATTCGTAGCATATTAGTATGAGAGCATCCTAGCAGGTTTCCTGGAGGATGTTTGCACCACATGATTGAATATTGAAAGGGAATCAAAGGATAAAATGATTATAAATTTAGGGCTGAAGGGCCATTAGAAGCTATAGAGTTCTGCCTTCTAATTTTTCACATAAAATTGAGGCCGAAAGAGATTAAGTGATTTGTCCAGTCACATACCTAGAAATAATTTGAAACAGGATTCAAACTCATGTCTTTTTGACTACAAGTAGAGCATTCTGTCTCCTGTCTCCTAAACCAGCTATCAATCTTGAAGAGGTGATTCCTCTTGGGGAGGAAGCATTCATCCTCCCCCTATCTCCATAGGTAACGGGTTTCTACCCAGGTACTGGCATATTGGGGCACTGGCACATCTCGCTCAATGTTGGAGGCACTGTGGTATACCAGTTTCAAGGAAGAGGGATTTGGGATCAGAGGACCTACCTTCCATTTCTGTTTCTGCCACTTACAGTCTTTATGAACCTGATACTTAGTCTCTCTGGTTTTCTATCCTGAACTTTAAAATAATGAGAAGTGGGATTCGTGGGCCTTTGAAAACTGACCCTTCAGCCTCTAAATCTGTGATCCCCAGTTATTAATTAACATAACACTAAACATAATCTTTACAATTATTTACTATTTAAATGGATTATGCAATAATTAAATGTAATATAGGATATACGTATTATATTAAATATACTAATATATGATATAATAATATATAATAAGTAATTTTTAACATGAACCACTTGGATCATTGTTTCAATTCCCCAAAGGTTTGCAAACCACTAAATAAAGCACCGGCAAATATCTATGAAAGATAACTCCTGCTTACAACAGGGAAACATGCTTGCAATGCATTGGGGGAATGGGAGAATACATCAGTCCCTTGGTATTTCCTGGCCAAGTGCCCTTGAACTTTCTCTAGCTACCCTGGAGCCTAACTAACATTTCCTCCTCCTCTCTCCCCACTGGGTAGTGGCCCGAGTTTTAAATATTTTCACACTCTATTCCCCTTTCCTAACAATACTTTCTTATAGTGAACACATAGATGGTTGGGTCTTGGAGATCAAACTCTTATTTTATATCAGAGGAACCTGGGAATCTGAGAAGTGGTCTCTCAATTGCCTGTCCATTGATATTCACATTTGTCCTTTGTCTTATTTCCTCTGCTCCTTTTGATAGGTAGCCAAATCCATTTCTTTAGTACACATTACAGATTCCAGAGGAAGCAGGAAAATACTACTTTTGAGGTCAGAAGATGTGGATTCAAATCCTGCCTCCACCCTTTACTATGTGTGAGACCTTGAAAAATTCACTTAACTACCCTGTTTCCACATCTGTAAAATGAGAAGTTGGATTAGATGACCTCTATGGTTCCTTCTCACTCTAAATGTATATATACTTCTATGATTGTGACTTCTGTAGTCTTCAGTTTCCTTATCTGGAAGGTAAAGAGGTTCATTCACTTAGAACTCTATTATTGCTTTGACTGATAGAATTGGAAAATTCCAAAAACATCTAGTTCTATACCCTTTTTGTAAATGGGTAAACTGAGATTTAATTAGGAAAAGTTAATGATTGACTCTTCTTTCATAATAGATATGCATTTTTATAAGGATATTTAATTCCTATAACTCAAGAGAAAGGCTAAAGATGGAAATTTCAAGCAATTTGGCAGGCCATGTAGAGTAATAATTTGGGTTTTCAGGGATTATTAAATCATACCATGTTAGCAAATATCTACTTCATTCATTTTCACTATTTTAGTGCTAACATGGACAGTAAAAAAAAAAATCCTGGAATTAGGCTTAAGGGAGCAGCTACCATTTGCTCACGATCCTGAAGAAAGCCATCACACAGTTGACATTAATTCTTAGCCTTTGGGGAAGCTTTATGCTAATGTGAATTTAAACAGTTGTATTCCTCTTGATTTTCTCTTTGAACCTTAACCCCATCCTCTCAATCCTAAGCAAATCACATTCAGTCTTTCTACTTCTCACCTTTCTTAGCTACCTTCTGTCAATCAAGAATGCCCCATCTTCGTTACATTATTGCATTTGTGAGAAAGTCAAGTAAAATATTGAACTTACAGTCATCAACATGTCTCATTTCTCCTGTAAGGAATAAAAAAATTAATGTTCATTTTGGTAAAGAACATTTCTAGCTCCTTCATGGATTGCTTTCATTGGATGTTCTTTTGCTATTTTAGGGAAGGCTCTTCTTAGAAATGAACAGCAGCTCAATATATCTTTTTCAATCTCATATATTCAGTGGTGATCATTTTTAATGTATAATCAAAAATCCAATTTAATGAACATGACTAATTGGCTATAAGGTGCAGAGCACTGTGGATTTCTGGGGAATACCTGGGGAGACTGGTGGTGTTTTTTGCATAAGGCCCTCCCTCTTCTCTTTATCACCCCTCTCAGTCCTCTTATCTGATGTGCAACTTGCCCATTCCTTTCTAAAAGTCCTGTATCAATAATCTACTTGAAATAAGAAAAAATGACCATATTTTATTGGAGTAGCTCCAGAGACATCAATGGACCATTTGAACTATTAGTAATAATAATAAAACCAATAGCTAGCATTTATATAATACTTACTATATGCCAACAGTTTTCAATTTTCACTTAATTTGATTCTCACAATGGCACTTCAATGTAACTTATTGTACAGGTGAGAAATCTGAGACAAAGATTTAATGACTTGCCCAAGGTCACATAGCTAATGAATATTTGAGGCTGGATTTGATCAGATCTTTCTGACTCCTGACCTAAGATTCTCTCCAGGACACCACCTTAGTGACTTTCTTTTAGATCTTGTTCTTAATACATGACTGATTTACTTTCCCATTCATAATTATCTGTTATTTATTTCATATATAATAATGATGATGATAACTAACATTCATGGAACATTTTAAGGATTGCAAACAATTTTGCATAAATGATCTCATTTGCTTCTTACAACAATATTTCGCAGTATGTGCTATTATTATCTACATTTTACAAATTCAATAACTGAGATGGTGAGAGATTAAGCAACTTGGCCAGAATCACACTAAGGGTCTGAATCCAGATTTGACTTGGTTCTTCCTGATGCTGTCTTTTCCTATGTTTACTTCATGTTGCCTCTTCATGGACTTAAGGGTATGTGTCTCCCCTAGAAGAATATAAGCTCCTTGAAATCAAATAATAGTTAATGTTAAATTTTGTATCCCCAGCACTAAGCATAGTGCCTGACACATAATAGGTCCTTAATCAATTTTTATTGATAAATTGATCATTGCATATGCCTCAAAATTTTTTGCTCTAAAGTTTCATGGTGTCATTGGGGCCATTCTTGAAGATTATGCCAGGGAAGTAAAGACAATGGCCTTTTCTAACAAGAAATACTTTAAGCACAGACATGGAGATAAGACTACATATCTATTATCTGCCAATACGCTAATTCAGTGATGGTAAGCCTATGGCACACATCCAAAAGATGGTATGCTGAGCATTATTTGTGGGCATGCATGCCATCCTCCTCCTATACCCCAAGAGTTTATTACTAGAAAGGCAGAGAGACTTGTGTGCAGCTGCCCCTGTCCTCCTCTCCACTGTGCCTGATGACATTTTTTCACATTACCTGCCCCTCCACCCAGCAGCCCAAAGGGAGTGCTTTATCCTTCCCCTGTTTGAGGTAAAGGGTAGAGGTGTGGCATGCTCAACTCTCAGTGGGTGAGGGGGAGAGGCACAGCACTCAGTCTTGGGGGTGGGTGGGCATGGCATTCATTCTGAGTGGTAGGGGTGGGGCCTGGCACTCTATCTCTAAAAGGTTCACCATCACTGCTCTAATTATACTCTCAAACACCAAATTTCATAAATATGGAATAAATTCATAAATGAAACAGAAACAGAATGCTGTAAAACAATATTTTGAAAAACTGTTCTTTTTTAGCTTTGTAGTTGTCACATTGTCTTTTGCCTCAGAAGAAACCAGACTATATTTTATTTGGCAAATAACTTGATGTAAGATACATGAGTTGTTGAATTAGCTATTACAGGAATAAAAACCATTTTCCAAGTTTCATTTTCACGTATCTTTGAGTGAAGAGTATTTGAGGGAATTTTCTACTTACCCCTTGATAAAGGGCGTGGAAAAATGGTTTGAAATCATAGGTTCTTTTTTAAAATTTTTATTTAATTGATTTAGAATATTTTTCCATGGTTACACAATTCATGTTCTTTCCCTCACCTCTTCCCAACTCCTTCCTATTGCTAGTGAGCAGTTCCACTGGGTTTTACATGTGTCATTGATCAAGACTTATTTCCATATTATTAATATTTGCACTGGAGTGATCATTTAGAATCTATATCCCCAATCATATCCCCAGCTACCAATGTGATCAAGCAGTTTTTTTTTCTTCTGTATTTCTAATCCCACAGTTCTTTCTCTAGATATGGATAGTGTTCTTTCTCATAAGTCTCTCAGAATTATCTTGGATCATTGCATTATTGCTAGGAGAGAATTCCATTATATTAGATTGTGCCACAAGTGTATCAGTCTCTGTGTACAATATTCTCCTGGTTCTGCTCCTTTTACTCTGTATCAATTCCTGGAGGTTGTTCCAGTTCACATGGAATCCCTCCAGTTCATTATTCCGTAGAGTACAATAGTACTCCATCTCCAACAGATACCACAATTTGTTCAATCATTCCCCAATCAAAGGGCATCCCCTCATTTTCCAATTTTTGGATACCACGAAGAGCTCGGCTATAAATATTTTTGTATAAGTCTTTTTCTTTATTATCTCTTTGGGGGTATAAACCCAGCAGTGGTATGGCTGGATCAAAGGGCAGACAGTCTTTTAAAGCCCTTTGGGCATAATTCCAAATTGCCCTCCAGAATGATTGGATCAATTCACAATTCCAAGAGCAATGCATTAAGGTCCCTATTTTTGCCACATCTCCTCCAACATTTATTACTTTCCTTTGCTATCATGTTAGCCAATCTGCTAGGTGTGAGGTGATACCTCAGAATTGTATTGATTTGCATTTCTCTAATTATAAGAGATTTAGAACACTTTTTCATGTGCTTATTAACAGTTTTGATTTCTTTATCTGAAAATTGCCTATTCATGCCTTGCCCATTTATCAATTGGGGAATGACTTGCTTTTTTGTACAATTGATTTAGCTCCTTATAAATTGAAGTAATTAGACCTTTGTCAGAGGTTTTTGTTATAAGATTTTTCCCCAATTTGTTGCTTTTCTTCTAATTTTGATTGCATTTGTTTTATTTGTACAAAACCTTTTTAAATTAATGTAATCAAAATGATTTATTTTATATTTTCTAACTCTTGCTTATTAGTCTTAAAATCTTTCTTTCCAGTAGATCTGACAGTATACTATTCTATGTTCACCTAATTAATTAACTTATAGTTTCCTTCTTTATATTCAAGTCATTCACCCATTCTGAAGTTATCTTGGTGGAGAGTATGTGAGGTTGATCTAAACCTAATCTCTTTCATACTGTTTTCCAATTTTCCTGGAATTGGAGGTTCTAAGTTTGAACCTGGTTCTGCCAGTTAGTTCACTTTGTGACCTTGGGCAAACTTTCCAACTTCTCTGGGGCTTGTTTTCTTTATTTGTAAAATGAGAGAGTTGGACTCGATCAGCTAGTTTACCCTTTTATGAAATGAAAGTGTTAGATGAGATGACCTTGAAAGCCCTTTCTAGCTACAAAATCTGTGATTCATCTGGCTTGTTGAATTAGGTGAGGTAATTGGAGTCTTTCATGGTGTCAGATATTTTAACATGGTAAGGACTTCAGAGGTCATCTAGTCCCATTCTTCCATTTTATAGATGATGAAATGGAGAGTGTGAGGAGTTAAATCACTTGCTACTAGGCCACATGGTTAATAAATGGCAGGGCTGGGATTCAAACCCCAAATCTTGCAATCCAAATCCAATGTTTTCCTATTGTGCCATGCCTTTTCATAGTAGTTGTTAAAAACCACCACCACCACCAAAACACTGTTAAAAGAAGGAGCTGTTTCTCTCATTTTGTCAGTCATACACTGGAGAAAATAATGATTCTGGAGTATTGGCTCTAGATAGATATCTGCAACCTGTGTGACCTCAGACAAATCACCCAAGATCTCAGTTTCCTCATCTTTTTGATGAGAGGTTCTCTGGGGTGTCTTCTTGCTCTAGAGCTAATGATATGCGATATGAAGAGCACTAATTTTGTATTTATTCTAGTTATATTGCAAGTTTTGCTTTCCTTTGCAAGGAAGGGTCAAAATGCCATTCCCATTTTAGCTCTTACGTAGGTGAGGAAATCACAATCATTTACTCAACCTTAAACTAAATGTCAAAAGGTCTTTGAACAAAAATGACGTAAGTTAAAATTCATTTTCAGGTGGGCTAAGGAAATTTGGCTACATGTCATATGTTGTTTATAGATTATCAAGCAATTTAAGCAGAGTTTGAGATGCAGAAATGGAGGAGAACCTGGATTTCTGACATGTTTTCCAATGTTGGAATATAAATTTCTATAAATAAAATTATCTTCTTTCTTTCAAAATCAACTAGCAAATTTTATTTAGATTTTTCAATTATTCTGGCCAATGGGACTTTGAAACAATAACAATAAAAATGTTTGAATTTTACTTTTAATCATAAACTCATTGGTATGGTGTTATAAAAAGATAGAAGAGCTGGGTTCAAATTCCAATTCTGAATCCTATGACTTGTAATTTTGAACAAGTAATTCATTCTTTCTGGCTCTATTTTTTATTAATAAAATAGATGGTTTAGATTAATTATCTCTGAGGTTCTTTCTAGAGCTATTGTTTCTTGATATCTGATAAAGTCAGTTTTTCACTCACCCAATTCTAATTGTTAATGAATTAATTTCTTCAGTGAGCTTTTAAATTTCTTTTTCCAGATGGCTTATTCAAATTTTTCAAGAAATTCTGTTCTTCATTGGATGTCTGTACCTCTTTTTCCTTTTGTCCAATTTTACTTTTTAAGGTGTTATTTTCTTCTTGTATGGCTTCCATTTCTCTCTCCGATTTCCCTCTGATTCTTTTATTTGATTTTTGAAATCCTTTTTGAGTTCCTTTAAAGTTTGAGACTAATTCCCATTTTTCTTTGAAGTTTTACATGTAGCTATTTGATTTCACTATCCCTTGAGTTTGTGTTTTGCCCTTTGTCACTATAATAATTTTCTATGCTTAGGTCTTTTTTTGGTTGATGTTTGCTTATTTTCTTAACCTTTTTCTCGACTTTTTTATCTTAATGGTGGCTTCATTTCTCAGATTATGGAGGGCAATCTCTTAAACTTCTCTTTTTTTTCTTGTTGCTGCCCACAGTTCTATTTCTGGGTTTCTGTAAGTTTCAGTTTTTCCAAGGTTATGTGGTGATATTTGGTTTGGGAGCTTTGAAGGCCAACTCCTACTGCTGATTTCAATCTCCCCCAGGGACTGTTGAAGGCTGGCACTTGGATCCTCACCTCAGATTGGGCAAGGGCTCTGGACCTCAATCTGGACTTATACAGGTCAGGTATACTGGGACTTCCTTGATCTGCCGTTTGGATCTTAGTTCAGGGTTGGGAAGGGCCTCCGAACTTCCCCTTAGGATAACATTGGCCAAGTGCACTCCAGACTAGACTGTATCATGCTAAGGTTCAGGGTCTTACTGCAGGCTTATCCCATAGCTTGGAAGTTTAGCCAGTGGGCATGATGGTATTCTGCTATTGGTTTAGACAGGTTCTCATGGTCTCGGTGTTATCTTGGGCCCAGGTTCAGATCCCCCAGCAGTGATGGGGAAGGAGGTGGAAGAGCCTGATGTTGTTTTGTGCAGGTGACCTTATTGAAGGCTGCACTCCCCTCTCAACCAGTGAAACAGACCCTCTCTGCTTACTTTACAAGTTGTTTTCTTTGAAAATTCCTTCACTCTGTCCCCTTGTTGGTTCTGTCACTCCAGTATTTGTTTTGAAGTATTATTTAAAGGTTGGCTGGAAAGGATACTCAGAGAACTTAGATCTTTCCATGAATTTATCTGCCATCTTTGCTCTGCCTCCTACTCTCCCCTTCTAGCTCTAAACCAATGAGTCTGATAATTGTTTAAACCACTTGGTTCTTAAACTCAAGCTAAAATACTATTTACTTTATAACATATTAGAGGGGCAAAAGTAAAATTTTATTTTTGAAAAACTGTTAAAGATAATAAAATTGAATTTAAAGGAAAAAATAGGCTCTGACTTTTATTTCTCTTAATTCATTGTAATTTTATTGTTTCTCACTTATCACCTGATATTTTTCTAGTTTTTTTCAAGTAGCTATCCTTTCTCCTTTTTAAGTATATCTTTTAGCAGGCTTTATTTCTAGAAATATCCTGGAGAAGATTGTTCTTTGTCCTTTTGGGTGGACATCTAATTCTTCAACCAGCCTCCCCACTTGATTCAATTTAAATGTCACCCCTTTGTACTAATTACTTAGGATTTTGAAGAGCCAAAAACCTACTGAACTCAGTTATATGCAGTTGGATATCCTAATAGGAAATCTCTTGCTGATGCTTATATTATGTAGGGATTTTTGTTTGTTTGGCTGGAAGGTGGCCTTTGTTATTATTTTCCTCCATTTCAGTGTTTCCCCTCAAAATTACAGAGAATATAGATTGAGAGCACATTTAACATCTCAACCTGGAAAATAAAGTGGTTTTTAAAAGTAACTGAAAATTGCAAATCCATTTCAACAAAACTAATAGAATTTTTCTAGTTAATAAAACAAAATAGAGAAGATATTCAAATCATTCTGTGATCTATTTAATTTGGGAGTTTAATACAAGAGTGTAGAGACCCATCAATGGCTGCTTATTTGGTATGATTTTCAGAGATATCTTGAAAATTCTATCACAAGGGGTTCACCCAAAATGTTGGAGGCCCTCCTCATTTTCTCCAATCATCAAAAGATACTAATAAATTTTCCTAGCAAGTCAACCATCACCACTTGCTTGCTTTTATATGGTATCAGACTATCTTTTCTTCAGACCATTAGGATTTTTAGTGGCATTCTTTCATCATGTTCTTCACTGGAATATCTCATTGACATGCTCTAATCTGTTCTCATCCACCACCCACCTTTCCATTTCTCCCCACCCCTTGATCCTTATATTTAGTTTGTCAGTTGGAGTAATAAAAGGAATCTCAATGCCACCATAGCACATAGATAAAACATACTTACATTTTTATTTTTGTTGAGTAATAGTACAGTTTTATGTATATTACATTAAGTTCTTATTCTTATTTGCCTTTCAACTCTCTTAACAATGGTTTTTAGTGGGAATTGTAAGTAGAGTAGAATATTGTCAGAATGCTGCTAGAACTCCTGTCACTAGAGTTTAGCTAATTTTATATTAGAAGACATGGGGATTTCATGTGAGTTTCTTTTCTGAGACTTTTCTGACACTATTTGCATTTTTAAGTGAACCAGATCAATCCCACCTATTTAACTTTGAACAAAGCAATACATTTCATATGCTAATTAACTAATTCACACCTGAGCAAGAAGACTGGGAATCTCAACTTTCTAGGACCTTCTTCCTATAAACAAACAGAAACCTGGAAGTAAATTTGTTTAGATCTGTTCTTTTTTTCTATTCCCCTCTGGGTTGATATAATAAAACCATTCTAATTTTAATAAGTATCAAGATAGTAGGTAAAATAACAGTACAGGGAGGATGATTTCATACGAATACAGGATGGCATTAGAACTGCCACTGGAATAGGGGCCACTGAGTAAAACAGGAGCTGAATTTGGACAGCTAGAGCTGTTTTAGAAACTGGAGGTAACTGATGGGCTAAGCTGGACTGATCTCAGTAATTAAGTTTAAGCATACTAAATTAGCATTTGAGGTGCCATGGTATAGGGTGCTTGGGGTCTATCTTAATGGCATTATGGTCAAATGATGTTCATCAAGGTTCCAAAATTTAAGGCATGATTATAGGGTATCATAATTATTTAGTTCAGTATTGGAATTTTTTTAAACCCTTACCTTCCCTCTTGGAGTCAAAACTATGTATTGGCTCCAAGGCAGAAGTGTGGTAAGGGCTAGGCAATGGGGGTCAAGTGACTTGCCCAGGGTCACACAGCTGGGAAGTGTCTGAGGCCAGATTTGAACCTAAGACCTCCCATCTCTAGGCCTGGCTCTCAATCCACTGAGTCACCCAGCTGCCCCCTCAGTATTGGAAATTGATGTCATCTTTATCCTTCCTCTTGATAACATCAGTAGGCAACAGAAGCCACTTTAATTATCACAATTCTAGATTTTTCTCCTTTTATCTCTACTTTAAAAGAAAGAAATAAAAGTGAAGTATGGTCTAAAAATGTCAAAGAAGTGTCAGTAGAGATGATAAGTGAAGGGGAAAAATTGCAGCAAATTCTTTGGTTTAGAATCAAGAGCAAAGTGAAGTAGAAATACTGAGAACTCAATTTATTTAAATCATCATGACTCAATGACACACCAAGAGACCAAATAGTTCTCTTGTTTTATTTCCTATTTAAAGTACAGAAATATATGCAGTTTTTCCTCAAAATGAATGGTGACTACATTCTCATTTTCCTCCTCCTCCTCCTCCTCTCATGTATATTCAAGTTATGCCTTGTCTACAGGGGATGCTTTCCATCCCTAGGCAACCCCAACCCCACTTCCATTTTTGTTGCTCTTTCTTCATACTCCTTTACTTCCTAAAATTGATGAAAAGTCGTCCTAGTAAAATATATATCTGAGGATTCTGGTAAGAAAAAACCAGGCTTCTTTGTTTTTTCTTAGAAATTTCCAGTGTATTAAAAATAAAGGATATAGAATAATAATGTTTTTCTTTTCATAATGCCAAGAAATAACATTATTTTACCCTAAAAACCTTTTGAGGGGTATTCTGTTTAGCTATAGGTATCAGAAAATTTAAACACTGAATAGTAACTGAACCAAGAATGGTCAAACTTTTTAATAATCCAATCATTTTTCTCCTTTTATAAAAATACCATTCCACAATTCATCATCACATGATGTTTGTATATGACCTTTTGATTTGGGATTATACAATCTTACATCTGGAGCTAAAAGGAACCCAAGAGGCCATCTAATCCTCATCTCCTTGATTATTTTAAAAATCTTGAAACTGAGGCCCAGGGAGATTAGATGTTTTACCTAATGTTACCTAGCTAGAAAATATAAATTACCTTTGCTGATTGTATATGAACAAAATATACCAATACAAAAGCAAGTTTTAACTAATGGGTGATAAATCTTTTTATTCTTTAAGGTAGATGCTTGCATCTCCAAAAATTTTTAATTCAAAACAAATGAAATAAAGTCAGTAAAATTGAATTATTTAGTATCTCATAAATATATTAAATATACACGTTGACTGGATGAGCATTCTTTACTAAAATGAAGATAAGCATTAAAATTATTGAATGGAAAAAATAATAAAATACAGTAACAAACTTTTTGCCCCTACATTTGTTTGGAATCTTTCAGATCATTTTATAGAAACAATTTAATATTCATTCTAGAATAATGTTGGAAAAAGATTAGTAATTGTCCAACTTAATTCATCACCTTGATGGTGTAATCAGTGCCCTTGACCAGTATGAATCACAACCTGTACATATGTTATGATTATCTATGCTCCTCCATAAATTCTCCATTGCGATGCTATAGAGAGCCCTAGGGAGCTTGCTTTTAGGTCTTTAACTATTTCATTGATCCAATCACAATCTAGCCTCTTTATTTGCCCTCCCTCCCTCCCTCCCTCTCATTATATGACTAGCCCACTTGATTTTTCCATCAAATATATACTTGATAGGTTTTTATCTCTCTAATTTTGTACAAGTCACCTCAGGTAAAATGTGGATGCCCTGCCTTTGGGTCATTCACAATTCTGAATATTCTAATATCATTACATTTTATTATTCCTAGCCATAAAGCATCTGAGGGATAATCATGACATTAAAAAGAAGAACTTTTCTGTCAGGAAAAAGCTTGAGGTAATTGAAAGCCCTGCACAATCTCTGAAATGCAGTCTGACCTAATGTTACTTTCCTATTAAGTTAAAGACCAACTTGTTATCTAGTTGTAGTACTTGTCCTAGGTATATGTACTAAAAGACAAATAGACTGGCTATCCAATGGTATACCTCAATATGAGTAATACATATTCTTTATCCACTTTGTTTTGCTTGTGTGGATTTGATAAGCTTATTGCTTTTGAATAGCTGTTAGTTTCTTTGACTGGGCAAAATTTAAAATTAGGGATCTTATCCTCGGGCACATGGGTAGATTACATGGAATCCATGAACTTGGTTGGGATAAAAATATCTTTATTTTCAATAATCTCTAACTTATGTTTTTTAATTAAAATCTTTAAAAAAATCTAAGAAGGGATCTATAGGCTTCATCAGACTGTGAAAGGTTCATAATGAAAAAACTTAAATATTTCTTTACTTTTGGGCTTGATGCAATCAAGATAATGTTACTCAAACAGGAACATTTGAAGAAACTTAGCATTTATAGGGAACCCTTTTCAATTTGGATATTACAAAGGACAAAGGTGACAACCATTAGGAATCATATGGCTTTCTGTTTTATGCCTTTCTTTATATTGATAATCAGAGGATCGTTGAAGAGTTGTGACCAGGCTTCAAAGGATCTTGTTTCCAACATAGAGCTATCGAGGAATATATGTCTTTACCACACGCATTGGATAAACTTTTGGAAGGAAAATGTTAAAGGCTCTATTTTGTTCTACCATTGAGGTTAGCAGTTCTGAAGTGGCATAGGCTAGGCGATGGGGTATTTATACTCAAATCACCATTAAGATGGTGAGTTCTCAGGCATAGAAGGGCCACAAAGCTGATTTCCTCAAGAGGGATGGATTTGTCCAGGTGAGAAATGAAACAGGTAAAATTTCCTTCAACTCGGATGAGATCAGGAGGCATTAGCTTGAAAAAAGTATGATAATTAAAGATGTTGTTTGCTGTAGAACATTGTGAAATCAGGGAAAGAAGGAAGGAAATAAGCCTTTTATATACTAAGGACTGTTAAGGATTTTGCAGATGTTTATCTGGCTTGTTTTCTTTCTGGGTTTTCATTAAGTCTCACCTCAATTATCTCATAGGCCATTTAAAAATAAACATTTTGTAGGAATGAGAAAGTAGGTATATATGGGTCAGAGTTTTCACTAATGTCATTTTTGCCTTTTTTTCTCTCTTAGTATTTGTATCTTTCTTTGTAGCCTTGTAGAGTCTTTATCTCTTTTATATAGCGTCAAAAAATGATGTTTGAGTTCCTATAACATTTTCACTCCAGCATGGAGTTCTTTTGCAGGTAATAGATGCAGCAACTATTTCCAATTTAATTTCCTTAAGTGCTCTTTCCACTTTTCATATTGCATGTTGAGTACTATACTATCAGAATGTAAATGTAGCAGTTCAACTCTCATTGACAGCATGATTACTATAAAATGCTGCAAAATGTATGCCATTTTGGGTCTTTGCTGTCCTCATTCCAATTTAATCTGAAAATGCTCTTAGGGAGATTTTGTTTAATCGGGTCTTGCACCAAGATCCCTTAAGGTTAGTTTTTCCCTTCTACTTTTTTTTGCTGTTCATAGGAAAAGATATTCTTTGTATTTCTCTATAAAATCTATTTCTATTTCAAGTAATCTTTTACAAGTTAATTTATATATTAAATTTGGTGCTATCTTAAACTTTTGAAATAATCTGTTCAACAGACAGAGAAATGGTGATTTCTAGACTTTTTTGAATCTGCCCTTTGCTTTTTAAAATCAGTTAAAACTTCTCTAAGAAATGGTAATAATGACGATGTCTTAATTGTTATTCATTTCTTGTTTTTTTTTCTGAATGAATGATTAAGAATAAATGAGTTAATGGGTTCACTTAAATATTTGGTTTTAGAGAAATAATTGGATACAGTTTCTAATTTAGCGGGAATTTTCTGTTTCATTCTAACTAGTTAAAGATTTCACTGGCCAGTTTGCTGGTTCTGACAAAGACTAAAATAAATAACCAATCTTTTTTTTTTCTTCATGCCTTGCACCTTTCC
The DNA here is from genome assembly GCF_027887165.1 of Monodelphis domestica. Classification (NCBI taxonomy): domain Eukaryota; kingdom Metazoa; phylum Chordata; class Mammalia; order Didelphimorphia; family Didelphidae; genus Monodelphis; species Monodelphis domestica. The sequence goes on along the minus strand of NC_077234.1, from coordinate 168,401,614 downwards.
TGGTGATTTTTTTGAAAATGAAACAAGGTACATAGAATTTGGGACACAACCAAATTGCCCCAAAATGTTTCTTTTTTTTCCTTTTAATTATATATTTATCTTCAATTTAAAATTTTCCCAATTTTAATTGGACAATTTTAAGAAACGTTTTCTGACATTTTGCAATTCATGTCCTCTTCCTCTCACTTCTTCCCCCTCCCTTAGATGGCACGTAATATGATAGAATTTGTACATATGTAGTCATACAATACATATTTCCATTTCTCATGTGGTGAAAGAAGACACATAATTATACAGAGAAAAAATTATGAAGGAAATAAAGTTAAGAATGTCATGTTTCCTATTATGGAATTATCAACTGTAACAGACAGCTACTCTCAGCAATTCAATGAACCAGGACAATTCTGAAGGGCTTATGACTAAGAATTCTACCCACCTGCAGAGAAAGAACTGTTGGAATCATAATGCAGATAAAAGGGTATGATTCTTTACTTTCATTTATTTGGGTTTGGGGTTTTATATGATTATTCCCTTGTAAAAATGAATAATATTAAATGCTTTGAATGATAATACATGCATAACATAGATCGGATTACTTGCCAGCTCCAGGAAGGGGGAGGGAAGAAAGAGAGGGAGACAATTTGGATCACTTAACTTTGGAAAACTTATGTGGAACTTTATTACATGTAATTGGTAAAAATAAAATATCTTTATAAAAAAAGATTGGCACACTTCAATCTACATTCAGACTCCATCAATTCTTTCTTATGGAATTAGATAACCTTTTTCATCATAGGCCCCTTGGTGTTGCCTTGGAATTTATAGAATTTCTATACTTAAAAAAGAAAACCTTGCCTTCCATTAAGAATCAATACTCTATTGGTTTTAAGGTAGAAGAGTTGTGAGGGCTAGACAATGGGGATTAATGACTTGTCCAGGGTCATTCAAATATGAAGGCTCCTAGAACAGATTTGAACTCTCTAGGCCTGGTTCTCAATTCACCTAGCTGCCTCCTAATTTCTATGCTTTTTAAAAATCCTATACAGTAAGTAATGGTGTGTAAGCTACATTTATCTTCATGAAGGTATTTTTACTTTTGTTGTCATGAGCAATGCTAGGCACAAAGTCCGGATGATATATGTTTCTGGCTGCCTTTGGAAACAACCAACCTCATTACCGCCTTTTTTCCCCCTCTCTGAAGAGAACCTCTGAACTGTCTCTTCATCCCTAAGCTGAATGTTCTGTATGCCTTCTGGTTTGATTTATAGCAATGTCAGTAGTGATAGAATTCAGTTCCTCATTATGCTGGCTGTAATTATGAGTGTACATGTCGTTTTCCCCAAAGAACATTAGCTCTTTGAAATTGGGAACATTGGACTTTTGACTACCCATAAGTACAATTACTGGTGAATAGTTGGCCTGTGATTAGTGCTTTTTGACCAATGGGCAGCTGGGAAAGGATCCTACAGGTGGTGTACCTACAATGAAATTCATGTGCACGTGTGGTCTAAAAAGTGCCTAACATTAATGCCCTCCCTTCATTTTACTGCCACTTCACCACCATCCCTGGTGCTAGGGAGGCTAGCTACAAAAGACAAAGGCTGTGTATTTTTATTTTAGATAGTCCATGTGTCAGAAACACCAAAGAATTCATAACCCTTTGGTAAAAAGCCTCTGCATTTTTAACTGAGTCTTTCCATCTCTAGGCCTATTGTAAAAGGACTTAAGTGCAAATTTTGTTATCTCTTTGCATTGGCTAATTCAAAAATAAGAGCTAAAGTTATTTTGGAATCTTCAGTTTAAAGAGATTGGTCTAATGAATCCATTTTTAAAGCCAGTTCTAAAATATTGCCTATTTTAAAATTCAGACATAATTTACTTTGCTTGCTTTCAAATTTTATTACTTATTCAGAAGATCTCATCGTACCTATCTCTAGTAAATCTTGCAATGGCTTTGGCCCCCCCAAAATAGCCTGCTGCTGACTAATCAACTGCTCGGTGTGCAAGAACATTTGCCCTGAGATAATATATCACTCCAAATAATGGTTTAGGTCCAATTTAAGTGATTAAGTGTTGCCAAACTTGCTGTCAAGGAGATTTTAATAAAGAAGACAAGATAAATCAGCAATCAATGCAGATAACTAAAGATAAATACAATCATTAAAAGAATGTGATGTGCTTATGGAAATGAGTTGGAGAATTGATTGCCTTTTAGACTGATGACTACATCACAGGAAAAACCCTGTGAAATAAGTACCACTGGCATTAATTATTTGCTTTCTTTTATGGGTCAGGAAAACGGGTCTCAGTTTATTCCTTATCACATTAGAAAGAGCTACAGGTCAACAGGCATTTCTTAAGCATGTTAGTGACAGACCCATTTAGACATGCAAAGGAAGACAAGCAGGGAGCACCTATCCTCAAGAAGATTCGATTTGAAAGGTACAGACTTGTAATCATTCTGAATTCCCTGGACCAAACATTGCTCCTTTGCCACTGAAACCTTCTAGGTGTCAACTTCCTCTATTAGAATACAAGCCTTTTAAGGACAGGGACCATCTTGCTCTTGCCTAGACCATATTAAATGCTCAATGCCTTCTTTTTCATTCACTTATTTCTCTTTGATCATGTGAGCCAACTTTAAATTTAAAATTGTCCAATCTATGGAGAGATTTTTGAAAATTCTAGAATATTCTTGCTCCTACGGATCAAACTAAGATGACAGTAGTCAAAACTCTTGAACGTAAATTTTACATTTTCTTCCTCTGAGATCACATCATTTCCAGATGTAATGAGGGAAGAGAGAGGCAAAGAAGTGAAAGGAAATGTAATATAGCATTGTAGTGTCTACCAGGTTCATGTTGGGAGCAGAGGGATCTGAGAAGATACCTTTCCTCTCTCACATCTGCTCTATCATCTCTGCGAACCTATTTGCTGGCCTGGGAGGGCTTGGCAGCTTGACGATTTCCACTGAAGTTGGTTAAGGATATTCCTTTGCTGCTCACTAAGAATAACAGCATAAATATAACAAGATTTTACTTTGAACTTGGGCTTGAATCTATACTGAGTAGTGCCTCGCACTATTTATAGGTGGTTGGATAAAATACTGGTTTATTTGAATAATAATATCTAGAACTTAGTGTTTTAAGGTCCATAAAGTGCTATACAAATATAATCTTGCTTTTCCACTCAACATTGGGGGAGAAGCTGACCTTTTCTTGGAACTTATCTCTGCTTTCATCCTCCTTTAAAAATGTTTGTAGACCTGATGATTGTCTTAAATACCTCTTTCTCAGCACATCTCAATTATGTCTTTGCTCCTCAAGAATATGATGCAAATGCTGTGATTACTTCAGCCTCTCAGGTACAGATGCTCAGAACCTTGCCCTCCTGTTCTGAGGTAGCATCTTTCTTTTATACATATTCCTTAGGGAAAGATGCAGTCTGTTATCCAAGAGGTTTTATTCAACCCTGGCTGTTTAGAAGAACAATTCACACTCAGGGATTATTATTTGATTTAATAAAATAATCTTATCTAATTAAGATATCAGAGCTAAAATCATGTGTTTACATCCTATCCAAACTTTTACATGTTATTTTATTAATACCCATTGTGAAATGCTTATGACACTCAGCCAACCTCTTCCCCTTACAAAATATAGCTGAAAAAAACAAGGCATTATTTTATTGTTCATTTAGGGAAAAGTGGCAAAATTTAACTTTGATAGTGTGTCATTGAACATTGAGCATCATATTTAACTACCATTCAGTGCCTCTGTTAACATCATTTACTTTGTGATGATCATTTTATATACTGTAATTTTTAATCTGATTTCTCCTTATGTCATCACTTCCAACATTTTACTAGTTCTTCAGAGTTTATATTTGTCATTGCTTATGACACAGTCTAGTTCCATTATATTCAGATGCCATGTATTTTTCTGCCATCCTGCTATTGTTGTCCATATATTTTGCTTACATTTGTTTTATTTTCTGACAATGTTACTATGATCATTTTTATGCATATAGGTATTGTTAACAATAACTTCTTTGATATATACTCCTAGTACTATAGCCATGGGGTCAGTTGTTATGAACTATTTAGTAACTTCTATGTTTCCCAATTGTTTTTCAGAATTGATTAACTAATTCAGAGCTCCACTAGAAATGATTTTGTTTCCTGACTTTCTACAGTCCTTTCAAAAACTAGTATTTATTATCTTTCACAATTTATACAGCTTAATGGATAAAAGTACTCCATGCCTATTTTGTCTTTGTGATCTCTTTAATTCTGTTTGGCTCTGTATTTATAATTCTGAAAGCTATGCTTGCCCATTTTCTTTTTATGGTATGATTTTTTATATTTAGATGGTTATCAACCAATTGAAATTTATTGTGATATATTGTATAAAGTTCTGATTTAAACATTTTGGCAAGTTAGCTTTCCAATTTTCCCAATAGTTCCTGTCAAATAAATAATATGGAAAAAGAGCATCAAATTTAAAAAAAAATCTCTATTCCCTATAGAATGAAAGCATTTCTTCTTGGCTGTTTTTTAAGACATGAGACTATTCATTAATTGGCATCAGTCCATTGACATTAACACATTCGTTGATGCTATGGGGAAAATAGGCTAGATCTCTTCAAAATTATTCTATTAGAAACCATATTAACATAAATTAAACCATTAAAACCATTAAAATAAATTTTAGATTGGTGATCTTATTAAACAGTATGGTAGTAATTATATTGGTAAACATTGCAGGAGCAGATGCAAAATTTAGTGAATGAGGAAATTGGAATAACTTGAAGGACAGGTTTCTTTATCTACAGGTTAAATCTGTATCCTAAAAACTATTTTTGCATCTCCATAATATGTCACTCAATAAGTCATGGAATTGTTAAATAAAGCAAGTTCTGTAGGAAAAGAATTTCAAGACACAGTTCTTCATTTCCATTTTTCTTCATAGATTTCCGTGTGAGGTGAAGTAAACTGGTATTGATTATATGTAGAAAATGTTACACCCCACTGAAGATGTGACTATATAAATTGTTGACTTATATAACTTAAATAATAATGTTCAATTCTCATAATATTTCCTTTAGAAAAGACCCTAGCCCCAAATTGTTAAATCTTTGTTACGTATTTTCTTTTATTAATACTTTCACTTAAATTGACCCAAACATTCAGCAGTTCTTTTCACTATTAAAGGAGTTTGCCAATGAGTATCTAATGAGGTCGAGGGGGAATTAGAAAATAGAGAAAAGTTTATGTCTTTGTATATCTATTTATCATATGCAGGAATATGTATTTTTAAAGGGGGGAAATTACACTCAGGGATAGCCTGTTCTTTAATATAACAAATCCAGACATGCGATAATGTCAAACACATTTTATTTTTCCACTTTATTTTTCCACATTTAGCCATCTTTATTGGTTAAAACAAGTAATATGGGTTAGAGAAACATAGGTTTAGAACTGAAAGAGACTTTAGAACCCATATAACCCAACTCTGTCATTTTACAAATGATAAAACAAAAGCCTAAAGCCACTTGCTCAAGGTAAAATAAGAAGTGTTAGGCTTCCAACCCAGGTAGATCTTTTGAGTCATAATCCAACACACCATCAAAGAAGTAGAAAATGTAAAAAGGGTAAATCAGTTGAAGAAGAAAATAAAAAGAAATACAAAAGCATGACTTCATGAGAAATAAAGGCAGATAGCCCAGTGTTCCTTGAAAATAGGGTGAGAAATGCATTATTTTACAATAGAATATTTCATCATACCTATTTTTCATGTAAAGGAAAGATTTCTTTGTGGTTTCATCCCTACTTGTTTTCTCTTTAGGGAAAAAATTGCTCCTACATAAACAGGTGCTATATTTATATCTTCTTTCAAGTTGTGATATGGTCTTTTTCTTCCTGGCATCTTGCTGTTTCTTTGCCACCTGCTGTCTACACAGTAGTGCTTTTCAAAGGACAGGAAATAACTCTTGGCTTTTGATTTGTGTTTTTTTCCTCCTGTGTAGCTTAACCAAGATATAAATGGAGAAAATAGGTTAACTGATTTTGCTGACATTTTTAGTTGTGAGCTATATTGATCTCAGAAGAATAGCCTCATTTGAGCAGCCCTCTTTTACCCTTCAATAAGTTTGGAGAGCTCTTCAGTGATCTTTTTAAGGAAATGATCCTTCCTTTTTTCCTGCCTAAAAAAGGACTCAATTCTTAGTGACCTGGTCACCGAAGCATATTTTTTGTGTGCTTTAGGAGACATACCATATCTCTGAAGGACAAGACTGTGGTGTCCTGGAAAGAGCACTGTATTTGCATTTTTGCCAGTAGTGTTCAAACACCAGCTCTGCTACTTTCCTATTTGTATTTCTTTAGGAATATGCCCCTTTTCAGTTTCAGTATGGAAAGCATGAGTGAAAGACAACTCAGTAGTAATGAGAGTATCCAGAAATATAGTGCCTTATGAAGAAGGCTAGGGTTCCGAGGCAGCTAGGTGGCATAGTGGATGGGGTGCTAAGGGAGAAGCTGAGGTCAAATAGAGACTTGGACACTAGCTTTGTAACCTTGTACCAGTCACTTAATTTCTGTCTCCTCAGTTTCTGCCACTACAAAATAGGGGCAACATTAACACCTACCTCCCATGGTTGGAATCAGATGATATAATATTTGAAAAATAGTACCATGTCTGACACTGTGTAATGTCAAAGCTAGCTATTATTATAATTGGACCAAACAAAATGAAGATGAATATAAGTAGAAGAAATCAAGAATAAAGAGACTTTGTTAATGGTGGAGTGGTCATAGGGTATGGGGTAAGGTTCCATAGGATAGAGTAGAAGGAGATGAAAGAGGACAACAACATAGAAATTAGAAAGGGCAAAGATTGAACTGGATCAAGATAGAAGTGAAAAGGAATATTTTTTCCTTGTTAAAACAAATTTTCTGAATCACAGAATTTAAGATCATATCATCAAGAGTTTAGAATGACAGGCTAAGGAGATTAAAACTTTTATTGTGGGCATGGGGAGGAAGGGGAAGTTTTTAATAAACGAGCAACATCATGAATGTGAAATTTCAGAATTATTAATTTAGCAGTAGAGGAGGGAAAAAAATTAGAAAGGGCAAGACACTCAAGACAGAGAGGCAAGTTAGGAGACCATTGCTTTTGTCTAAGCATGAAAACATCATCATGTACTAGCTCTAGACCAGGGATCCTTAACATTGAATTTTTGTCAGGGATCCCTTTGGACTCCCTTTTCTGTATTTTGCTATTTATGAATAAAATTTTTAAGATGCCATTACATGGGGCATCTAGGTAGCTCAGTGAATTGAGAATCAGTCCCAGAGACAGGAGACCCTGGGTTCAAATCTTGCCTAAGAAACTTCCTAGCTGTGTGACTCTGGGCAAGTCACTTAATCCCCATTGCCTAGTCCTTACCACTCTTCTACCTTGGAACCAATACACAGTATTGATTCCAAGATGGAAGGTAAAGGTTTAAAAAAATAAAATAAAATGACATTACAAAGGAAGGCAATTACATTGACAAAGCTATCACCATATTGAAAAATATAGTTCCCCTAAAGGATTTTTAGAAGTGAAAGGAGAAAGAAAAGAAAAAGAAGAAGAAATGATAAAGGAATGAATTTGAGAATACTTGAAGAGAAGGATGAGAATTGTTTCGAAATAGTTTAGGTATTGAGAATTAGAGAGAGAGAAAAAAATAAAAACTTACTCCTAGGTTTTATGCCTTGGTAACCAAGAAGTCGAGTGGGAGCTAGTTTGTGGAGAGTAATATACAAAATGCCTTTAGATTTATTATAGTTCCTTAAACATAATGAATCAAATACTTGTCAGAACTTTAAACCTTTACATACAGATGCAGGGAGAGAAATAATGGTTAACTTGAGTTATAATAGCTATATAAAGAGATGCAAGGGATAAATCAAATTAAGTCATAATGGTTATATAAAATAACACGCGTTGGACAGGACTGAACAAAAGAGACATAATGGCTAATTCAAAATTAGAATTATAGGACAAAACATGAAAATAGTGACTGTCAATATTCTTTATTAACTTAATCCAAATCACATTGCTTCTCAAATTTTGTTGTTGAGTCACTTCAGAGATGTCTGACTTTTTGTGACCCAATTCGGTGTTTTCATGGCAAAGATATTGCAGTGGTTTTCCATTTCCCTCTCCTCATTTTATAGATGAGGAAGCTGAGGCAAATAGGGTTAAGTGACCTACCAAGGTCAAACAGCTAGTCCATATCTGATATCATATTTGAACTCTGGTCCTCCTGATTCCAGAAGTCCCAGGACTCACTCCATCATACTGTCTACCTGCCCTTTCCCTCTCAAATAGACTTTGATTAAACTGGTCAGAGCTTTAGACCCTACTGTTGATCATAGAGGCCACCACTGTGATGATGCCATGTCCCCATCCAAGGCACACTATGGATAGATTTTCATGTAACAGAAAGACTATGAATACATTTGCATCTCATTTATATGGAACGTGCATTTGCCTGAATAGTTGTGGTTTCTAGTCAGAAATAATTTTCACCATAAAATGTTATTAACATTCATAAGGCACTCATTTCCTTGCCTTCTTTTCTTTGTTGTTGTTTTTTTTCCTCACTGATCCATTAATGCAGAATTGGAAAGAAGGGGTGTGGAAAGAGGCATAAAGCCAGAGGAAGGGTTGGGAATTAGGGCAGGGCCTCCACACTTTAAATTTTTGTAAAGCAAGAAGCTATTCTGGAGGCTCTTGGAACTTATTGCTTGAATGTTTTCAGGGCTAATGAAAGTACTTGTCGGAGACTGAATATTCAATGATTTATCCGGTCCACTAAGCCTTCTTTGGAGTGGTTTTTTTTTTATTTTTAAAGCCACTTAGGAAAGCAATATGACTCTTAGAGTAATGTGGAATGCAGAAATGCTGGCTGTTCCTAAGTGTCATCGTTGTTCACTGTCATTTAGCAAAATGACATTATTTTTGATAAGGCAATTTCACTGGTTCATCTATTTTTGAGTGCCTAATTGGTTTCCAGTTGAAAATCAAGAACTCCATGCAAATGAGATGCCAAGAAGTGCATTAGCTTTTAAGAAAGGAGCTTGCTTGGGTAACAATATAAAAAGTGATTTTGCTCATGATGTAAGTCACCTATTAGACTTCAAACTCAGTATAGCTTGAAAAATACAAAATAAAAATTTCTGTTATGAGCAGCTCCATATTTTAAATTCTAGGCTTTCTAACATGCTAATTAGCATGGATTTATAATATAGTAATAACCCCCTGCTTAAAGCCAGGGCATATTTTAAGCCAATATAACTTGGTATTAATGCATTACAACTTCAGTGCTTTCTGGGGCTGTGACATTTTCAACTAGCTAGTATCAGATTTATAGTTAAATAAATGGAGCCAAGATCTGTTCTCCTTTGCTCAAAACTTGCACCAAATTAATGGTTTGCAATGGAATGAAAATAGAACTGCCTGAAGTCCTTACTCTTTTATTAGCTCATATGTTCCCAGGTAATGAATGATTTTTTGCAAAACTCCAAGAGCCTAATTCTTCATTAAGTTGTGTAGCGAGGAATCACAGAGCAAGTCAAAACAGGATGGGATTCATTAAACTATTTATATTTGTTATATACTGATCATCCATATATGCGTTATAGTATAGTTACAAAACATGAGACACAACAATCACTGAAGTATTGAAAGTGAATATCACCTGTGGGCAATGAGGGGCACATGCAGATGAGTGCGAGTGCTGCCGCCAACTCTTACTAATCCATGCTTAATTTTCAGTGTGAGCATTCCTACTAATTTTGTCAAAATTACATACATATAGGGTGACTAATTTGAGTATAAGGATTCCTATTATAGACTTATCAATTTAATTTTAAAATGCAATATTACCTTTGTTTTGCTGAATTTTATTCATTTTGTTAAATAATTCCCAATTACATTTTAATCTGGATTAGGCTGCATATACCCTGCAGGCTGTACATTAAACAAGTTTGATTTACAACTCAGGAAAATCAGCAAATTACAAATCAGTGTTTGATTTGCTGTTTGTGTGATCTAGATTTTTAAAAAAGTGATGGAGAAAATGTTAAAATTCAGATTATACTTAAAAAAGGTGTCATTTCCCCCCAAGAAAACTTGTTGTTAAACATTTACCAGCACACCCCTGGCATATGTAGATGTGAGCAAGCTATAACATATGACCAATGAAACTTTAAAGAAGTTCATGAGTAAAAATATCATTAGATAAATGTATAATAGGAAGATAAAATCAGCTAGTCATGTGGCATTTATCCTTACTGGGAATAACGAAGGATGAGATATTTCTCCATCTTTTTCTTATTCCTCCTGACTATAAGACCTCCCAGATGCAGTAGATCATTAAGAAGTACTCAAAATTTATGTACCTTGACAGTCAGAACTGAAAGGGATGGAAGGTTATTGCTTTAATGCCATCTTTATAACATTGTAAAATCTTTGGAACTGCCATGCTTGATAGTTGAAAATTGAAAGTATTGCATAATTTCTAACCCCAGGAATCAAATAAGGGGAACCAAGTCTCCAAGCCATAAAGAAATACGTTTTTTAGGAGATGGCCAGTCTCACAATCAAGCCAGACTTCTGGTTAAGGCCAAAAGACCCCAAGTCTTGAAAGAAGGCTTCTTTTATACCCCAAGAATATCACAATTTATGAAATAGTGCAAGACAGTGATAATAAAAATAGAGAGATGTGGATCAGTTGAAGTAATCAGGAAATACTTCTCACTGGTAGAAGAAGCCACTTGGTGATGACTTAAAGGTCACTTGATAGACAAGAGGGTGGGTATGCAGGGGAAGCCTGAATCCTACTTTCTAAGTCTGATGATGTCAAGGATGATGTATACTAAGATGATCGGGTTTAGGAAGAGGTGCCAGGCCTGTAAGCAGAGCAAGAGCTTGAGGATATATACTAGGGTGTATACAAAGGTGCAGGGCTATCACCAGGCTTCTAACCGAGGCAGGCCAAGTCACAAGTTCAAGACTGTGATTGCTGAGGGTGTGTTACATGACAAGTTAAAGGCTACGGCTAAAACGGAGGCCTATGCTAACAGTGATTACCCATGATAAAAGAGTTCTTCACTTTGGTTCAAAACCTTAAAAACCTATACTAAAATAATCACAAAAGGCCTGCTAAAATCATCATTTATGAACTTGAAGTGGGCTGGCATGACACCAAAGCAACTAGAACTCGCTGCCTCTGACAGAAGCAGCTGGCGAACCCACATTCACCAGGCCGCCACCACCTTTGAAGATGAGCGACGTCGACGTCTTGCCGCTGCGCGTGAACGCCGACACCAGGCCACAACCGCATCTCCCGTAACAATGGGCTCCCCGTGCCCCGTGTGCCACAGACTCTGCGCCTCAGCCTTTGGACTCCAAAGCCACATGAGGGTACATCAATAGATGATAATGCACAAAGACAATAGTCATTCTCAGTCACCGAGAGACTACCACTATTCAATTACCTCAGAATTATAATTATTATTAACTCAAAACATTAAAATCTAATCTTCCTATAAAGGGGTAGGGGATTTTTCACTTACAAAAAATAGACAATGACAATATCTGCTACTTAATATTTCTAACAGTAATTAGCATATTTCCTAAAATTTATATTTAAAAAATAAATATTTATTGTAACTCTTCAATTATCTAAGATTTTCATATCTTCTCCCCACTTCTTAAGAGAACCATCCTAAATAACAAAGAAGGCAAAAGAGGAAAAAAAGGACAATTTAGAAAAATGAGCCAGTCCACCCAAAAGTTTCATATAATCTGTAGTATTTCACATCCATAGTCTCCCATTTCTGTAAAAAAGGAAACTTATTATATATCTCTTCTTTGAAAACCAAACTTTATCATTCTAATTTCACAGCATTTAGATTCAGTTGTTTTGTTGCTCTTCTTTCCATTCATATCATCAGTTATTTTCTATACCAGTGATGGCAAACCTATGACATGATTGGCAAAAGGGCATGCAGAGCCCTCTCTTGGCTCTTTCACAAACAACTATCTCCATCCCTAGCTGTCTTAGCTTAAAGACACTTAATTTTCATTTCTTAGCAACTTCATCAATTTGAACTGATGGCAACTGGTGTAATTCTTGATGAACCCTTGCTGCCTTGTTTTAAACTCTTACCTTCTGCCCTTAGAATCAACACTCTGTATCATTTCCAAGGCAGAAGAGTGGTAAGGGCTAGGCAATGGGGTTAAGTCACTTGCCCAGGGTCACAAAGCTGGGAAGTTTCTGAGGCCAGATTTGAACCTAGGACCTCCCATATCTCCTTCCACTGAGCTACCGGGCTGTCCCTGAACAGATGATAAGAGCTGATCTGATGAAGTGGCAAGAGAATCAGAATCAGTCAAAAAGACCTAGATTCAAGTCCTGCCTCTGACTGAGGACAAGTCATCTGTGATGGTAGACACATCATGTCACTCCTTAAGCAACTGTAAGTTGTTTATCTATATACGTGCAAGGAGTTCCCACACAGAGAGTTCCCTATATTGATGAAATACCAGGTATTTGGCATTTCTTCTACCCCAATCTCTCAATATAAACCTATATGAAGTAGGATACTATAGGTAGATTGTGTGATAATGAATTACCTAGATTTGTATTTGGTGAATTAAAAACAGAGCTTAAAAGAAGAACAAGATAAATTAATATGAATTCAGCTATGAAACAGAGATGAGCGCATGGCAGCACAATTTAATTAATGAATGGAAGAAACACTGGTCCTGTGAGAATTATTTTTGGTTTAGATGACTTATGGGACAGGCAGAGGAAAAGTCTTTTCTCTTTTTTAGAGAGAATTATGCACTTGGATGTCAAAACTATACGGGTGAGGAACTTGGATGGCTGGCTGGATTTTGACATAGCAATCTCAGGGAAGATAACTTTCTTGCATACCATTTGGGAAAAGGAGAGTAGAGGGAGCTGGGGAAATTATCCAGTGACAGTGAGACTAAGTTTTAGATTGAGTTTGACATTGCATGCAGTTTTCACATTTCATTTCTATGTGCTTATTTTAATTGAATGTCAGATCCAAGGAGTTTCTTAAAATGTCTTTGTTTACTCTGTTCTTCACTAGGAAATCTATGAAAATATAAAACAAGCTATTCGGTGGAACATGACCTCTGAATGACTATAAATCTCGGCTTGGTTTTAACCATGTTTGATTATCACTCAGGTCCTGCATAATGAGTGCTTATAAAATATAAAACCTCACAGATTTCATGTCCATCTGCTTCAAGGATGTTCTTGGCAAACTTTACATGTTCGGAACTGGTAGCTAAAACGAAACAATAATAAGGTGGGGTGTTTTTCATTAGATAAGTAACTAGAGCTTTAGAGACACTGCAAACACTCCTTGCATCTCCCTCACCCAAAACAGATGACAAGGAAGGATTTCCTATTTAGCAAACTGAGGTACTGAGAGAAGTGTGCCCAAGGCCAGAATGCCAGCTGTTGGTCTGAGATAACAAGCAGTGTCAATGAGGGTCAGAAATCCCAATCCATTCTGAAGTGCACTGTCTTAGTTCTTTCAGAGGTGATTATTGAATAGAAATGCAGAGAGAATCCCCTTTCCCTCACTTAGAATGGCCAAATTCACTGTCATGTGACTGTCTACTTCTCCATTGACTTAAGGAGGTATTAAGGAGTTTATTAATTATGGGAAATGAATTAAAATGGAGACAGTACCTCTCGGGGCTTTTATTCCTTTACCTCTAAAATGAGGGGGCTAGACTGGATAGCCCCTCAAGTCCCTTCCAATTCTAAATCTGTAATCCTTTGATCTATGAAATACAAGCCTTTTTTGGGATATCAGATAAAAAGGCAGATACTTATCATCATAATATCATATATTCAAGTGTTATAATCTACTATGATCTGTCAAAGTTGTTCAAATCAGTCTCTGATCTCATCAGTATGGGCACTCTTTCTGTTATTGTGGATCACAATGCAGCCTTGCCTGCTTATCCTGTGTAACTCTTGTTCACATGCGGTCTACACAATATGCCACACATCTTCCCCACTTCCTTATAATACATTGTAGACATTAGTGGTAGATACAGATTGTCCAATGATTATCAGCCTCTCTTGACACATGCCCACTGCCTCTATTTTGTTTTTATTTTGCTAAAGCATTCTTTTGAGAACATTTTTCTCCCTTTGTATACAAAATTACATCACTTTTGTTATTATTTGTTGATTATTTTAAGACATTTAATTCATTAGAGTAAAATTTTTCTTAAAGGTATATTTCATGCATGTGTAAGAAATATGCCATATCCCTTAGAAATGTAATAACAGAGAAATCTATTCAGCATCTTATGATCACAAACATAAAAAAAGGAATAAAAAAGATATATTTTATAGAGTTGTCTTTCAGTGTCAAGGGGTAGATGAAGGCAGAGTCCAAAATAAAGAAGGATTCCTTATAAATAGTTATATTTTCTCTATATTACTAAATGTAATTTCACAATTTGTTCATGTTCTGCACCCAAATGGTAAAAATAAAGTTACCTTCAAAAATCTTACAGTGGTGTACAACTTGTGTCTTGAAGGTTTTTCCTAGTTATCCCTTAAATTAGAATGAGATTCTTGGTTTCATCATTGTAAATTTAAGAAAGAGACATTTTTGCTATATTCAAATAATTGTTATTCTCAAGCATGTTTTATTATAACCATATAATTATTATGCACATTTCAAGAAAAAAAAACCTTTCATTAATTTTGCTTACCAGTCTGTTTTATGCTGTCATTCCTGAAAACAAACTTTTCAAACTAGCTAAAATAAAACATAATTGGGAAAGCAAATAGTGGCAGTGCTACTGATGGAAATCTAACCCATCTCACAGGCACATGTAAGTGATTTTTAAAAATCGATGTCTTTAGGATAATGATATTTCTTCTTCTCTACTGCAATGAGTAAGTGGGAGTTTACTGTTTCACCAAAATCTCTCTTGTTACAGTTTAAACATATTCCTTCTGACTCCATTTTCAGTAGGAATCTTGAAAAACTCTCATATAAATCTCTATAATTTTACAAAAAGGATTTTTAGTATTAAAAACTAGCAATGTTCTACAGGGCCAAGACCTAAAAGAATGTGGACCTTAGAACTAAAAGAGAGGTAGCTTGGGGTTTTTTTTTTCTTCTTCTTTTGTTGTGAGAAGCTATGGGCATTCAAATAACATTGAATAAGCAAGTTCCCTGCAGTTGTTTCAGACATGGCATTAGATTCTGGAACACATGCAAAATGGCTTTTGTGACCTTCTGCAAATTTATAGGAAGGAAAAGAGGGCAGAATCGAAAGGGCTTCAGGGTTTCTGAAAAGTGAGCTAAATAAAAGATATCAGATCATAAAGAAAATTGTTCAAATACTATTCCCAACTCCACTCCAGCCTTGAGTTCATAGAAGTGTCCTTGGAACAGGAGACCATTTGGGGAGCAGCCATACTCCTAACTGACTTATACCTAGTTGCTATATTTTGAACTCTAACTTTCTCATTTGGCAATTAAATTTGTATTTCTTTATTATCTATTTTATTCTCAATTAACTTTTTAGTGTTCATGTCATCATATAGTAGGTACTCAACAAATATTTATTGACTTACTGAATTATAAGATAAGAACATGCAATGCTTTGTAGCCTCTCTATGATTGGAAGAAAGTTATCATGATGAATATAGTCTTCATCATTGTCAATTTGTGGGCCATATAGAACTTACATAGCCAATTGAGTTCAGAAACGGATTCTCAAGGCCATTACTTTGCTTTTTTGTACCAGAAAGGGTTGGAAACCATAATATAGACTAGAATAGAATTGTTTTAGGAGCATAATATAAAAATAGCTAATAACAATATCAAACACAAGTTGAAGTGCTAAAACAGTGCCATAAAAAGGAACCTGAAGAAAGAGTATATTTCAGTTAATGAAACTTTGACATATATTGAAGTATCAGAAACAAAACTAATACATAGTTGCTTTGGAGAGGTGCATATAACATTTTGTTTCTTTTTTAGATAGCCCATTACCTATTAATAAAAGATATGAAATATGTTTTGATTAGAAATTTTGCAAATTACATTGAAATAAATATTAGGTATTTCAGAAAAGACTCTCACAGCTCCTTGGAAGCAAAAAGTATTGTTTAAATTTTTTTTTTCTATTTCTACTATTCTTGGAGTAGGCAATGGATGAAATCAGAGTGTTTTTCAAAGACTTAAAGTTTTTTTTGTAAAGTAGCACCTCATTTTTTATGAAAACTCAGAGGAGGGAGACCAACCTCCAGATGATGTTGGCATGAAGGGATCTAAACTATTTGTTCATTTGCATTTAAAATGACTGAAGATAGTTTTATATGTACGTTAAATTATTCCTTAAAACAATTTGGAAATTCTCTTCACTTTTTATAGGAGGAAAACCCACATAGTTATGATAAATTTGCATCATTCTATTAAGCTGGAAAGAAAATTTTATTTGGCCATTCAATGAATCGTAGTCCTTTAGTGGAACTTAAAGATATTCCTCTAGTGATGATTCTTTAATAATGGAAAGCCACTTCTATGACCTTATTTTTCTTCTCTAAGTAGATTATTCTTAGCTCTATTTATCCAACTTTAATCTCCTGACCTTCAATCTTGTATCTCCAGTTCTATTCTGGCTTCTTAACTATCTTTAATTTTAGATGACCAAATTCTTGATATGTTGGTAAATAAGATACTATAAGACTAAAAAGAATAAATTTGGTGTGGGGATAGGGAACAACATTTGTGTGCCTTACTTCAGACCAAGAATTTTGAAATTAATTAAGAAATTGGATTTCCTAGGCATATATGTGTGTGTGTGTGTGTGTGTGTATATATATATATATATATATATATAGATAGATAGATAGATAGATAGATATAAATAGAGAGTTCATTGATTCATTTAACCAAGTGTGAAGAAAGTAGATAAAAATCCTAGAATTGTGCAAGGCAAATACTGAGTTTATTGTTATTGCAAAGGCATTATATATTTACTTTTCTTTTGAGTATTCATTTGTTATCGTGGTCAAACAGATGAAGGAGAAAGACACATGGTATGGTGGGTGTAAGTCAAGCATAATATATTGTTGATGATTTATGTGCAAAAAAAACCTGGCATTTAAGATCATTAGGAGAATGTAGGATCAAAAAAGTAGAACTGGTTATATAATGAGAGGGAGGAATAACAGATGGATAGCCAAGAGTTTCTAAAGACACTAGTACATTGAGTAGATCTTCAATGGAATACTTATAGGAGGGCATGGAAGAAAATTTCACAGGAAAAGAGAGTATGAATTGGTTGTATATTTGTGAAAGAAATGTGCATGCTGATGAGGTCATGGATCCAATAAGTAGATAGGTTCAATAATTATTGTAAATGGATTTTATTAGCTATTTTATGAGATTTTACTTTATGTCCAAAATGAAAAGTCCAGATAAATATGTATATACATATGTGTGTGTGTGAAATTTTCCTTTTCTGGCTCAATTTCTGATATTTTGAATTATGATTTATATGTGTAATTTTTGTTTTTCTTTTCATATTATTATTTCCTGTCTCTCTCCCCCCATTGTCGTATGAGACATATAATTCTAACCAATGAAGCAAAATATCTTTTGACAATCAAAGTACTTGAGCAAGTTACTGTACATATCTCTTGGGTCATAACTATTGTTCAACTTCTGCCTGTCTACTCTGCAGCCTCATAAGCCTGGTTAAATAGACTTCCACATAAGTCATTCACTATAATAGGAACTCTCAGAACCTTTGTCATGTAATGCAAGTTTCATCTCAAGTATGGCTGCTTTTTAACAGCTAAATAATAAACCAATAACAAGAAAATTACATTTTAGAGGGATCTGTTGTCATACTAAGTAGGATGTTCTCCATAGAATTATGATTTATTGTTTTGTTGTTTTAATGGAAGCTCAAATCAATGTGTTTGTGTTCACTAGTGCTGGAGAATATTTGGAAAAGGGAAATATCATTATTGGCAACTGTCAGTACTTGTTTTGGCTGAGAATATCCTTGATTAAAAGATTTCAGAAGCTCTAGATGCTTTTTGAGAAGTAAATTTCTGGAAAAGCAAACTCTATTAACTTTCATTTCTTCCCAAAAAGCAGCATTCACTCATTCATTTAACATAGATCTATTAAATGGTCACAGTTCAGAGCACCAGGCTCTGCACCAAGGAGACACACTTAAAAAACACTCTCCCCATTGCCCCTTCCAACTTTTCATCTCTTGCTAACTTCCTGTCACATTCCACTCAGTGGTGGCACCACCATTTTTCCTTCTCTGTCCTACTCTCTTCTTATACTGAAAAGTTCGAGACTCTTCAACTTCAATCTTCATTCCTCAGCCTTCTGTCCATTCTTCCTTTTTCCTCCACTAAAAAAGACTGTTATAACCTTCCTTGTTGCCAACACTAACCAGAGCACCTAGTTCTGTACTCCTCTTCCTTCCTGTCTCCTCTGAGTCCTTGCCCATCACTTACTTCATATATTTTTTTTTTAATTTTCAATCACTCTTGCGCTAAGCTGGAAAAGGAAGCACCAAGAGATATTTCAACAGTTTCTAGTCAGATACCTAAGTGGGCACATAGGTAGACTGGAATAATAGTAACACTGGCTATAAATAAATCTCCTCGAAAATATCCAAGAGAAAGTAGCTGCCAAACAAAAAGTGAAAATATAGGCTCATACTTCTTCCTCGGATTCGTTCCAGAAGCAGATGGGCTTTAAACCATGGATTTAAAACACATGTACACACAAATACATATCTCTGTGTATGTTTATGTGTGTGAAGATCTACATATACACAGTATAAACCTACACACCCAAACATAAATAAACACCTATATGTGAATCACATGAAAACACACAAATAAGCAAATGGATGCATATATGCTACACACATGAAAACAGGTAATATATATATACATAAATGCAAATATTGCATATGTTATTAATATATTTCTGCCTACATGTACAAATATATGAAACCATACATTATCTATTTTGTATGCATTTACACATATAAACATACGTGCACATGTGTACATTTGTCCTATATACATGCATATGAATTTACTTTTTAACCAACTTTTTAAAAATCAGTCTTACATATGTTTGTGTTAATGTTTCAATTTTGAAAGACTTTACTAGATTCCTTATACGTGGATACTCTACTTTCTTTGAAAGCAATATTCCAAATGAGATGCGAGAGGGAGCATCAGAGAATGTTCACTAGAGAGAAGACCAAAATATCATACAAATGAGAAGACTTTTACTATAATGCATTCTTCTGATATTGATCAGTAGTCATTCATGTTCTATTCTAATTCACTGGGCACTCATGGTTATGCTAGCATAGAGATCAAGATCTGGCAAGTCAAGCCAGTAGGGTTCCAAGATGGGTTGCAGCGTCATATTGTGTTTCATATGACCCACCTGGCTAATAGGTATCATCAGAAGATTAGTCATTAGCTTTTTTAAATTGTTTTTTAAAATTTTTCAGGCAACTGAAATGTATAAGACCACTCTCCTTAGGACTATGAACTGCATGGGAGAGTGAAACAGTTTCATTTGTGAGTTCATAGGACCTCAATATCAGAAGTCAAGTGTGTAGTGATACATTTTTCTATACTGAAATTTTCTGTTTGAGTTAGAAAATAATAATGATAGCTAACTTTTATATAGTGTTTACTATGTGGCCAGGCAGTATGCTTAATCACTATAAATATTATCACATTTGATCTTCACAACAACTTTGGGAGATGGGCGAGAGTATATCCACATTTTACAGATGAGGAAACTGAGGCAAACAGGTTAAGTGACGCAGCCAGGGTTATGTAACTAGTAAATTCATGAGGCCATATTTGAATACTAGTTTTTCAGACTCTAAGCCCAGGACTACCAACTGTGCTACCCACCTGTCCTAATAACACAATGATGGAGAATCTAAGATATACTAAGAATATTGCCCCCTCCCTCCCAAGCAGGAATACATGTGATTACTTTAGAGTTAATTGACAGGTTGGAGACCTACCTTGCCTCTTGGTCCTCCAGTTCTGAAAACCACAGAGTACATCGCCCAGCACCCTCACCAGAAGGGCTCACTAAAGGCTTAATGCTGGATTGGTTGACTCTCCTTGCTTCTACCCTGTTCCTATCCAGAAAACATGAAGAATCTTTCAAAGCTAAAACAGGACAGGCCTGCTTACCTTAAATCTATTCTTGAGGAACAAGAACAGTCAAGTCAGAGAGCGAACAGGAAAAAATAAAACCTGTAGAAGAAGCAGTAGGGGTTCTGGGAAGCCATGAACCTACAACTTTTCTTTCTAATCTTTAAATGCCAACCTCTCATCCTCTTCATTCTTTCATAACCCAAGATGGAATGGGTTAAATTGAAAATCAAGACAATTGTGACCTTTCCCTGTGTTGATGGGATAAAGGAAGATAAATGGGGGGGGGGTGCCGTGCACATAAATGATGGCATCTATATATATGATAAGGGTATTCTTGAATGTGTATCTCAGTGACCTCCCTTTTCCTTCATGGGGAAAACACTTGTGTCCTGATTTTTCCATATCCACAAAAGAGCAATAGGAATATTGGATACTTCTATCTTTAGTCCTGGTCTTAGTCAAGAAAATATTCCCGATATTTCAGCCGTTTCTCCTTATCCTTTCACTTTTCCTGGTCATGATATCATTACCTTAAATAGGTTCAATTATCTTCTCTATCCTTAGGATGCCCAGATCTATATCCCTAGCTCTGATTTCCTTTTCTGTCTCCTGATTTCCAGTTGTCTATCATCATTTGTCTCTTGGAGTCTCCATGTAGATGTTTCTAAAGCATCTCAAACTCAGAGTTTCTACAGAACTTATTCTGTTTCTCTCCACAATACTTGCTGCTTACCAGCTTTCAACTCTGTTCCAACCACCATTCTTGCCAGTCTCCCAAGTTACTGCTTTGGAGACTTCCTTGAGGCTTCCTTCACTCTCCTGTTCGATCAGATGCTCCAACCTGTCATTTGTTTCTACATCCACAGCAGCTTTCAGATCCATTCACTTCTTACTACTTATATCACCTTTATCCCAATTTGGTCCCTGATCATCCCTTTCTTGGACTATTACAATAGCTTTTTAATTGCTGCTTCTAGCCTCTTTTTCAATCTACCCTTTTTTGGCAAATTGAGGCCTCATTTTGTCACTCCTATCCTCAAGGAAGTTAATCTTTTTAAATACGATACAAATTCTACCACCCGGCATTAAATCCCTTTATAATTTGGTTCCAGGCTGTATTTTCAGATTTTTTTTCTTGACTTCCCCTCTGTGCTTTTCTTTCCAGCCTAACTGACCCACCACCTCTTCCCCATAGATGCCGTTTTATCTCCTGTCTTCATAACTTTGAATATTCTATGTTCCATCCGTGGGATATTCTTCCTCTTTACTTTCTTCTTTTGGAATCCATAGTTCACTTTCAGACTGAGCTCAGGGAATATCTCTTCCAAGAAGTCTTTGCTGAGTATCCTGGTTGCTCCATTTGAAATTATTTTGTATTTCCTATTTGTTTCTCTCATTCTCCACTAGAATAAAGTTTCAATGTTATAGGATATTTTATTTTTGTCATTCTATCTGCAGTATCTAGCAGGGAGTCTTTAATAAAGTAGTACCTTATTGATGTTTTATTGATTTGTACTCTAGTCTCTAGAGATTCAGGATTCAGGGACTTGCCTGTGGTCATAAAACTAGTAGGTGTCAAAAGTTGGATTTGAATTCAGGTCTTTTTAAAGGGTCCACTGCTCTTTCCATAATGCTACACAGTATCTTATTATCTGCTATTGCCTCATAAATCCATAGGAGTAGGAGGACAACTTCACTTATGGCTTACTGTGGGTAATCAGAGTTAATGTATTCACAAAATGATGGGCTCCACTTTGGGTCATGTGACTACCAAGTAGTTGAAATAGTTACTTTCAGTTTAATGAAAAAAAGTAAATTCATAGCCTTTTAAAGTTCTGATTATAGAGTTTCTAGTTATTCCCCCAAGACACTGAATAGTCTGATCTTCTAATCTCAAAAAAGTTGGCTAATACTAATTCCTCCCTGGCTGTTGAAGGAAATGGAGATGGGAAGGAAACATAGGCAGGGTAGAAGATGTAGGCGAGAGAAGCTGCACTCAAAGTCACAAGTTGGAAGGGGAAGAGCACCCACTTTCCACAGAAATTTGACTAGAAAGCCATCTGGGGCCAGTCCTCTCCACAAGAGTTTAATTTGGGCAGGAATCTTGAATTAGCCAACTGCCGTATAAGTATAACCACTATATTCAGCTGGTTGGGAAGAAGGCGAGGGACAAGACTAAGTAGTCTCTGCATATTGTCAAAGAGTGAGAATGGAAACCAGAGTCAAGAGACAAGGAATATCAGAGTCCAAGGTCAACCAATTGATTAAAATGAATTAAATATCTATTACAAAAGACCAAAAGTCCTAGAGAAAGCTTTAATTATCCTACAACAAAACCTGCTTTCTAAGCAGAAAAGCAAAACTGCTGAAGATAGAAAGAAGGTATGAATGAAACCTTAAAGAGTCAGAGAACAATTAGCATTACATTGTGAAGGAAAATTAACCAGAATTATACAAGGAAAAAGAGAATCATATGAACTCTTCAGAAATCATAGCTATGAGAAATTCTAGAATCATTCAAAAAGAAATAAAACTTTCTACAAATTAGAAATTAATTTGGATTTGTAATTAGAGCTACTAATATAGAATTGCCACCTAAAGCATCAGAGAAGAAATAGACTACACAATCATTTCTTCAAAGAAATGGAGACTAGATCCTTCTCCAAAGAAATCTGAGCTAAGATCAGAGATTAAGACAACGTAATTCTTAGCCATGGAAATAGTAAAGTTAATGTAGGATAACTAAAAAAAAATCTGAGAGGGAATAACAG
Source organism: Monodelphis domestica (assembly GCF_027887165.1). Taxonomy (NCBI): domain Eukaryota; kingdom Metazoa; phylum Chordata; class Mammalia; order Didelphimorphia; family Didelphidae; genus Monodelphis; species Monodelphis domestica. Next base: position 168,378,533 of record NC_077234.1, on the reverse strand, counting down.
AGGTAGAGTTCCAACATACTACTAATGAGCAATATTTGCTAGGAGAGAACCAAATGACAACAGCACATGTTTTATTGACGTCAAAGCATCTAGATTTGAAGACAGAATCAATTCCATGGGAATAACAAGAATTACAGATCTCCTAGAACATGTCAAATCTGAAAATACCATACCTTGTGAAATAGTATTAAACTATCACAGAGAACTTATAAAAGCACAACATTCAGATAAATTCTGATTTCATCTAGTTTATCTTTGCATTCATTTATTTCTTCAGATCCCCTTCTGGACCCCAGGGTAATTCTTTGTAGCCCTATGATAAGAAAGCCAGAGACGTTGATAATGAAGCTGACAGGAAGTAGACTATATATATATATAGAGCTATGAGAATGAATATTATCAGGAACTGAATCAGCAAAAGTTTTAAATGATAAATTTATCATTTGCTCTTATGATATATACCATATATATTATTTCAAAGGTGCTTTAAAAAAACAGGTGCATCAATAACATACCATTATGTCCACCACTGACTTTTTCAATATTGCCTCTAGCAGGACAACCTAGAAGAAGCTATCATGTATTATAAACAGTGTGTGTGGTACATAAAAGCCAACACCAGTCAGGAGGACCTGAGTTCAAGTCCTGCTTCAGGCCTACTGGTTTCTATTACTTAAATTCAACATAATCTTCAGGATTATGTTGTCAGAATAGGCCAAGTCAAATCAATAAACAATAATGAAGTGCCTACTACATGTTAGACTCTGAGCTAAGTATGTGGGATATTATGAGTAATGCAAAACCAAACAAGCCACAGACTCAACCTGACAGTCTGATGGGGGAGACAAGATACAAAGTACACAGCATGTATATGTGTGGATATGTACATACGCATACACATAAATATAGGCATATAGGCATAACTATGTATGCATATCTGCAAGATCTGCTTTGTTATTTTTTTTTACCAACCATTCTTGAGGTAAATAAAATCCCAAGACTGGTCAAAAAGAAAACAAATAATTTTAATTCCCTAACTTGCTCTTTTCCCTTCCTCAGATCCACATACACTTCTTTTCAGTTCAGTAGGAGCAAGTGCCAAGTAACTGAAATAATAATTTTTAAGAACCTTAATTTGCAATTATGATACAGCCTGCCAGGAAGGGGATAGTATCTGTGCATATGGGAGAATCCAATTAAGTAGTATCTTAGGTTGCTGCTTCCTGTGGAGTAGCAGGCTACAGTAATCATGAATAACAAAGATCCACATCCCCTCTTTCCTCAAGGAAAAAAAAAAATCTTTCAATCCTGATAAAGAAATTGTGTTTGAAACAGGGTTGTTACTTTTTTTTTTTTTAAATCCTTACCTTCCCTCTTGGAGTCAATACTGTGTATTGGCTCCAAGGCAGAAGAGTGGTAAGGGCTAGGCAATGGGGGTCACGTGACTTGCCCAGGGTCACACAGCTGGGAAGTGTCTGAGGCCAGATTTGAACCTAGGACCTCTAGTCTCTAGGGCTAGCTCTCAATCCACTGAGCCACCCAGCTGCTCCCTCAGGATTGTTACTTCTGCAGGTATCTTCCTTGTAGTAGAAAGCTTCAGGGCCCGTTTAGCAGGACTGGTATGAAGTCTTCTTACATTCAGTGTTGAGGTTTTCATACCTCACTGTCCTCTCAATCCAGCTACTTACTCAGTCTTCTCTCATCTTCCTTGCTGTCTCTTTTCCTGGTCTTCATAGAGACAATGTTTTATTTTCCATTTGCCAGTCATCTCTCTCTCTCTCTTTTCTTGGTCTCTTTCCTAGGCTTTGAAGGATGGGAGTAGAGAAGCTTCCAAATACTGCAAATCAAAATGATGCAACTTGCACATAATTTTCACTTAATAAGTGTTGAATGAATCAAGTTTCTTTATAGAATTTTATAATTGTCTCTATCAGAAAGCTTGTTACCCATAGGTTTATTTGTTTATTTAGAAATGGAAGTCCAGTGATTCTCAGGATAGATGGCTTGAAAAATAGTAAAGTGTTTTTTTTTAAATAACTCTTAACTTCCATCTTAGAATCAATACTATATACTCATTTTAAGGCAGAAGAATGGTATGGGCTAGTCAATGTGGGTCAAGTGACTTGCCCAGGGTCACATAGCTAGGAAGTGGCTGAGGCCAGACTTGAATTGAACCTAGGACCTCCCTGGCTCTCACTTCACTGAGGCATCCACTTGCCCCCTCCCAAGTATTGAGTTTTCTTAGTGTCATACCCTATACATGAAAGTCAAGTCCTCTAAATTTTAAAAAAAGGATCCCAGTGATTACTATGAATCTTAAGAAAAAAGTTAGTCATTGTACTTGCCCCACCTTCATTTTAACAGTTGTCAATTATTTTAACTATGCTTGAGAGTCAGATTCATGGATCTTGAACTGGAAGGTACTTCAGAGGTCATGTAATATGAATTATTTCATTTTACAAATGGGGAAACCAAAGCCCGAAGACATGAAGTGACTTGTCTAAGATCACTGAGGCAGTAAATATTTGAAAAGGGATTTGAATCCAAGACATTTAACTCTAGAGCCAATGCTCTTCCCTTCATACCATACCACCTCCATCCTGATTTTCAATGCTGAAAATTGGAAAAGTTACCACTTAACAATTTTTAAGCTAAAAATGTCTCTTCTTTCCCTTTTTGTTAAACTGTCATTAGACATGAAGTGCCCACTATGAAGAAAAAACTGCCCAAATTCACGACATTTGGAAGTATGTATATAAAAAGCATATAAAATATTTTATGCATATATACATACATGTACACATATACATTTGTATTATACTCTTAACGTGGAGACTTAACCAGTGTACAGCATCCAGTTCAGGAAACTTTGTGCCAAATGCAGTGCCTTAATATGCATTTATTGAATGCTTTTTCTTTTGTGCCTCACTTTGTCCTAAGGCCTGGGGATTCCGAGAAAAGCAAAAACTAGATCCTGCCCTCAAAGAACTCACATTCTAACAGGGGAGACAGTAGTTAGGATGATGGATTAGGTAGTCTTGCCATTAGTGAATCAACAATGCAGAGATAGTTGTCTGTATCATTTATGAGGCTCCTCTGTGTAAAATGGCAGACCAGAAGATCAGTATCAGTAACCTTATATAGAATAGGGAAAATGGAATTTTCCAACAACAAAAAAGACAAAACAGAAGGGGGAAGACAAGGCTATACATAGCTAGAAAAAATGATTTAAGTTGGAATAAGGACACCTGACAGCTGGTCAAAACAGGGCTCCCTGGCTTCCTTCCTAGCCTGAATTCTGCAGGTGTCTTCTAGGAAGCTCAGAAGAGCTTCTAAAGAGGCTGGGGCAGTATCTTCTCATCACAGTGGGATCTAAGGAGCCTGAGCCAGAAATGTTCTCATCATGATGCAAACTATTTATAGTCAAGATAAGGCAGCTAGGTGGCTCAGTGGATTGGCAGCCAGGCCTAGACAGAGGAGGTCTTGAGTTCAAATGTTGTCTCAGACACTTCTAGCTATGTGATCCTGGGCAAATCCTTACCATTTTTCTGCTGTAGAAACAATACACAGTATTAAGAAGAGAGAAAGTAAGGTTGTTTTTTGGTTCATTTTTTCAACGATAAATCCAGTGTAAAATGAAGGTCCCCTTAGAGGAAAGGCACTACCATTAAAGGTGACTAGGAAGGTGAGATTTGAGGGAAGCCGGTAGCTGGAGGTAAGCAGGAAGAGCATTCTAAGCCTAGAAGAGGATAGTGGAAAAACATGAAGTGGGGAGAGACAAAAGTTAGTCCAGTGTAGCTGAGTCAAAGACTGTTGAGGAGTAAAGCAAGAAGAACAGACAGGTAGGAAGGGACCAGACTAGGAAGGTCTTTTAAGCTTCTAAAATACAGATCAATTATATCTTGAAAGATGTAGTCTTAGTTTCCTGAGGCATAGAGAGGTTAAATGTTTTGTCTCTGGTCATAGAGCAAGTATGTGTCAAAAGGTGAACTTGAACTGAGTTCCATCTAACTTCTAGCTCTATATCCATTAGACCATGCTTCTTTTAAATGCTAATAAAGATTGAATTATGAAAAAACAAGCCACTAGTGTCACATAAAGATAATTTATGTGGCCTCGTGAATAAATCATGGTGTCTGTGAAGGTCAAAGAAAAGCCAGGAAACTGAGAAATAAGTTATTGCCCTAGAATAATCCTAGAATAAGATAAACTTTCACCTTAATCAGTTAATTTGCTCATTAGCTCTTTATGTTATGAAACACACAGACTAGGCTAGAATCAGAGCTTGTAATTAAGTGGCTTCATTTTTTGAGTCCTCGAAATTTTTGCCATATACAAATTTGCCTTTGTTAAATCTCTCTTAAGCAGAATAGTTTGGGTAGCAATAAGTCATAGTGTTTCCAGGTCTATAACTAATATTCTTCTTCCTAGACTTATGGAATAGGTGAGAGAAGGAAAATTATTATAGTGCAAAAGCATTTAAAATATTTAGTAACCACATGGAAGATCTTTTCTATGATCTATCCACATCTGTGGCTTTTTCCATTGTGTGAATCTTGTATGTAATCTTAGTTGCAACATGGGAAAAAGGAGATAATGGTTCCTCACAATATGTTTTTAGAGCATAAAACTAAGCAATAAAATAGACTATTGATTTATTGCTGTGGAGAACTTCTACTTTACTTTAAACTGGAATTTTAGTTTAGCTTAGGGGGATAAACATCCTTCATGTTATCTTCTGTAGAGTGAAACCTCCAGACTTTCCAAATGGCCTTTCTGGAAACTTCTGCCTGCCAGCAGTTTTTGGAACATTTAGCATGCCTATAAGTGTTCCTAAGTGAGAAGAGAATAGATCACACCTGGACAAAGAATACCACCTCCAATTCTGAGACTTTGGGTTGATTGCATGACTAACAAGTGAGGAAAAGATGAGTAAATTGTGTTAATTCATTTGTAATGAGATGAATTAGCATGCATTTCTACTGTTTAGTGTCACACATAGAAGCTTCTGTTTTACTAAATGATACCATATTTTTATTAGCATTCTCTGTTAGCTTTTATGCAGATGTGAAAAATCTCATTAGCATCATTTATTTGACACTTGAGCTTCCACAGTATGCTTGGCAGTATCCAAAATTGCACACAAACAAAAAACAGAAGAGGTAAATGAGAGGGTACCTACCTGTTTTCTAGAGAATGGCAATATAAGAGAGGGAATGACTAGCCTTTTATGCCTTCCTCTCGGAATGTGCTCAGGCTTTATTTTTTCTTTTTGGATGTTAATTTTATTTTGATAAACACTCAAATTTACAAAAAGTGTGACCTTGAACAAATCTCTTAATGGAGGGAAGTGTCTTATATGGGGAAAAAAAAGAGGAGATGGACTAGATAGATCTTATTGAAGGTTCTTTCCAGCTCTAAAAGCCTATGATTATTACTTGGCAGTAGAATTGAAATTAGATTGGCAGTTTTTCAGGCTATGCGTTTGGAGGAAATAGAATTTGAAGTGAATTTGGAAGGCAAGATTTGAGAAATGATGGTTGTGAGATTACAGTTTGTTTCTGCTTTTTTAGTATGGAATGGAATGAGACACAAGCAAATGGTGATAAGAGCTAATGAGGTGAAGGGTGGAATCACTTAGAGTAAAGGACATGGATTTTAAAGCAGAACAGAATGAAAAAGACAATGTAAGCTTTTGGGGGAGGTTAGAGGAAGAAGTATTAGGATGGAGAATGACAGGAGAGTCTTAAGGAAGAGGCATTTAGAAGGACTAATTAAAAAAGAGGCTATACACTGGGTAATGGGATTGGAAAGCAAACATTAAGAGCATGGATCAAGAATTTTCACAGCCAGTTGTGAATTGATCCAACCATCTTGGAAGGCAATTTGGAACTATGCCCAAAGGGCTTTAAAAGACTATTTGCCTTTTGATCCAGACATAGCACTGCTGGGTTTATACCCCAAAGAGATAATAAGGAGAAAGACCTGTACAAAAATATTTAGAGCTGTGTCAAGGCAAAAATTGGAAAATGAGGGGATGCTCTCCAAATGGGGAATGGCTGAACAAATTGTGGTATCTGTTGGAGATAGAATACTATTGTGCTGAAAGGAATAATGAACTGGAGGAACTCCATGTGAACTGGAATGACCTCCAGGAATTGATGCAGAGTGAATGGAGAAGAACCAGGAGAACATTGTACACAGAGACTGATACACCGTGGCACAATCATATGTAATAGACTTCTCTACTAGCAGCAATGCAATGATCCAGGACAATTCTGAGGGACTTATGGAAAAGAACACTATCTACATTCAGAACTGTGGGAGTAGAAACACAGAAAAAACAAACAAACAAACAACTGCTTGATCACATGGGTAGATGGGGATATGATTGGGGATATAAACTCTAAATGATCACTCCAGTGAAAATATTAATAATATGAAAATAGGTCTTGGTCAATGACACATGTAAAACCCAGTGGAATTACTCATTGACTGCAGGACGGAGGTTGGTGGTGGGGAGGGAAATAACATGAATCATGTAACCATGGAAAAATACTCTAAATTAATTAATTAAACACAATGTTTTCAAATTAAAAAAAAAGAATTTTCACAGCCTACTGACCTATTGTCTGTCTGTCCATTTGTATTTATGTAATCACTAAACATTTGTAATATAATTGAAGAGATAACAGATTAGAAGTTATTCTTCAAAGTGTGCAAAGTATACTCCTTTTCTTCTAGTCTTCTACTGCCTATTTTTTTCCTTCCAAAATTACATTTCTACCTCCACCTGGTAAAGAATGAACTTTCTCTTTCTCTCAGGAGTGCATAGTATCTTTTGCCTTTTCAATTTCTCTATTTCTTCAGTATCTCCAGCACTTCATCGTAGAAGGTTGGAGGTAAATGTGACCTGAGAATTCATCTAGTTAAACCATCTCACTTCAAAGATGAGATGAGACCAATGAACTCAGGAAACTGAGACCAAGAGTGGTACATTGATCTGGCTGACATTCCATAAAAAGTTAGTGATAGAGATGAAATCTAGGTCTGCTGTGGTCCAGTTCCATCTTCTTTGTACTAGCCTTATTGCCTTTTTATCTGTTCATCCTTTCTTTTCAATTAAATTATAAGGACCTGAAGAAACAGCATGCAGAATAAGGCATCAAAGGAAGTGGAGAAAAGTGAAAGAATCCATAATGCCCAGGACCTAAACCAGTGAATTTAGAGTTTTAATGAGTCCATCCTAATAATGATTTTTCATCATACTCTGAAGAAGAGATCCTATGCCTTTGGCTGATTTACTAAAGAGAGGTAACAGTTCTATCCTATCTTCTCATGCCTATCATACCCATCTCCTACATATGTAAGGAAATGTGAACTCCATTTTTTACTATTCTTTTTCTAGCCTAACCTAGGTGGCAGAAAAGTGCTTCTTCCTGTAGTTACTGATGTTATCATACAATTAAATGTTCCCCAAATTTGAAATATTTTTATATAACCAAGCATATTCTAAAGGTACCACATCATTGTTTTCAGTATCTGCCCCAGTATATCAGATGTGCAATTCATGCATGATTATGCATAAGCTAAGTATACAGAAGATATATTCTAAACTTGTTGCTTTCTCGTTACTTCTGCTGCTAGTGTTCCACCCAGTTCAGTATTGAAAATACACCAAAGTCTGGGTAAGAAGATATGAAATGAATTGTATTTCATTTTGGTCCTTTTGCTGCTTATTCTTATTGGCCTTTAGAATTAGAAGACAGATCAAAAACCACTTTCTAACATTCACTACCTCTGTTACCATGGCCAAGTTACTTAATTCAGCCTCAGTTTCCTTATTTGTAAAAGAAGAGCTGAACTAGATAGCCTTGGAAATTCTTTCTGGTTCAATATCTATCATCCTACTTTGTTTTTCTTTTGAGACTAGGTCCCTAACTAACCTGGTTAGAAAGTGTAGTGGCCATCCATGGGCCCAGTCCAATACTGAGCAACACGGAAGCTTTAACTTTCTCCTTTTTTCTGATTTGGGCTGGTTCAGTCTGTCCCTTTAGCATTTCTTTGCCCTCTTGCTTACTTAGCATGCCTAGTTATATCTATATTTAATTTAAAGTTCTGTTACTTTGTATGTATTTTGTATACTTTTCACTGATGCAGACTGCAACTCTACCCTGATTTGGAAGATGGTCATTCGGCTGACCTGCTATTCTTCTAGACTTGCTGTCCAGTTACCTTGAAGCACTGCACTGTGAGCTCATAAACTACATGAAGATGTATTTTTCCAAATTAATATAATCAGGAAGAATTATGAACAATAATTCTTATTATCCAAAAACTCGGTTTCCTTAAATTTCCCTGTTCTTTACTGAGGCCAGTTGTGCCTCATGTTGATTGTAGACTCATGCCCTTTCCCCAGCAAGCCTCACCCTCAAGTTCCAAAGTCTGAACCCATTTATGATTTAGAGAATAGAACATGAAAGGAGATTGCCTAGTTCTTGAGGCTTTATGCCCAGTTTGGCTTCTTGGTGTCCAAAATCGATGGTGCTCAGAAACTCAGCCTCAGTTTTTGACTTTAGCACAAGGCTAATCTCCCAGGCTATATTCCTGTTCCCTACTTTAGTTAGGATCTCGTGTCTATTTTTCCAAACTTCAGTTGACATTTGACTAGACTATATGCTTTGTTTGGATCTATGTACTTAATAGCACCGAAATTCCAAGTTCACCTGTAGCCTATACTGTTTACATCTAAATATTAGCAGGTCATTAGTGAGAGTCTGAATATGCAACAGTGTTGAGATAAACTGATTGAAGAAAAGTTTAACATTAATAAAGGTTTTATTTCCCCTGCTTTAAACTACAATACAATACTCGCAATAGTTCACTAGGTATTATGGTATCAGATTGTACCTTTTGTTTACTAGTTAGTTTTAAAGATAAGTTTTATAAGTAGTGATAGCTTAATTATTAATTATTTTAATAAATGTGTTTGTGTGTGTGTGTTTGTATGTGTGTGTATGTGAGGGGGGGAGGAGTAGGGAGAGGGAGGGAGAGAGAGGGGGAGAGCTCTTAAAGTCAAGTAAGGAAGTCCTTTGACATGTAGTTTGGATATAGTGACTGTGGTATAGTACCGCCACCTGGTGTCAGTACACTCAATCTAAATGAGTAGTAACTAGTCCCTAAACTAAAATTCAGTTGATGAAATGATAGTAACCATCTGAAGGGCATTAGATGCCTCAGAGTGGAAGAGTAGAGGAAAGGACCCGGAGGCCAGAGGAGACCAGGATGGGATTGAGAAGTCATGTTGCTAGCCAGAGAAGCTGGAGAGCAGCTCACATGAAGGAGTGGCCCAAGGAGGCAAGTCAGCAAGTTGTTCTAACAGAGAATTAGAAAGCAAATCAGTTTGAAACAGGACAAACAGAAAGTCTCTTGGAATGCAAGAAATAACTTGGAATCAGGTAATCAAAACCAGGAATCAAATTGGAACATCCACATCTCAATATCACTGTGTTTATAGTAAAGGAAGCAGGTGTCTTATAATCAGTCCATCTTTTTAACAGAGTCTCTGTACTGGCCACTATCAGAACCATATATCTTAAAGTAATAGCCCCAAGGATCCAGGTAATTGGAAAGACCAAAGTTACATTTTATCTTCATAATTAACCTACATCTCTCCCTCTTTTCCCATTTATGGAATTAACCCACTTAAGAATTCTTTCCAAACAATGTATCGGCATAGACTTAATGAGGATGAACATCAGAAATTAAGATTCATGGAGTTTGTTATTTTATCTGTGAGTTAATATACTCTTCACCCAAACTTATCTTTCTTTTTCAGCACTGATACAGGCATTCTGTTTTTCCCTGTTTGTTTTTTGAGTCTATCAATGTCAAAAACTGTTAAGCAATAACAGTACATTTGAATCTCTAGAACAGTTTGTAGCTAATTCATTTAAAAGTTCCGTGAATACATTTTGTAGATTTTATGGTATTAATTCAAAAATAAATGGCTTGCAACTCTAGAGCTAGATATTATCAATTAGCCTACTGCTAATCTAATTTTTGCAATCACATTTGCATTTCTCATTGACAAACTGTGGCTTAAAAATGCACGCCTCATTGCTGTTTTTATATTTAATTTTTAAATTACCCAGTCCTACATTTTTTAAAGTAGATTTAGGGTCCTTAGGCTCACTGATAATGATACAAATCACCTTTTCTTTTCCTGGGTTTTTCAGTCATCACAAAGGAGGATATTTTTCAGTTTTCAGAAAAGGGCAAAGACAATGCATTTATGGAGAACATTAAACTAAAGGAGAATAGAGCAAAGAATAAACCAAATTAAGAACAAACCACTTCATTTAATTCTAAAAACAGAAACCCACCTTCCATCCAGTAAATTGATATTATTTATAACTTTCCTAAATTGAATGAAAAAGAAAATTATGCCCCACATAGCTATTTAAAGCATCATGGATCAGTTCTCAATTGTTCCCTGCATTTTTCTTTCACATTGTTTACAAAGGCAACCTATCTTGTTGTGGAAAGAACACTAGATTTAGAGGTAGTAGATCTGGGTTCAAATTGTCTCTATTTCAGGTATTGGCATTTATTGCTCTGTGACCAAGAATTTTTTTCAAGTATCAGCTTTTATGAAATTAGGATATTAAAACTGAATCCATTAAGTGCCTTCTGACTTTAAATCCCATGACCCTTTATACCTAATAGATGGGACTTGCATGCCCCAATTTGATCTCTGTATAATTTTGGTTTATCTGGTTCTCATAAGGAATGAAGTATAGTCTTTTGGAAGTAGGTGCTTAATAAATGCTGGTTGATTAAGTTAGTGCTTCTCACCATGGCATGAATTTTCAGAAGTAGACTATTTCTAAGTCATTTGTTTCTAGTTTGAATAAACTATTGCAGAAAATTGGTAGTAATAGGGATGATTCAAAATGGCAACAATGTTAGAAATCACTAGATGTTCAGGGATATTTCTGTTTGTATGAATATTTGTGACTTCAGAATCCACAACACATAAAACAACATTGTGGAGCTGTATTAAGAGTATAGATTTTTTTTAATGTCAGAAAATTGTTCACTCACTTTATTTGGCCAATCTCAGCTCATAACTCTTTTCATTTCATTGGTGTCTCTTTCTATAGCTTTTCCACCCACCATCTCTCTCTCTCTCTCTCTCTCTCTCTCTCTCTCTCTCTCTCTCTCTCTCTCTCTCTCTCTCTCTCTCTCTCTCTCTCTCTCTCTCTCTCTCTCTCCCTCCCCCTCCCTCTGTCTCTCCATCTCCATCTCCTCCCTCTCCTCTTCCCCTACCACCTTCTTTCTTCCTCTCTGTCATTGGACAGTCTCCTATAAAAATCATAACTTCATGTCAAAACTGCTAAGGTATATAACACCAGAACTGGTTAGCTAAATCACTTTCATTCTTTAACATGAACATTATTCTTTTTTACATATCTAGCATTTATTTTTTAGTTTGATACTTTTATTTTTATTAATTTATTGATAGCATTAAAATTCTCATTTTTTCATATTAACCCCCTACTTCCCCCTCCCTGTCCATTAGAGAAGGCATCATTTGACAAAGATAAATGTATACACACACACACACACACATATGACACTAGATCTCATTTCTGTTTATCAGTTCTTTCTTTGAAGGTGGACATGCAGAAGTCATTCTTCAAGGATTCCTAAAATTTAACCTGTTTGTCATTAGTTATAGTATAGGAGTTGTGTTTTCTCTCTAGGACCTATTCTTGTTGGTGGTCTATATACTATTCTTAATTGACTTAATTTCTTCTTTTAACCATTTCTATTCCTTTGACTTTGACCCCAGCACAGCTATCCTCTCTAATTAGCCCTACTATAATGAATACCACTAGTCATGAGTTTTCAATAGCCAGTTCCCCAAAACTTCCTCTTCTTAATGAACATCTACCCTATTCTAGTCAGGCAATAAGCTTTTATTAAAAACTGACTTTGTGCCAGGCACTGTGCTAAGTTTCAAGGATATTAAAGCAAAAAAGCTCCTCTTTCCTTAAGGAGTTTACATTCTAATATATGTATGTATATATATATATATATACATATATATATATATGTATATATATATATATATAACAACATTTAAATAACAAGGCACATACATGAAGTATATAGAATAGAGGACAAGTGATTTCAGAGGGGATGGAATAATTATTTTGAAGGTATGAGGAAAAGTGAGATAGCACATTTCCTGGTTCAGAGCCAGTGGAGAAATCCGTCTTCTCTGGTTTTTATTTCCATATTTCTGACATCAAGAGTATGTAGTATTGGAGGGCAGCTGGGTGGCTCAGTGGACAGAGAGCCAGTCCTAGAGAGAGGATGTCCTGGGTTCATATCTGGCCTCAGACACTGCCCAATTGTGTGACTCTGGACAAGTTACAACCTCAGTTACTTAGCCCTTATCATTATTCTGCCTTAGAATCTATATTTAATATTGATTCTAAGGTGGAAGGTAAAGTTTTTTTTTTTTTTTAAGAGTAAGTAAGGTGAATTAAATGGGACTGTGCTTAGGAATTATTGAGTGTTTTTTTATTCTGATTCCACCATCATGTTTTCTCAAATAGTCAAAACTGCCTTGGAGAACAAATCATCTCCCGAAAATCTAGCTCTTAAAAGGAGACTTGGCTGAAAGGGCCCTCAGAGACCCTTTATCCAATCCCCTCACTTTACAAATAAGAACGCTGAGGCCCCAGAGACTTTAAATGGCATGTGGACAATTTTTTAAATTATTTTTTAAAGTATTTTTCCATGGTTACATGATTGATGTTCTTTCCTTCCCCTTTTCTCTCCCCCCTTGGAGCCAACTGGCAATGCCACTGGTTTATACATATGTTATCACTCAATAGCTGTTTCCATAGTATCCATTTTTGTAATAATCTTTTAAAAACAACCCCCCCAATCCTATCATATGTTTTTCTTTCTGCCTTTCTACTCCCACAGTTCTTTCTCTCGATGCGGACAGTGTTCTTTCCCATAAGTCCATCAGAGTTGTCCTGGGTCTTGCATTGCTGTTAGTAGCAAAGTAGATTACATTTGATAGTTGACTTGTGGGCAGTTATACAAGTTAAGTAAGCAGCAGAGGCTCTCTTTGAACACAGACCCTTTGACTACAGAACCTATTGGTTTTTGACTACCCAATACTGTTTTCAGGATTCTCTCAACAGCAACTTCAAAATCCCCTACGTCTCTCTCCTATGTTTTGATTGTCTTGACTCTGATGACTTGGCATACTGGAGTGAGTCCGCTCCTGCTCATTATTTCATACTGGAGAATGCTGGATTTCACGGGTGTGTACGTTCTTAAAGAATGGCGCCGTGCCTCCATCTTCACCACCACCACTCCTTTGTATGCACTAGCACATTATACATCCATCTTCTCTCCTGCTGTTAGATAACACAGTGCCATTTATCCCAGAAAGAAGCTGTTGAAATCATGGCAAAAACAAAGTTTGCATTTCTCTTGTGATTTATAAGCTTCTCTTTCCTCAGATCTCTCCTCTGAGACACAACATTACGCTGCAAATGGGTTTTTGGAAAAGCTACCCAGGGTATAGTTCCCCCTCCCTCGCCCCTGACAGTACTTCTTATCAGAGGTGACATTTAAATACTGTGCTAACAAATCTAATTTCAATAGCGAAGCATCTTCACAATCAGTACTTCATCATAAACTACAGGCTTTATTATTATTATTTTCTTGACACAGCTGTGGGTTTCAGAACGAATTAAATGTGTTAAGTGAAACATAATTTTTGCTCAATAAGTTTGTAAGCTAACATACAATCAAATTGTTGAATTGGAAAATGAATTGAAGCTGAAGTCAAAGGACAGCACTTCCAACTCTCTCTCTCTGCCAATTACTAGCTGGGTGACCTTGGACAAGTTACTTTTCCATCCTGGGTCAGTTTCTTGGATTATAAAATGAGTGGATAGCAGTACCTGACTTCTAAGTAAGTACCTTTTCTAGTCCTAAATTAGAAGTCCAGCCTGTCTGCAATATTCCAGAGTGAAACCAAAATCAGATTAATATATTGGGAAATATTTAGTGAAGGAAATAAGTATAAAACAACATAGATAATGTTAGTTTATAGCTTTCTCAATTAATTTGCAGCCTGCAGGGTTTCTTAAGCACAGTTTAGTGGGCATGATTCTAGTTGAATTTGACACTACTTTAAATCTATGATGCACACATGTGTTTGTGTGTGTGTGTGTTTGTGTTTGCATTCGTGAATGAGATTTTCTATTCCTTTTGGGGGAAATGAGAGCCATTTAATATTCCTAAGAAAGTAATTTTCTTTATATGTTGTGAGAAAATGACAAGTATGGGATAATTATCCTCCTGGAGCTATGGGAGCTCATCATGGTCCTACAAACCTTATGTGTGTTGCAGTTAGGATCTTGTTAAAGTGTATTTGATGAGCTAGATACTTAATTTTTACCATAAATCATCTCTTTTCTCATGTTCCAGAGGCCAAAGGATAGTGACAACAGGCATCCTGTTACCATATTGGTTATAAGAGACCACTAGTGTGGCACCATCACAGAAGTTAACTACCCAGTACCTCGTGCGTGAACTCTGTGAGAAGCTCCTTTTCTTGAGCACCTAGAACAATGCCATACTCACAGCAGTTGCTAATATTTATCAGACTTAACTGAACAGTTTTTAACAAGTCATTTCTCCTTTCTCACTTCTTTTGATGGCATTTGTATCTCACATCTACCATAAATCTGTCCCACTCCATTTTCTTTTAGAGTTACTCGTGTCCCTATTTCTTGCTTACATCCCCAAGTTCCAGTAATTTCACAAGGAAGTTGCTTTAAAATGCTTGAGTTGAATAAATGTTTCCTCTTTATTCAGTTGTTTGAGTTATTGTTTGAACTCAGGTTTTCCTTGAGTAACATAATGATAATATATTTCAAGTACAAATGTAGCATGAGCTAAGGAATAGAGGCCAGGAAGATTTCCCATATCACACTTCTGATACAAATTAGGGGAGCTTCGCTAAATCATGCAGTTCCTTAGGGTTCCCTGACAGCTTTTGGAGGCTACAGTTTAAAAAGGGATAAATCTATATCAGTGGAGGGAATGACCACACTGAGAGCTCTGCTCCTCATACCAGTGAAATCATGAGTTTGTGAGCATGTACACAGACAAACATGCACACAAACAAATGGAAGGGTTTAAGTCTCAGACAAGGATGGCCTTGAAGTCCAGGACAGATGACAGCAGGGAACCATTGAAGGAAGATTTGTGAGAAGAATGGCACGATTCGAACTATTCTTCAGAAATATTTATTTGGCAGTGGCACAGAGGGCGAGTTGGATTAGAGGAAAATTAGAGGACAGAGGCAGCTGAGTTAGTGCAAGAGAGCTTGGGGATTCTAAGAGGTTAAGATGAGGTTCAGGGTGGGGGAAGAAGAGAAGAATAAGAGGACATCTGGGATGGGAAGATGGGAACATATTTCATGTGGTTTTTTCCTTTGTGGTCACAAAATTCTGTTCCTAGTGTGTACTATTCCTTACTCTAACTTCTCTGTATTACTTACTCTTTCTTCCCCACAATTCCCCATAGAAAGACATTTATAACATCTGTTTTCTTTTGACAATGTAAGTCTAGCTTATGATTCGGAAATCCATCAGGTTTTAAAGCTTTAAAGATTTTTGAGATTTTCTTGTAAACTTTTTTAAGAATTGAGGAAACTTGGGACAGCGAGACAACTCAGTGAATTGAGAGCTAGACCTAGAGAGGAAATGGCCAAGAATTCCTAGCTCTGTGACCCTGGTAAGTCACTCCCAGTACCTAGCCCTTACCTTGGTTCTAAGGCAGAAAAGCTAGGGTGCATATGCCCTATGATCATAGCTCTGTTTTATTGGATTATTGGCATCTTTACTTGGTCAAGAATTGGCATTAGTAAATGTTTACTAATTTATTAATATGTTCCTTCTTTTCTCTTCACAAAGAGCCAGTGAGGAAACAAAGGTTGAGGAGGAGGAAGATCACAACAATTGAATAAAGTTAAATATTATTTGGTTTTCTTTCTTGCAACAAGGAGTAGTACTGAGAAATAGGTCACCTGTCTAGAAAAAATTTAAACTTTGCAGGGAGATATACAAATTAATTAATTTGTTTTTTAATTATTGTGGTTTTATGATGTAAAAACCAGCTAACAGACCTGTGACCTTAGAAATTGTATAATTGACTGTTAATTTCATTGTTTTGCTAACGTGACTTAGTAAAAGCACATCATCCTTTAATTTAATGTTGCATCCCTTTAACACTATGTATTATTTCAGGGATTCAGTTGCAAATGTTAAACTCTATTGAAATACTGGCATTTCTAGTGGCCATTCTTCATTGGTGATGTGAAATTTATACTACTTTTTGGTACAAAATAAAGGAGAATGGTCAGATAGCATTTTATTTTCATATAACCATATACTATTTTGTTTCTCTTGCTTAGTACAGTGACTGGCGTATCATAGGTGCTTAGTAAATGTTAATTGGTTGATTTATACTTTATTGCACAAATCCTTTGTATTTTTATTTATAAAAAATTCAACTACAGATTTAAAAATTTGGGTCCAAATTATCTTGTCTGAAGATGAGATGAGTGGTTTCTCAGAGGTAGAGGCAGAGACATTTACTCACTAAAGATTACCAAGAAAAGTACTGAGTAACGGAAAAGCTCAGATCTCTTAAGATGCATTCCAAATTTCTAACTAATTTGAGATGACACTGATCTCATACATACTTTTATGCCACAATAAGGTTACAAGTAACGATCTTTTTAATGGGACTTTGAGTTGCAAAGATATCCACAAATATCTTCAGATCTCAAAAAGAACAATTAAAGCAAACACTTAAAGCTTATGTATTTTGAGGGACATTTATATTTTGTTCTTTTAAAATTCAAATTAATCTTCATCATCTACTTCCCTCTTCTCCCATTAAACAATTAAAGAAAAATCTCTTAACATTGACCTACATAGTCCAGCAAGACAAATCCTAACAAATCCCCATATTGGAGATGCCTGGAAATATATGCATTTTTTTAAACCCTCACCTTCCGTCTTGGAGTCAATACTGTGTATTGGCTCCAAGGCAGAAGTGTGGTAAGGGCTAGGCAATGGGGGTTAAGTGACTTGCCCAGGGTCACACAGCTAGGAAGTGTCTGAGGCCAGATTTGAACCTAGGACCTCCCGTCTCTAGGCCTGGCTCTCAATCCACTGAGCTACTCAGCTGCCCCCAAATGTATGCATTTTAAGTACATCTTTCTGACTGCAGGTGAGTGGCATGTTTTATGTTCATTCTTTTGGAGGCATAGTTTATTGCTCTCTTGTTAGGAATTCTAAAGTCTCTCAATGTTGGCTTTCATTATAAGGTTAATATTGTATACATTATTCTACTTTTGCTACTTTGTTCTACATCATTTCATAAAGGTCTTCCCACGTTCCTCCAAAATTATCCATTTCATTATTTATTAAGGCAAATTAATATTCCATTACTTTCATATACATCATTCTTATGCCACAGTTTCCATTTTACCTGCCATTCTCCAATAGGAGGAAATTCCCTTAATTTTCAATTTTTGAATATCACAAAAAGAGGTAACACAAGTATTTTTGTACATATTAATCCATTTCCTCTTTCTTTGATTTCATTGGTAGTAGAAGTCTATCAGTGATATAGCTGGGTAAAAGAGTGTATAATATGGTCCCTTTTCTAGTCATGATTCAAAACTGATATTCAGAATGGCTGGAACAGTTACTAAGTCTCTTAGTCAGCTGTGTATTAGTTCCTATAGGTCTTTGAACATTGGCCGTTTTCCTCATTTGTCATCTTTGATAGTTGAATAGATTTGAGGTGGAACCTCACAGTTACTTTAATATGCAGTTTTTAGTGATTCAAAGCATTCTTCATTTAAAAATATATTTTAATATAATCTGACTTTATCTGTTAGGGAATGGCTCTTAGTTTTATAATTCTGAATCAATTCCTTATGTATGTTCAAAATAAGAATTGTATTGGGGAAAAAAAAAAACATGTTCCAAAGTTGTTGTATTTCCCCATCAGTTACATTTTTCTTTCTACTTTTTATTACTTTGGATTTGTTTGTGCAAAAAGTCTAAATTTTATGAAATCAAAAGTTGTATATTTTATTTTGTACAATTCTGGTCTCTAGCTTTTGTTCACTGTTCTCCATACATTCCACAAATAATTTCTTTCTTACTCCTTTAATTTATGAGTTTACTTGTTATATCAAAGTTATATATTCACTTGGAGCTTATTTTAGTACATTGAATGAGGTGATGGTCTAAAACAATTTTTCTGCCAAACTGTATTTCAATATTCCCAGGAGTAGTAACTGGGAACTTTGGGTTTCTCAAAGATTTTACTATTATGTTAACTTCTTTGTGTTTTATACCTAATAATTTCATTGTCTTCATTTTAAAATAATGTATTACCAAATTGTTTTAATGATTATTGCTACATAGTACAGTTTGAGATCTTGTACTTACAGACCTGCCCCCTTTCTATTTTTTTTATTATTACTCTTAAGATTCTTGACTTTTTCCCTTCATATGAATTTTATTTTTTCTAGTTCTATAAAATATTCCTTTAGTAGTTCAAATGATAAAGCATTATATAAGAAAATTAATTTGAAGAATATTCTCATTTTTCTTACATTACTCATCCTATTTATGAGCAGTTACTATTTGTCTACTTTGAATTCAGGTCTTGCTAACTTTTCTGTTTCACCCGGCTTCTATAGAGTGACATGGCTTAAGTGGAATGTAAGAATGGCTTATTTATTCTTATAGCACCATGGGCCCCTTATTTCCTGACCTCTTACACCTCATATATAGGTGATTTGGGCTTATTCTCCATAGAATGATTCTACAAATTATATAGTCATTATCTATTATATATGTCTTCTTCTTAGTAATGTCTTTACATTTTTGTTAAGGAACTTTTTGCTATTCATAAGAATATACATGACTTGTTTTGTTTCTAAAAGCCTAATTTAATTGATTATCCATCCTCCAGAAAACATTCCATATAACTAATTTATGTCCTTGGAGTAAAAGAGAAAGGAACAAATGGTCAGGTCATCTATTGTTAAACGATTTGCTTTGTCTGAATCATGTAAGTTAGAATTGAACAAAACATCATAAAAATATAGCTAGGAGCAAACTTTATAGGGTCTTCCTCTTTTTGGTAGGGTCAGGAAAAACTTCACACCAAAGGTTGGAATTGAGCTGAGATTTTAAGAACTGAAGAGGCATGATACAAGGAACGGACGAAAAATAAGATGCAGAGTGTTTTGAAGTGTTGAGCTATGTTGATGGGGGTGGGGGACTTCTCGCCAGGAGGGAATCTTTCCTAAATAGATAGGGGTACTTGAAATTGATGCATTCTGTTGATGGAAGGCATTAGTCCAAGGCAAAAGAAAAAGTTGATCAGTGGCCTCTGCAAGATCCACAGCTCAATAGTACTTGTTGAAGGTTTGTAAGATTATTAGCCAAGGCAGTAAAGCTACCATGTGTGTTATGACAAACACGTTATCAATATTGATGCCTAAATTGAGTGTGTTGATTTTTGTACCATTGAGATGTGAAATACTAGTATGTTCAAACTGTTCATTCTGTTCAGCTAGGGTCCAAGCCGTATTCTCCTTTCTCTCTTGGAATTGTAGACACATTTTTGTCTTGTATTAGTCATTGAAAACAGTGATATTGTTAAATGCTACAGCTAGGAAAACCTAATTCTCCAGATCTTGCCACTATGCTTCAGTAATTTTCTCCCTCTTCTTCCAAAGATCCCTTCTCCCACTGGTGAGTTTTTCAGAACTTTCAGATTATTGTGGGAGATCTCATACCAGTCAAACTTCATTCTCTAGTCTTTGCTACCATGTTTCCATGGGGTACCTTCTGTTTACCTCCCCCCTTTCAGCTCCCTTTTCTGTGTTGTACTCTCTCTCCCATTAAAATATAAACTTCTTGAGACCTGAGACTGTCTTTCTTTTTGTTTGTATTTTTGACCCCTGTGCTTAGTTAAGTGTCTGATCCATAGTAAGTACTTAATATATTCTCATTGATTTGAATTGACTTGGCCTAATGAGAATGATGAGAATCCCAAGAAACTTAACATTAATGCTTAGGATCCAAAATCTAGGCTAACCATAGTTTAAATTATGAAATAGGGAAAGTTTGTCTTAAAACCACCAGGTATAATTTAGGGCTGCAAGGGACCTTATAATAGGCAACAAAATCCAGTACTTTTATTTGACAAATGAGACAGAGAAAAGTGAAATTGTTTGTCGAGGGCCATATAACTGGCACCGGAGACAGGATTCAAAGTCAGATATTGAGCATATTCTCCATTTCCTCTCTTATTTAAATGTCTTCTGCCGATTAATATTTCTTTTTAGAATTGTTTGGGATTCACATGACCAGATAAACAAACCTATACCCCCAAAGGAATCTCAAGTATAATATGCCCTGTAAATGTTCATCCAGTTTTTGCAGAAAATGCTTATGAAAAATCAGACATTACTTTCCTTCCCAGTATGCAAAAAATTGAATGGCATTAGAGGCTAAGCTTCCAAGTAAGTTCTCCTTCTGATAATCTGACTGTGTGACCCTGAGTGAGTCCCTTAACATCTCTGAACTGGTTTCCCTGTATGAGCGAGAGAGGATATTGAACTAAACAGATTTTAAGGTTTCTTCTAATTTGAAATCTGTAATTCTATTTCTGTAGCATTTTAAAGTTTAAAAGACTTTTCCCTCACAAAGCTTTTTCCTCCTTTAAAAGATTTTTTACCTCTTGTGTTACTTCTGTTTTATAGGTGAAATAATCTGATGTTCAGAAAAGTTCAATGATTTACCAAGAGTCACAAAGATAGGAAGTGGCAGAGATACTTGTTAGTAAAAAATGGGTACTCATTCCTTCATTTATTTTCATTTCTCAATGAATCACTTTCTTGGGGAAGAAGTCTACTGATGGCTCTATAGAGGAAAAAAAAGTTTGATTTAATATTTGACCTCAAGTTAGGAATGGGGATTGGTTCTAGGGGAGGACCAACAGTGGAGCTAGAGTACATATGCCCTATAATCATAGTTCTGCTGCAATATGATACTTTTTTCAATTACTTCTCAAATAGACCTTGATTTAATCCATTTAAAATTACACATTCAGGAAAGTAGTATTAGAAAGTCCAGTTCAGTTGAGTTGACTGTGGCAAATCAACCTCCATACAGAGCATCATAAAACAAATTTTAATGTTCTGCACTAAGTGAATCTTATTCTTTCAGTGCTATATTACTTTACTGTTTTAAACTAGCCATTAAAATAATTTTTAAAAACACAAGCTGCTAAATTAGCAACAATATGTCCAAGAAGATGACATTTATCCTTTTAATATCTACTAATTTTGTATCAGTTCCTCTCTAAATGGCATTAAGAGGAAAGCTCACTATATTTATTTCTAGTTTCTAAGTACTTTCATTATCTCTTGTTGGTCTGATTAGATTTTACAAATCCTAATACCTTAGAGCCAGTGAACTCATGTATAAAAATCATCTTTGTTGTCCTTGTTGAGAATTTCTTCCACTTGAAATTGCTAATCTTACTCATCCTTCAAAACCTAGTTTAAACTCTCCCCTCCCTTTTCCCTCAAGATGTCTTACTTGATCCTCAATCCCTTTTCCAAATTTGTCACAGATGGAGACTGTGAGATATATTGAACAGCACTGGACTTGGAATCAGGAAACCTATGTTCAAATCCTTTTGTAGCCTTGATATTTGCTGTATGGTCATGGAAATGTCACAACCTCTGTGAATCTGTTTCCTCATTTATAAAACAGGCAGAATAATATATGTAATACCCACCTCACAGGATTATGTTAGACTCAGATCAAATGATGTACATACAGCATTTGATAAACCTCAAAATTCTCTATAAATATCAACTATTATTTTCGTTTCCTCTCATTCAACAAATATTTTGTATTTTCATGATTGCACACTGACCTGATCCACTATTTTCTAGCAGATCCTAGAACAAGCCATGATTTGTATTCTATCTACCATTTAACCTTGGTACCTTGTCGTCATCCCTCCTGCCACACATGCTACTTACTGCCCAAGCACATTTTCTATTGCTTCCTTTGGGAACAACAATCAAATAATCACTATTGTTATTTTTGGAAACAGCACGTCAGATGAACTGCTCTGTAGATAAACTCACTAACCTTGTGACTTCCAGTTATGCTCACCTCCCTCCAATATTAATTTCACTCCTCTATTAGATAGAATATAAACTTCTTGGGAGCAAGGATACTTGTCATTTTGAATTTATATACCTACTTTTTAGGTGGGAATTTTGTACATAGAAATAATTTAAACAATATTTCATTGATTTATTCATTGTCATATCACTAATAATGGCAAACTGGACTATTTATTTCTTGTATTACATAAGTTTTTACATGGTTAATAACTCATTTCTTTAGCCAAATTGTAAATCCCTTCAGGCCTGGGATTATTTCATATATGTCTTAGTGCCTCCCACAATTTTTTGTTCATAGTAAATTCTTGGGAATAATTCTTGTCTTACTGGAAGAATTGTCCAAAATGTCAGATATGATAAATAAGTAACTTCTTATTCAAGTTCCTATTGAATCTATCCCTGAAACTAAATGCCTTTAAAAGAGAAATTTTTGCAGTAAGATTCCAAAATATATTCAGAAATCTAAATCTAAGGAAAAGATATTTCATAAGAGTGAGAAGGTAATATGACATTCTTTAGTATTTTGTGAAGTGACAATTGTTCCTTTTTATTTTGGATAGTAACTCTAGTTTGTAAGGGATAATGGTTGCCCATCAGATAGATTCGATTGTACCATTTTTTTGAATTTCATCTCATTAACTTGTCATGCTCAAGTAGGCACCTCTGCCAATCTGGAAATGGAAGTAGGGGATGAAGAAAGGCATGATAAGAAAGAATTCATTTCCACATGCTACTAATGAATATAGTAAGGAATACTTTTTTTTTTTTAAGTGAGTCTAATGCTGCCATGTCTTTGACAAAGGAAATTAGTGTGTTATTTCAGTGCAGTTAAATTCTCGCTTTTAGGATTTAGAGAAAACATTTTGCATTTGTGGCTTTTTTGTCCCCCAGGCTTATCAGTGAGGAATCCCTCAGCATCTCCTCTTTTTTTCCTTCTATTTAAAGAATGGATGCTTTCCAGAAGTGGTTGGGTAGGTTTTATGTTAGCATAATCTTATTTGGAGAGTGACAGCAAGGGCAGCTTTCTCACTTGTGTTGTTGCCTTTCTACAGGAAGGGAATGCAAACCTTATCCTGGACAGAGAGCAGAATGGAATCCCCATGCTAATAACCATAATTTGTATTAGTTACTTTTCAAATAATAACCATATGGCATGAGTACCAGTATCACTATCACCTCTGGACACTCTTCAATTTATTAATAGTTTCCCTTAGATGTGGTTTTAAGTTGTTCAGAGAGTTTTTCATGCTCTTCCTCACAGCTCTTGCATTCTCTCTCTGTCTCTGTCTCTGTCTCTGTCTCTCTCTTTGTCTCTCTGTCTTTCTCTCTTTTCTCCCTTCCCCTTCTTCTCCTCCCCCTCTCCCTCCCTATATATATCTATATGTTTATCGGTTTTCTATACATACGTACAGATATCTTAAATTAGAGCTCTCTGATGCTCAGTGACTCACCTTTCACCTACAAGTCACAGTTCCCCTAACTTTCCACTATTAAATCAAGTCTTTAAGGGTTTTGATTTTTTTGGGGGGTTATTAGTGTTGGATACTTTCTCTGAGGAAACTCTCTCTACCCATGAGGATCTGAAACTTAAGCTATTTATAATGCTAGAAATTTGCCTTCAACAAGGAGGTGTTAAATTATTTTGGCTATGGTCATAAGCCAGTATATATAAGAGCCAGGACATAAAACACAAGGTCTTCCTTACCACTAAGGCTAACTCTCACTTCACTATTCAATCCTGCCTTTCCTAAAGGCCAGCATTTAATTAAAAAAATAATTGCTCATTTTAACATTCATTTTCTAAACTGTGTTTATCATCTCTCTTCCTTCAGGCCCTCTCCCATTCATTGGAAAGGCAAGCAATATCATTTCTACTATACCTGTGAAGTTGTTCAAAACCCATTTCCATGTACCTATGTTTCAAAAACTGAAAGCAAAAGAATGAAAAATGTCTGCTTCAATCTGCACTAAGGATAAGTTTTCTCACTGGAGGGGAATAACTTTTTTTCATCATGAGGCCTTTGAAATTGTCTTGGATAATTCCATTGCTCAGAGTAGTATCAAAGTCTTTTGCAGTTGATCATCATTACAATATTACTGTTGCTGTACACAATGTTCACTAAATTTTCCTCATTTCACTTTGTATTAGTTCATAGAAGTCTTCCCAGGGTTTTCTGAAACCATTCTACTCTCCATGTCTTATAGCACAATAGTATTGTCACAATAATAAACTATAGCCTATTCTGAAGGTCCTCTTTTCGTGACCAACCATTCAATGTCTAATTCTTTACCAACACAAAAATAACTACTATGAATATTTTCGTACTTAAGTCCTCCTTTTTCTTTGATCTCTGAAATAAAGACAATAGTCGTGGCATTACTGGGCCAATAGGTAGGCAGTCACAATTTTATAGCTCTTTGGCCATACTTCCAAATTGTCCTCCAGAATATTTGGGTCAGTTCTCAATCCCACCAGTAGTGCAGTAGTGTACTTGTTTTTCCATATCTCTTATAGCATTTGTCATTTTACTTTGCTGTCATCTTAGTCAATCTGATAGGTATGCAGTAGTACCTCAGAGTCATTTTAATTTACATTTTATAACCATTAGTGATTTAGAGCATTTTCTATGACAACTGAAAGTTTGTCATATGCTTATTCATATTCTTTGATTATTTGTCATTTGGAGAATGGCTTTTATTTATTTTTTAATAGATTTGACTCAATTCCCTACTTGAGAAATTAACATAAAGGTCAGCATTGCTGAGTAAATATGCATTTCCAAAGCTGTTGTCCAGTACTATCATCAAGGTAGAGATCTGAGCATTGATTGACTTCAATTTCCCATTCAAAGGAAAGATTCTGAGAGATTTATTTAGACTTTTCTGATTCTTACACAATACTACTATCTCTGTGCATAATAACAATCAATCTGTATGAAATTTGCTTCATCTATTATACTAAATATAAAAAGATTGAGATTTGGATTTTTCATACATAGAACATTTATTTGAAAAAAACTTTTAAAAATATCTCCATGCTTATGAGCTCTGAGAGAGAGTGGGGAAAAGGGGAGGGTGAAGGTTAGGGTTAGAACTTGAATCATGTCACTGGAAAAATACTTAAATAAAAGTAAAAAAAATATTATCTATACCAGAAACTTAAAAGAAAATTAGAGGATGACAGCACAGAGAATATTCTGTTTCAAATAGAATTTTAAGTTATATAATTGATTTTTAAAACTTTTTTTCTCATTGGTCCTCTCTAAGTCTTTTTCTCTCTCCTTCTTCCCCTCTCTCCTGCTATCACTCCCCCCCCCCCACTTTCCTCTTTTATCTTTTCACAACTTCTCTTCCCCATCTCTAAAATGTAAACTGGCAAGAGATCAAATCAGCAGATGTATCTAAAAAGACACACATACATTCTGTAGTGGAACATGGCTGGCACATAGTATTTGATTTGCTATTTTTTTGTTCCCCCAAGCAAATCCTGTTTTTCTCTCTCTTCTGCTGTGTAGATAATTGTTTGGGTTGGAAGAAGCTAGGCCCAGATGGCTCCATGATACTAAAATGCAATGTAAGGTAGCTTTCCTTGATAATGTAAAGACACAGTGATGAAAAACACTACAGGATATTCGAGCAACTTCTCAGAAAGGAGAGGATTAAATTTCTTGTCTTGGCATGAGCAAAAGGACAGCATTATAAAAGCAATCAGTAAAGCCTCTGAATGCCTTGGCCTCTCATCATGGAATTCTGCCAGCCATACCGGACTATTGCTCTTGTAGGGCCAGTCTGGGATGCAGCTGCTATATGAAAATTTCAGGATGATAGACATAGGTAGTATCAGCTTTGACAAAAAAGCATTCAGCACTAAGGAGTATATAAATTGTTGAAACAAGTGGTCTGATCTCATAACCTATTATTAAATGGAGTATTTAGTGCCAAAGGAATCTCATCAAATCAACTAAAGGCCTGGAGAAACCAATGAGAGTCAAAAATAAATCACCCAGATGTAGCTATATTTTATTTTCTGCCATGATATAGGAAGGATGATAGCTGAGATTGTAGAATAGCTTAGTCAACTTTTGCTAGGCTTGAATAGATTCTGAAGATCAAAGAACTAAAAGAGTTTTTATTTTTTATATCAGCCAGGTGGTAGAATTCTAGACTTGAAAATCTTGGGTTCAAATCTTGCTTCAGTTACTTAGCTTTGTGTGATCTATGTCAAGTTATTTATTATCCTTTGGCTTCAATTATATTATCTGTAAACTGTGTATGATAAATAGCATCTATTTCCAATTGATTTGTAAAGTACTTTGTAAATCTGAATGTATTTTCAACAGGATACTTATTATTAATAAAAATTGTAATTTAAAGACAATATTTGTAAAGAGTTTAAAAGTCAGATAACAAGTTGTCACCACCTACAGGAGGACTTCCTAAATATCTAAAATTTTGAAAAGGAAGTCAGCCTAATAGTGATGAGAGAGTCAAGAACGTAATTCTGACAATGCGACCAAAAATCCCATAGTTGGAAGGAACCTCAAAGTCAATCTAATCCAAAATTTATCCAAAATTAACCCCCCAAAAATCCCATTCAATATCAAATACATATACTCATCCATCCTTTACTTGAAAGCTTCTGGTCAGGAGGAGAGGGTACTACCTTCCAAAGCCCCCTATTCCATTTCATAGATTAATTATAAGGAGGTCTTTCCCTACATCCCATTTAAACACATTCCTCTGAAGTTTCCTCCTAATAGTCTTAGTTATCTCTGTTGGGGTCAGGAAAAAAAAGAAATTTATCTCTTTTCCCATGACAACCATACATATACTTTGAGATGAGAATCGTGCATTAAGTGCTCTCAGCAATTAACACCAACAGATCTTTGTATGGCATACTGTCACTATTCTATTGATTTTGAGGAAGGAAAAATGGAACATCTAAAGAAACAAATATAACTCATAGGAGATTCTGTTTTACAAGGCCACATTACAAGAATAGATGTGAGAACAAACAAATTATAATGAATATCAAAAAAATCCTAAGATGTTGATATTTAATGAATTTAATCCAAAATTTCATAAGCAGAGGTTTTCTTTCACAGTTTAGAAGACAGATATTTTAATGGGCCATACTCTGACCACTTATTTTTTAACAAACTTTCTGAACATAGTATTGCTGGCCTTTGGATGATAAACATGGGGCCATCCATTGCTGGAATCCTACTGGAAGCATATCTTTTTTGGCAGGCAGAACCAAAACTTGCATTCAACTGGCATAGTTTTTGAGAATATAGGTTAATTCCCTGCTATGGTGAAGGTATAAGAGTAAGACTTCAGTGAAGTTAAATAGCAAAAAGGTCTTTTTCCTTTGCATGTTGGGACAATAATAATAACAAAATAATAATTAGACAATATTTTATTGTTTGCAAAAGCACTTTGCATATGTTATCACATTCAAACCCCATGACAATCTTGCAAAGTAAAGGATTTTACATATGGAGAAATAAAGCTCATACATTTTAAGTACCTAAGGTCATGTAGTAGTGATTGAGATGGAATTCTAACCTATACATTCCCAACTTCAAGTCAAGAATTCTTCCCTACAAAACACTTGGGCTATGGTTGAGTGGCATCTGAGTCTTTGCCACCCCATAGACACCAATACTACTGTACATGGGGTTTCTTGATAAAGATCCTAGAGTGGTTTGCCATTTCCTCTCCAGTGAATTAAGGCAAACAGAGGTTGCCCAGGTCACACCAGCTAGCAACTGTCTGAGACTTGATTTTAACTCAGATCTGCCCATCATTATATCCACTAAGCCACCTAAATGATCCAACACAACACTACTCCTACACAAAAGAACAAGAAAAAAATTGGGATGAATGACAAAGAAATAGCAGCTAGTAAGTCTGCTTTTGATTCACTCTTAAAAATATCAGGGGAAGGCTCACACAGTCTGACTTGAGGATCTCAGGGAGCCAGACCTACATAGGAATTGGCCACCTGATCCATTTGACCCAGGTGCAAAGAAAATTAGCCTCCTGTTTAAATTGAGAAAGGACTTCCAGGTTAATATGGCTGAAGTTTAGACCTAGGACTCTTCCTCTCCTCAGCACCTACCAATATAGACTACCTCAAAAGGCCAAGAAAAACAAATTTAGAAGAACGTGGGTCTACACAGTACAGCACAGCACTGAAGGTGTGTGGGATTTGGGCATTTTCTCAGTATAAGGGGGTGAAATAGCTCCCACAAAAATGCAAGCTGATCAACCCTCCCCATCCCACCTACAGAACCAGGGTCAGATCCAGCATGCTAGAATCAGCTGATGAGCAAAGGACACCTCCAGATCCTCAGCAACTAACTAAGACAACCAGGGACCAACCCCTGAGAGCAGCTAGACCTGAGACCCTAGCAGGTCAAAGAACTCAGACCTTGGGTATAGAGAGATAACAAACACAGAGTAGGGCAGCACATAGTAGAAACCATGGAGACGGGAGAGTTGGCCTCAGGCAAAAACCACTCTCCTTAGCTCCATACACAGAGAGTCTGCCCTCCTCACTCAAACTCCTGACTG
This sequence comes from Monodelphis domestica, assembly GCF_027887165.1. Taxonomy (NCBI): domain Eukaryota; kingdom Metazoa; phylum Chordata; class Mammalia; order Didelphimorphia; family Didelphidae; genus Monodelphis; species Monodelphis domestica. The sequence continues at coordinate 168,349,600 of NC_077234.1, read as the reverse complement.
AAAAGGGAAGAAAAAAACAGCTTAGCAATGGCAAACAATGCCCAGAAAATACAACTTCCAACCACCAAGAAGATCAAGAAGAAAACTTTGACCCTGGATAAATTTTATGGAGAAAAATTCCAGAATACAAAGGAAGCAGCAGAGAACAACAAACAAATGCACCAAAACCTTCCAAAAAATGAAAGTTGGCCACAAACTCTTGAAGAATTTACATCTGAGATTTTGAGAAAAATAGAGTTTTGGCAAGAAAAGTTGGAAATAGTTTAAAAAGGAAAAGTCTAAAAGATAAGACCTTTGAATTGGAGATAGAAGCCCAGAAATTAAATGAAATTATAATTAAATTGGAGAATACAATTAAACAGCTAGAAGCCATGAAAAACAGGATAGACCAAGCTAAAAAGGAAAATCAAAAGATTATAGCAGAAAACCAGTCTTTAAAGACCAGAATTGTGCAGTTGTAAGCCAATGATCTCTCAAAACAGCAATAATTAATAAAGCAATGTCAAAAGACTAACAAAATAGAAGGAAACATGAAATATATAACTGAGATGAGATGACTGATCATAAAAATCATTCTAGAAGAGACAATTTGAAGATCATTGGTCTACCTGAAAACCCAGAAATGAAAAGCAATCTTGATATCATATTACAAAAAATTATTTAAGAAAACTGACCTGATGTTCTTGAATAAGAAGGCAAAATAGACATTGAAAGAGTTATAGAACACCCACTACACTAAATCCTCAAAAGACAACCTGCAGGAATGTAATTGCCAAATTCAAGAGAAAGGAGAAAATTTTACAAAAATCCAGAAAGAGACAATTCAGATATCAAGGAGCACCAATCAGGATTACACAAGATCTGGCAGATTCTACACTAAAGGACCACAAGGCTTGGAATATGATATTCAGAAAGGCAAGAGAATTGGGGATTCAACCAAGGATCACATACCCATCAAAACTAACTATATACTTCCAGGGGAAAGTATGGGCATTCAACAGAATAGAAGATTTATAAATATTTGTAAAGAAAAGACCAGAACTAAATGGAAAGTTTGATATCCAAACACAAAAATCAAGAAAAACATGAAAAGGTTAATAACAAAGACAGGGGAAAGGGAAAATATTTTTATTTAAATTCTCTTCTTTAAGGGCTTCAAAAAATCAAGTTGCTTATATTAATATATGAAAAATGTTATTTGTAATTCTCAAAAATTATATTCACTGTTATAGTAATTAGAAGAATCATTAATTGGTAGAGATTGGGTTAATAAGTGGTCTAAGATGATTTGTAAAAAAAAAAGAAAAAGAGGGGAGGGGAATAGAAGAAAATGCACCAAGAGAAACTTGAAGGAATGAGATAAATAGAATAATCAATCGCACACAAAGAGGCTCATGGGAAAGGGAGGGAGAAATAATATTATAATAAGGGGAGGAAGAGAGAGCCAATCGGTAATACTTAAAACCTTACTCTCAGTGGAATAAATTCTGAGAGGGAAGAGCATCTAGATCCCTTGGGTATCAAATTCTATCTTACCCTACAGAGAAAGTGAGAAGGGGGAATCTAAGGTGGGGAGTGGGACAGCGAGTACAAAAGGGGAAGGGAAGAGGGGGAGGAGGGAATTTAATAGGCCCTAAAAATAATAAGGGAACAAAATAAAATAAGGGTGGGGATTAGGGGGATTGATTAAAAGCAAACCACTGGTTTAAAAGTATATAGAAAAAGAAGAAAGAGCAAAACTAGGAGAGTATATCAAAATGTTGGGGAATACAGAGGTGGCAATCATAACTCTGAATGTGAATGGGGCTGAACCCATCCATAAAACAAAAGCAAATAGCAGAGTGCATTACAAACCAAAATCTTACCATAAGTTGTCTACAAGAAACACACATGAGGTAGGTAGACACACACAGAATGTGGGTCAAAGGCTGGAGCAAAATCTACTGGTCCTCAAATGAGAAAAAGAAGACAGGAGTTGCAATCATGATATCTGACAAAGCCAAAGTAAAAATAGATCTGATTAAAAGTGATAGGGAAGGTAATTACATCCTGATAAAAGGCCGTTTAGACAAAGAGGAAATATCAGTACTCAACATATATGCACCAAATGGTACAGCAACCAAATTTCTAAAGGAGAAACTAGTAGAGTTGAAGGAGGAAATAGATAGTAAAACTATACTTCTGGGAGACCTGATCCTTCCTCTATCAGATCTAGATAAATCAAATAAAAAAATAAATAAGAAAGAGGTAAGACATGTGAATGAAATCTTTGAAAAATTTAGAGTTAAGGGATAATAGATATGCAGAGAAAAATAAATACAAACAAAAAGGGATAGACCTTCGTTTCAGCAGCACATGGTATATTCACAAAGATTGACCATGTACTAGGGCATAAAAACATGACAAACAAGTGCAAAAGAGCAGAAAACAATAAATGTAACCTTTTTAAGATCATAATACAATAAAAATAATAATTAGTAAGTGTACATGGAGAGGCAAATCAAAAATTAATTGGAAATTAAATATGATTCTCAAAAACCAGTTAGTTAAAGAAGAAACCATAGAAACAATAATTTCTTTGAAGAAAATGACAATGATGAGACATCTTTTTGTAATCTATGGGATGCAGCCAAAGCAGTACTTGTGGAAATTTATATCCTTGAGTTCATATATTAACAAATTAGGGAGGACATAAGTCAATGAATTGGCTATGCAAATTAAAAAACTTGAAAGTGAACAAATAAAAAAAATCCCCATATGAAAACTAAATTAGAGATATTAAAAATTAAAGGAGAAATTAATTTAACAGAAACTAAAAGAACTATTGAATTAATAAATAAGACTAGAATCTAGGATTCTGAAAAAAAACAAATAAAATAGACAATGTACTTTTTAATTAAAAAGAAGTAAGAAAGAAAATCAAATTAACAGTATCCAAGATGAAAAGGCTCACTTCTAATGAAGAAGAAATTAAGGCAATCATTAAAAAATATCTTGCCAATTATATGGCAACAAATAAGGCAATCTAGGTGATATGGATGAATATTTACAAAAATATAAATTGCCTAGAATAACAGAAGAAGGAATATAATACTTAAATGATCCTATATCAGAAAAAGAAATTGAACAAACCATCAAAGAACTCCCTAAAAAGAAATCACCAGGGCCAGATGGATTCACAATTGAACACTATCAAACATTCAAAGAACAACTAATCCCAATATTATATAAACTATTTGACATAATAAGCAAACAAGGATTTCTACCAAATTCCTTTTATGACACGAATATGGTACTGATTCCAAAGCCAGACATGTCAAAAACAGAGAAGGAACACTATAGATCAATCTCCTTAATGAACATAGATGCAAAAATCTTAAATAGAATACTAACAAAAAGACTCCAGCAAGTGATCATGAGGAATGTTATTCTTTATGACCTGGTGGGATTTATACCAGGAATGCAAGGAGGTTTCAATACTAGGAAAACCATCCACATAACTGACCATATCAACAAGCAAAACAACAAAAACCACATGACTAGCTCAATAGATGCAGAAAAAGCCTTTGACAAAATACAACACTCATTCCTGTTGAAAATACTAGAAAGCATAGGAATAGAAGGGCCTTTCCTAAGAATAATAAACAGTATATATCTAAAACCATCCACAAACATCATCTATAGTGGGATTAAACTAGAAGCCTTCCTAATAAGATCAGGAATGAAAGAAGGTTGCCCATTATCCACCTCTATTATTTAACTTTGTACTAGAAACACTAGCAATAGCAATTAGAGAAGAAAAAGAAATTGAAGATATTAAAATAGGTAATGAGGAGAGGTTTGAGCGGAAGTATTCCTCTGGAGCCTGGAGGGTTGAGGAGGGGGGGGTTTGGCTTTTAACTACTTAGGCGAAACTGCCTGTGGGATGTCGTTCCCGAAGTACATGAGGGTTGCATAGACTCATCAAACTATGACCACTTCAGAGAGCTGGGTCCTTAGTGGTTCTTCTTTAGTATCCCAAGTTCACGCTGCTGCTGTTAATGGAGATAAGGGTGCTCTACAAAAACTGATAGCAGACTGTGGCATGACACAACGGATGAAGCATTTTGTCTGGATTCAGCTTTGCTCACTAACCATTCAGTGAATTTATTCGCTTTAGTATCTTCTGACTCTTCTGCTCTGTCTCCATGGAGAAGTAGTCAATGATAGTGTGGTGTGTGACTCCATGGAAACAGAGGTGTCCATCTCTACAGACTTGACTGATTAAATCAAATACCTTCTGTGCTGTTCATTGTCATGGAGAAGGACTGAAGAAGCTTTCCTTGAATAAGACATGTTTTAGTGGCAATTCAGAGTAAATAATGTAATATGGTAGATTTCTTTTTTAATAGATTCAGATCTACTATATTCTAGATTGTGTATAGAAGCTATATGTTATATTCTAGATCTAAAACTTCATCCAGTACCTGACATGATGCAGATGGTCCATTAAGTAAGATATTAGTTTTTTATCTCAACATCATCATTATGAAGGGGCTCATTCCACTTTATATTTTCAAGATGCTTTACAGTCAAGTTATATTAATCCTTCCATCCTCACAATGAAGTTGATCAATGTTTATTTTTGTACTTGGAATGTTGGTGACACTGAATTTCAAAATTTGATAAAGTACCATAAATATAATTGCACTTTAAATGATATAGTCTAACACTGCCTATGTTACATAATAGTTATTTGACAAGAAGTCATATCATAATTTTAGAAATATCTCAAGAGAAATAATCTGAATTCTATTTTGTTTCTATTTTTAATGTTAGTTGTATGTGATTAAATAGTGCCAATTCGTTAAATATCTTTATCTCAGTAAGAACTTGAGATTTCATCAGTTTCTTTTTAGTATTATGTTTGCATGAAACCCTTAACTCTGATTACAAAATTCTACCTTACCTATGTTTTCTTGTCTATGCTATTTCCCTTTTCTTCCAATTCTCTTGACAGCTAGAGATCTTCTATAAAGTAGTTCATTGTAGGAATTTTATTCCAGTGAATTGTTAGAGATGATCACTTAGGGAGAATTTTAATTTCAGTTTATAATCCCATTTGCAATACAAAAAATCAATGTTTGTCTAAATTGTTTTACAAAAATATTAAAAAGGAATAAACCTGTTTGATGTGTAAAAAAAAAATAGGTAATGAGGAGACCAACCTATCACTCTTTGTGGATGATACGATGATCTACATAAAGAATCCTAGAGAATCAACTAAAAAAAAACTAGTGGAAATAATCAAGAAGTTTTACAAAGTTGCAGGATATAAAATAAACCCACATAAATCATCAGCATTTCTTTATATTTGCAACACATCTCAGCAGCAAGAGTTAGAAAGAGAAATTCCATTTAAAAACACCCTAGAAAATATAAAATGTTTAGGAATCTACCTGCCAAGTCAAACACAGGAACTATATGAACACAACTAAAAATACTTTCCTTACAATTAAAACAAGATCTAAATAATTGGAAAAACATTAATTGCTCATGGGTAGGATGAGCTAACAATTAAAATGGCAATCCTACCCAAACTGATTTACAATACCATACCCATCAAACTACCAAACTTTTTTTTATTGATTTAGGAAAAAAAAAAACATAACAAAATTTGTTTGAAAGAACAAAAGATCAAGAATATCAAGGGAAAAACATGAAAAAAAAATCGAAGGAACCTGGCTTAGTAGTACCAGATCTTAAAATGTACTATAAAGCAGTGGTCATCAAAACAATATGGTACTGGCTAAGAGACAGAAGGGAGGATCAGTGGAATAGACTTGACAAAAGTTACCTCAGCAAGACAAAGAATCCAGCTTTAGGAACAAAATTCCACTATTTGACAAAAAAAACTGCTAGGAAAATTGGAAAACAGTATGGGAGTGATTAGATTTAGATCAACAATCTCACACCCTACACAAAGATAAACTCATAATGGGTGAATGTCTTGAATATAAAGAAGGGAACTATAAATAAGGTGAGCCCAGAATAGTATACTTGTCAGATCTTTGGGAAAAGAAAGATTTTAAGACCAAGCAAGACTTGGAAAAAATTACAAAATGCAAAATAAATAATTTTGATTATATTAAATTAAAAAGATTTTATACAAACAAAACTAATGTAACCAAAATTAGAAGGGAAGCAACAAATTGGGAAAAAATCTTTATAACAAAAACCTCTGACAAAGGACTAATTACTCAAATTTTTAAGGAGCTAAATCAGTTGTACAAAAAAAATCTAGCCATGCCCCAGTTGATAAATGGGCAAAGGACATGAATAGTCATGTCCTAAAGAAAAATATATTAAAACTATTAATAAGCACATGAAAAAGTGTTCTAAATCTCTTATAATCAGAGAGATACAAATCAAAACAGCTCTGAGGTATTACCTCACACCTAGTAGATTGGCTAACACAACAGCAAAGGAAAATAATAAATGTTGGAGGGGATGTGGTAAAATTGGGATATTAATGCATTGCTGGTGGCGTTGTAAATTCATTCAACCATTCTGAAGGGCAATTTGGAACTATGCCCAAAGGGTGCTGAAAGATGGTCTGCCTATTGATCCAGCCATAGCACTACTGGGTTTGTCCCCCAAAGATATAATAAAGAAAAAGGCCTGTACAAGAATATTCATAGCTGTGTTCTTTGTTGTAGCAAAAAATTGGAAAATGAGGGGATGCCTTCCAATTGGGGATGGCTGAACAAATTGTGGTATATGTTGGTGATGAAATACTATTATGCTCTAAAGAATAATGAACTGGAGGCATCTCATGTGAACTGGAACGACCTCCAGGAATTGATGCAGAGTGAAAGGTGCAGGACCAGGAGAACATTGTACATAGAGACTGATACACTGTGTTATAATCAAATATAATGGACTTCTCTACTAGTAGCAATACAATGATCCAGAACACTTCTGAGGGACTTATGAGAAAGAATGCTATTCACATTCAGAGGAAGAACTGTGGTAGAAGAAACCCAGAAGAAAAACAATTACTTAATCACATGGGTTGATGGTGATATAATTGGGGATTTTGACTCTAAATGATCACCCTAGTTGAAATATCAATAATATGGAAATAAGTCTTGATCAATGACACATGTAAAATCCAGTGGAATTTTGTGTCAGTTACAGGAGTGGATTGGTTAGAGTAGAGGGAAAGAACATGAATCTTGTAACCATGGAAAAATATTCTAAATTAGCTAATTAAATAAATTTTTTTAAAAAATTGAGAAGTCTCAATAAGTTTAAATTACCTCAAATTACATTAGAAGAACTTGTAAGTGGGAGTGCTAAAAATCTCTCAGAGATTAATGCAGAATCATTGGTGTTGGAAGGATGCCTTAGGCCTAGAGATAGGCAAAAAAAAAATCTAAAAGGAGGAGATTAATTTTGCAAACTAGTGTTGTTTAAAGGAATGGTTTATGACACTTTAATGCAGTTATCACTAAAAATTAGAATAGGTTCATTGAGAACAAACTATGCAATCTGAATCTCATCTTCTCTCTTAATACTAAGGTAATTCAGATAATTAATGGAAAATTAGATGAGCATTCCAGAAAAATGTCATAGTTGTCATATTTCCATATATTATCTAGAAAATGGATGAAATCTCACGCAAGAAAAATATAGAGAGATTTGATCCAGATAAGAGTGCAATTATATGCATTCATAACTGATTGACTGAACCCTTCATGTGAATTAATATCAACTTAAAGAATAGTCATTCAAGTAATATTTATTAAATAATTATTGTATTAAGTGCTTCTGATACCAAAAAAGTTTTAAAAAGCAGACCTTGCACTCAAGAAGCATTCATTCTATAGAATTGGACAATAGAGAAAGTATTATATACATAAAAAATGGAAAGCTTAAATGAATAATAATCTTTGATCTATTAAAATTCTGTAAGATTATATCCTATTGTATTTTTTTTAAATCTTACTTTCTGTCTTAGAATCCATAGTAATCTTCTTTCCAAGACAGGAGAGTGGGAAGTTCTAGGCATTTGGGGATCTAGTGATTTTCCTAGGGTCACACAACTAGGAAATGTCTGAAGTTATGACCTCCCATCTCCAGTTCTGGATCTCTATCCATTGAGCTACCTCACTCTGGTCCCTTCCTATTCTGTTCAATATTTTTTATCAGTGACTTCACTGAAGATAGAAGTGTGGCATTCTTATTAAATTTTTAGATATTAAAAAAACTGAGTAGATTAATATTTTGAATAAACTAGGACCTCTAATTATAGTGGAAAACATACAATAATTTTAATGAGAATGGTAAGATAAAATGGAAAGATCATTAATAAATTCCTGTATTTGTGTTCAGAAAACTAATTGAACAAGTTTAAGATGGAGAAGAGAACTACATATTCAAAATGCTCGAAGGTTGTGCATTGTAAACTTAATGTGAATCAACAGCTGTCAAAAATCTTCAGTGGGATTCCAGATAGTACAAATATGAGTACTGTGTAGTGTTCAGAACTTGGAATCCACTATTTTGAAGTATATGAACAACCTGGGTATGTCCAGAGGAGTATAAAAGGATGATAACAAAATTAGTGGTGGTAGTTATTGAAAGGACTGGTCATTGTTCATCTACAGAAGAAAAGTTGTCTGTAGTGGAAAGAAAAATTCTCTTTAAATACTTGAAGGGTCAACAGTGTAAGTGTCATAAGATTTATTGAAATGACTAATGGATTGGAAGGGAACTTTAGGAAGACTTCTTAACAATTAAATATAGGCAAAAGCGAAGTTAAGTGTCTATAAAAGTATTGAGAAACTCAATATTAAAGGTTTTATTGCAAGACTATATAACTGTCTATGAGGAACATTGAAAGTGACCTGTATGCTTCAATGCAGGGGTTGGAAAAGATGATTGGTGAAGTCCCTTCCAATTCTATCATTTTTATGATTACATGATTTTAAGACTTCTGGAAAAGATTATAAAGCAATCGATGACATTCAAAATATATTAAAAATTCAATACTTCCTGCATTCTTTAGGATTTTGTAACTTTAAAAGGTATTTCTGAGGAAAATCAAAACCTTTAAATTTCTTAAAAGGAGAAGAAGGGAATTTTAAATAGGGAAGTCTAAGGTCACCTTTATTTTCTCTTCTTTCAGTTTTGTTATTTAGTATTAATGCTAAATTTCTTTTTTTTCTTATAAGTTAATGTTTTTTCCAGATCATATGTCAGTGCTATTTTTAGTAATCATATTCTGACAGTTTTCGATTCATGTTCTTTCCCTTCCTCCCAGTATTCCCCTGTCCTCTCTCAAGACAGCAGGTAATACAATATATATTATACATTTGTTACTATAATGTTATGTATTTCCATGTTCATTATTCTGCTAAAGAAGATCCATATTGCTTACACTAGAGAAAAATTAATGGAGGAAATAAAATGAAGAATGGCATACTAGTGTGCAACTTAAATATTAAAAATAAAGAAAAATGATATCTTTTTTATATAATCAGCCCATTCACACCTTAGAACAATTGTGTTAATCAAATTAACCCTGCCATTCTATAAGGATTGTTTGCTTAACCATGAGGTCTCTTCTGTAGGGGCTAGCAGAATCTGGTTCAGGATTCAGATGATCCTGATAGCTTCTTAGCTGGGACAGAAGAGGCGTCTAATAACTTCTGTTTTAAAAGCTAATTATTATTTATTAATAAGATTAAGAACATTTAGTAAAACATTTTCCCTGCTGATGATGTAAAAGGGCTATTGATACTCTATAAATTTTGGCACCTTAGTTCAAAGTTTGAGTTGTTCCATCATTTCCGATTCAGATTGTTACCAAAGAATAAAGTACAACCTGGAAGGATAAGTTTAGATAGTTAATTTTGTCTTATCAAATTGTCTACAAAATCAACAGAAATGGGTTATGTTGTGTTTATACTTACATTTACTTCCACGAAATCCAGCTGAGGCCAATTGGGCCTATAGTTAGGAAGATGGGAGTTCAACTATGACAACACTCACCAGCTGTGTGACCCTAGGAAAGCCACTTCTATCTGCTTTAGTTTCTTCAACTGTAAAATGGAATAATGATAAAATGGAATAATGATGCCATCTACTTCTCACGGTTATTGTGTAGATTAAATGAGATTATATTTATAAAACATATTGGCTAATACATAAAATGGTGATTAATAAATGCTTATCTCTTCTCTCCCTCCCTTCCTCTCTCCCTTTCTCCTTTCCTCCCTTCTTTCCTTCCACTGTCACCCTCCCAGTCTTTCCTTCCCCTAGTCATTCCATGTATCACTTATGTAAACTTTCCCTATTTTGAATTTACTTCATTGAGGACATTATTGGAAAACCAGATATTTCATGTGATTAATTTGTGCTGTAGTATATATGTTCTCTTCCTTGCTAAGCAGAGATAATTGCTCATAAGGGCTTAATTTTCTGTTCTTTTCTCTGGCAACTATATCCCATCATTCACTACTGTGGAACTTCTACAGCATCGCCAAATTTGTCTCCATTTCAAATATTCATAAAATTAAACACAGAACAATCAAAATCCATCATGTTTATTGATTTTGTGTTGGCATGGTAAGTAAAAAAATCTTACTAATTACCATAAAGCCATTAGTGATAGATGAAGCTACTTCTAGGTTTATTTTAGCAATCTTCATAGTGAGCAGTTGTCTGCTTCTCTCAAGCTGATAGATGAGTCTCTGAGAAGGAGGTGGTGTTCACTGGAGTTAGGGTACTCAGCTTCATCAATGTAGAGAATGTGTTGTTGATTGGGTAACCAGGGTCCCTGCACTTCCTGTGTTATTTCTGTTCCTGTCGTATGGATTTCAGCAATTTGAATAGAGATGTAAACCTTAAAATAGCCCCCATCAGGTCACCCTGACCACAGCTATTTAAGCTGCATGGCTCAGATATGAGGAGAGGGAGGCACATACTTGGGCCAGGGGAATGGGATCGGGGCTGGCTTGCCACCGGGCTCTTGAAGGATACTTCCTCCATAGTGATAAGAAGTCTCTCTCTTGGATGTTAGGTGAGTAGGAGAAAGGAATGAGTAAAGGGAACTTTAGACTTAGAGTGAAACTTTGGATAGTTTGGGAAGATGTGATTGTCAGGTGCTAGGGGTCAGGGACTAGGTTACAATAAGTCTTCTTTATAATCCCTAGTATAACTTCATCTACAATTAACCACTTAATAGAGGCTATTTTGGTGATGATATTTAAAAGAAATCTGAACCTGGACTATATAATAAAGAAGATATATTTAAGTTTAACTGTTTCCATGGAGATGGGAGTCTGGGCATATTTTAATGGGAAAATTACTAAAATAATATGCTATTATGAACAATACCATAATTAAAAAAGTTAAAAACCTGCACACTTGTAATATATGGGTGTGCACATACATACATATATTGTATATATGAATTTGACTTATTCAGAATTAGATTTGTGACTTTAAAAGAACTTAACAAAAAAGAACTCTTAATCATCTTAATCTCACTTTCCTTTACATTCCTTCCTCTCCAGATTCCTCCTACATAGTCTTGAAATTAGGCATCTGATTGTCATTACAGTACAGAGGTCCATTATTACCAACACCCATCACCACCAACTCCCAAGTTCCACTTTTGGCAGTCTTCTGTATGCTTCTTTTTTCTTTCTCTCTTATTGATGAGTGGGGAATATGGGTTCTGGTAGAGCAGCTGATCATAAGGCTTGATAGAAGGTTCTGTCGTACACCCCCAACAACCTTTGATTGGAAATAAGAAGACTGGGTCTCTGAAATCCTGATCCTTGACTTCCTATCACTAACACCATCTGTTGCCATTTAAAAATTCCATTTAATGACTGCACATCAACTTTCAAACTCATTATATAATATAATTCCACTGTGAGAAAATGTTCTGTTTCTAAGCTGAGGTGAGGAGTTATGATATTTGGGCATGTGTTGGGGGGGGGGAGGTTGTTCAATTATGATGTAAAATTTCTTAAATAGGAAAATTGGCTACCAAAGCATTAAACTTTCTTTTCCACCTTCTTCCTACATAGAGTTAGGCCACCCCCTCTCTCCTTCACAGATAACTACTGTTCTTCTCAATCAATCAACCAGCAAGCATTTGCTAAAGGCTTATTATGTGCCAGGCTCCATTTGTAGTCCTGGAAATATCAAAAAAAAGGGGAAAAAATCCCTGACCTCAAAAAGCTTAAATTTCCCAATTTCAATTGTGTTATTCATTTCATTCCTTCATAAAACAAGAAGGCAAAGACAGTAGAATGTTGTAATAAAATTTTTGAAACAAAGCCTCACAACTTCAGAATTCCTTCAAACTTTAGAAAAGAATTGATAATATTGGAATCCCATACATTCAACTGGGAAAGAGCCACATTTCTATCTGGATTAAACATTGTATACCAATACAGGATCTGTGTGCTTGGAGGCAGAAATGGAGGAAAGTATCTTTCCAGACTCTTAGCTGTGGAGCTACGTTGCCAGTTGCAGTTTAATAGCTAGATACACCATCCATTGTCAGAGAAATAAATGGATATTTTTGTTTTCAAATTAGTCTCTCCTGTGTTAGATTGAAACCAGGTTTTTCCTGGTTAGGCTGAAGTCTTTGAATTCATTATTGCCTTGACTCACACTAACTGCAGTGAAAATTATGTTCTTGAAACATGACTACTTAGAAGGACAATACGTATTAAAAATCTAAGTTCTACAACTATTTCAATAAGACAGCCCCCCCCTGCCCCAATAATTTCAAGGCTACATATGATAATTTTATGCTGAGAGGACCCCAGAATTCTGACTGTTTTTCAGTTGTTTCAGTTGTGTCTGACCTTTTGTGACCCTAATTAGGATTTTCTTAGCAATGACATTGGAATGGTTTGCTATTCCCTTTTCCAGCTCATTTTATATGAGAAGAAACAGAGACAGACTAATGTCATTTGCCAAGGGACATATAGAAAGTGTCTTAGGATGGATTAAAATTTAGGACTTCTTAATCCGAGCTTGACACTATCCACTGTGCCACCTAAATGCCCATAGAAATACTAGTTTGTGTGCTATTATTATTTTACATAGGATTATGCTATGGACAAAGCTTTACAGAAATGGATGACTTCCACCTTGTCCTAAAGAGACTTAAATGTAAAAAAAAACAACTGGGTTTTATGTGTGTCATTGATCAAGACCTATTTCCATATTATTAATATTTGCCCTAGGGGCTCATTTAGAGTCTACATCCCCAATCATATCACCATCAACCCATGTGACCAAAAGTTGTTTTTCTTCTGTGTTTCTATTCCTATGGTTCTTCCTCTGAATGTGGATAGTGTTCTTTCTGCAAGTCCCTCCAAATTGTTCTGAATCATTGCTTATCTACTAGTAGAGAGGTCCATTGCATTCAATTGTACCACAGTGTATTAGGCTCTGTGTACAATGTTCTCCTGGTTCTGCTCCTTTCACTTTGTATCAATACCTGGCGGTCATTCCAATTCACATGAAATTCCTCCAGTTTATTATTACTTTGAGCACAATAGTCTCCCATCAGCAACAGATTCCACAATTTGTTCAGCCATTCCCCAATAAAATGGCATTCCCTCATTTCTCCAATTTTTTGCACCACAAAGAGTGAGGTTATGAATATTCTTGTACAAGTCTTTTTCCTTATTATCTCTTTGAGATACAAAACCAGCAGTGCTATGACTGGATCAAAGGGCAGACCATCTTTTAGCACCCTTTGGGCATAGTTTCAAATTGCCTTCCAGAGTGGTTGGATCAATTCACAATTCCACCAGCAATGCATTAATGTCCCAATTTTGCCACACCCCCTCCAGCATTTATTACTTTCCTTTGCTGTCAATGTTAGCCCATTTGCTAGATGTGAGGTGGTACCTCAGAGTTGTTTTGATTTGCATTTCTCTGATTAGAAGAGATTTAAACACTTTTTCATATGCTTATTAATAGTTTTGATTTTTTATCTGAAAATTGCCTATTTGTGCCCCTTGCCCATTTATCAATTGGGGAATTGCTAGGTTTTTTATAAATTTGAGTAATTAGACCCTTATCAGAAGTTTTTGTTATAAAGATTTTTCCCAATTTGTTGCTTCCCTTCTAATTTTGGTTGCATTGGTTTTGTTTGTACAAAACCTTTTTAATTTAATGAAATAAAAATTATTTATTTTGAATTTTGTATTTTTTCTAACTTCTTTCTTGGTCTTAAAATCTTTCCTTTCCCAAATATTTGACAGGTATATTATTTTGTATTCACCTAATTTACTTATAGTTTCTGTCTTTATATTCGTCATTCATCCATTCTGAGTTTATCTTGCTGTAGGGTGTGAGATATTGATCTAAACCTAATCTCTCCCATATTGTTTTCCAATTTACCCAGCAGATTTTGTCAAATAGTGGATTTTTGTCCCCAAAACTGGGATCTTTGGGTTTATTATACTGTCTTGCTGAGGTCGCTTGCCCCCAGTCTATTCCACTGATCCTCCTTTCTGTCTCTTAGCCAGTACCAAATTGTTTTGATGACTGCTGCTTTGTAATATAGTTTAATGTCTGGGACTGCAAGGTCCCCATCATTTGTGTTTTTTTTTCATTATTTCCCTTGATATTCTTGATCTTTTGTTCTTCTAAATAAACTTTGTTATTGTTTTTTTTTTCTAATTCAGTAAAAATTTTTTCTTGGTAGTTTGATGGATATGGCACTTAATAAGTAAATCAGTTTGGGTAGGATTGTCATTCTAATTATGTTAGTTTGTCTTACCCATGAGTAATTAATGTTTTTCCAATTATTAGATGTAGTTTTAATTGTGTGTAAAGTGTATTGTAATTGTAATTCCTGTGTTTGTCTTGGCACATAGATTCCTAAGTATTTTATATGGTCTAGGGAGATTTTAAATGGAATTTTTCTTTATAACTCTTGCTGCAGGGATGAGTTGGAAGTATATAGAAATACTGATGATTTTTGTATTTTCTCTCCTGAAACGTTGCTAAAGTTCTTGATTATTTCCACGAGCTTTTTAGTTGATTGTCTAGGATTCTTTAAGTAGACCATCATATCATCTGCAAAGAGTGATAGGTTGGTCTCCTCATTACCAATTTTAATATCTTCAATTTCTTTTTCTTCTCTAATTGCCATTGCTAGTGTTTCTAGTACAATGTTAAATAATAGAGGTGATAATGGGCATTCTTGTTTCATTCCTGATCTTATTGGGAATGCTTCTAATTTATCCCCTTTGCAGATGATACTTGCCGAAGGTTTTAGATATATACTGTTAATTATTTTTAGAAAAGGCCCTTCTATTCCTGTACTTTCTAATGTTTTCAATAAAAATGAGTGTTGTATTGTGTCAGAGGCTTTATCTGCATCTATTGAGATAATCATGTGGTTTTCATTGGTTTGCTTGTTGATATGGTCAATTATGTGAATGGTTCTCCTAATATTGAACCATCCTTGCATTCCTGGTATAAATCTCAACTGATCATAATGAATAAGCTTTGTAATCACTTGCTGGAGTCTTTTTGCTAGTATTTTATTTAAGATTTTTGCATCTATGTTCATTCAGGAGATTGGTCTCTAGTTTTCTTTCTGTTTTTTTACCTGCCTGGCTTTGGAATCAGTACCATATTTGTACCATAAAAGGAATTTGGTAGAACTCCTTCTTTGCTTATTATGTCAGATAGTTTATATAGTATTTGGGATTAGTTGTTCTTTGAGTGTTTGAGAAAATTCACTTGTGAATCCATCTGGTCCTGGAGATTTTTTTCTTAGGGAGTTCTTTGATGGCTTGTTCAGTTTCTTTTTCTGATATGGGATAAAATATTCTATTTCTTCTTCTGTTAATTTATCTTTTTGTAAATATTTAGCCATATCACCTAGATTGCCATATAATTGGACAAAATGGTTTTTAATGATTGCCTTAATTTCCTCTTCATTAGAGGTGAGGTCTCCCTTTCCATCTTTGATTTAAAAATCTTTTAGATAGGAACATTGGCCATCAAAAGGACCAAACTTCCCTTCCTTCTCCTTTCCTTCCTTTATATGTGAAAATTTGGAGATTACTGGTTTTCATTATGAATACCAAAGCAGGTACCTACATAAATGCAAGGAGGTATAAAGTGTGAAACTTAATAGGTGTGAGTTTTCCAGGGGGAAGATTTCTTTTGCCTAAGGGCTATGTGTAGAAACCTATGTTTGGAGAAAGCTGTATCTGAATTGACTTGTGGAGGACTGATAAGATCTCAGATGGTGGTGATTTAGGGAAAAGTTAATGGTTATAAAAACATATTGGGCATAGAAAAAATATGAAAAAGAGATATGAAGCAAGAAGATAGCATAATACCAAAGAGAACAGTATGGATGAAATGTTATGTCATATAAATGTTAGCTTAGACCTATGCTTGTTAATCATTTATTTAATGGTAGTAAAATATCTTGACACATTTTCCTGAAGGCAATGGACATTTGTAGCTTGATCTCATTGTATTGGCTTAGGTGTAAGTGGTCTGCTCTTTTCCATGCTATCTGTTCTCAAAACATCATTACAAAGAAATGCTAAGTAGAAAGCACAAATGGAGCTATTCTTTATAATATATATCCTGGGGTACTCCATAGATATTGACTGGCATGATTATGTATTTTGTGCAAAGGTTTTCACATTGAGTAATTATTTTTTAAACATAGGAATTAATAGCATAGTGATAAATTTAGATCCACATATTGTCGACTCATATGTTGTTAATTTGATATTGTACAATATTAGCACTATTTTCTAGAGAGGGACTAAAGAAATCCTTGTTGACACTTTCAACACAGCTGTGCATGGAGCATTTAAGAATGACTCCTTGATGACTGGATGTAAATAACATTCAACCATTTTAAACAGTGGATTTTCCTTAATTCTCTGTATACCCTTTTGACAAATGGGCTTACCTGAAAAACTGGTTTTTAATGTATGTTACCGTATGAAATGGTAAGGCAATTCAGAAGATTAAGGCTGTCCCTCAAGTCACATCTTTGCCTGTCATTCTTGGTGGGACCTCAGGCAAGGTGTTTAATCACACATATTCCCTAATGACTTTATCCACCCCCCCCTTGGGTTTGTTGTGAGGAATAATGAAATGTCTGTAAAATGCCACATAACTGCATTATTGTTTGATTCATTTTTGTCCTTACTCACACACGCTGCAGGGAAAATCATGTCTCTTGCAACATAACTACTTAGAACACACTATTCAATAAAAGCCTATAACAGTGATAATAATAGCAATACCCTTTGTGTTGTGGTTTATTGTTTTCAAAGTAAATCTGCACAGATATAATAATAGTTCACCCTTAAAATAATTTAAAGTTAGGAAACTGCCTTACACACATCATCTCTTTTAATCCCCAAAGTCCTGTGAGGCAGAAGTTGTTATTATCCTCACTTTATAGATGAGAGAACTGAAGCTATTAAAGGTTGTTACTTGTCCAACAACAAGCCAGTAAAGAGTCTGAAGCAAGACCTGAATTAGGATGTTCTTGATTCTGGATCTGAAAGTTAACCTCGATGCCTCAGTGGTCCTCCACAGAATATATAGTGTAAACTCTAGGCTTGACTAACCTAATGCAGTAGGAAAGACAATCTTGGAGGATCTAAGCTCTAATCCTAGCTCTGCTACTTGGCTACCTGTGTGAACTTCAGCAAGTCTCTCTCAGCCTCAGTTTCTTTACCTGTGAAATGAAAGGGATATGCCTCTAAGGTGCTTTCTATGTCTTAAAGGCATTGTTCCAAGATTCTGTCAACTCTCTGTAACTGGGCTTGACTTGTTCACCTTTCGAGAACCCTGGTTCATTTCCATGTGGTGGTGACGACAATGATGGTGATGATGAAGAAGATGAAGTAGAGTGAAACTTTAGTGAAACCCTTTGATTCTTTCAGACTATAAAATGATGAGAACAGTTTTGCCCCCCAGAATAACATTCCTGCTTCAATAGCTTTTCAACTAATATGGTATCAATGACAGTTTTTGGCATGATCATTATTAAAGGATCTTATTGAACTTATAAAGTTCTTGAAGAACTTGTCAATACAGTTAAAATTACACTAATTTTTTTCATTATTTTTAATTGAACACACATTATATGACATTCAATAGAAAGCATACTGAATTCTTGGTTCCTCCTGTCAGGATAATTGCACCTTTGATGCAGATGAAATCCATTGCTTCAGTTTCATTCTAGGCAGCTATTCAAATGGCTATGTTCCCTAAAATTATTATTTTCAAAGTACCCACAAATATTAACAAAAGACTGTTCTTTGATTTTAAGGACCCTGCCATCTAGCTGAGCTACCAGTATTTTCCAAATAGGCATAGAACAGATTTGGTGACTCATCTCAGGACTTATTATTTCTATTTCTGATATTTTTAATCCCATTTGTTTCTTTAAAAATTAGTTAGTTAGTATTTCTTTCTGGCTTAAACAGAATTTTCTAACTGATAGTTGTAAATCAGAGTGTATGTCCAATATTATGACAAAGCATGGCTCTCTACAAGAGATAGAATGAGGCACCTTCATCCTCTTCTTTGCAGAGCTGATGAGTATGTGCATAGAATCGTGAAGATTTTTCTTAATAAGATCAATTGGTTAGTTTTGCTAAAATATCTTTTTAATCCTTTATTGCTTTGTTATAAGGGATTGCTCTCAGGCAGGAGAAAGGCTCAATTTAGCTTCCCAATTCAGGTCAAACTGGTCTTCTTTCTGTCCCTTCACACCTGATTCTCCATCTCCCATCTCTGCATATGTACTATTCATCCTCCATGCCTAGGAATGTCCACCCTCTTCAACTGTGCCTCAAAGAATCCCTCTATTTATTCAAAACCCAGCTCAAACATCATCTTTTCCAAGAAGTCTTGCCTGTTCTCCACAATCTCTAGGGCTTTCCCTCTATTAATACATTTTATTTACCTTTAAATATATATATATAATATTA
Organism: Monodelphis domestica; assembly: GCF_027887165.1. Classification (NCBI taxonomy): domain Eukaryota; kingdom Metazoa; phylum Chordata; class Mammalia; order Didelphimorphia; family Didelphidae; genus Monodelphis; species Monodelphis domestica. The sequence goes on along the minus strand of NC_077234.1, from coordinate 168,330,581 downwards.
AGTATAGTTAAAGTACTATTATTTTCATATTTCCCAAGATGAAGAGGTAGCCATTTTTGGCGTGGTACACAGAGATATGACCTTGCACCGAGGAACTGTATCAAGTACTGCCTTTGAAATATGCCAACTTCTTAATCTTCTGGAAAACTCTTTAAAGCTATAAATTGCAAGAACAAAAATGCCAACCTACATTGACAGAGATATTTTTATTTATCCAGGCTATCTGTAACCAATTAAATCAGTATCTAATCCCTATCCAATTTTCTGTATACTTATTCTGTTTATTATTTATAAAGAGTAAGAGCTCATCATTTTGTATTTTTATCCCAGTATTGAGCAGAGTGCCTCGCATACTAGGTGGTAAATAAATTCTTGTTGAGTGATGAATTGATTAAAGAGGGGAGAATATATTGGAAATGTATTGTAAAAAAAGAAAAAAGGATCAACTTAAAGAATTAACTTCCTTTTACATAGATATGCATCTTGCATACTCCTTTGTGGTATCTATATATGTCACTTGACTTCTGTGTGATTCAGGGGAATTAATTTTAATTCTGACAGGAGATAGACTACTCTATTTTTAAAGGAAAGATTAATAAAACAGTATTAGTGTTACCCATCTCTCCATGAACTTAGCACTTACTTTGTTTCATTCATTAAGTAATTAATCATGCCCAGCACCTTGCAAAATGTAGTCTGTAAATGTCTAAAACTGTTATTTGAGTCACACATTTCTTTACCTTTTTATATATCTGTCTCATCTCTCTTCTAAGAAGATAATAAATTACTTGAAGTCAGGGACTATGTCTCACTATTCTCTGTATCTCCATAGTACCAAGCAGTAAGTAAATTGTTAATTTCATCTAATATGATTGAGTTAGTTGTATTAGAACTATAGGTGGACAAAATCCTTTTGATTGAATAAGTTAGGCACACAGTCTACAAGTGAGTTTGTATTAAGACCCTACTATATGTCAGGCACTTTGCTAAGCCTTAGAGATGATGCTGTACTTTATAGAAAGAGAAGCTGCACCATTTGCATGATATAGATCCCCATTGTATCTTAAATTAGTACAATATTATTCAATCTCACTTTCACTTTGCTTTTGTTACATTGTTTAATGCAATGCTTACAAACTATTTTATTTGAGGTTTCAATTTTTAAGCATTTTCCTTTCTATTTTTATAAGTGGAATAGGTTTTGCAAGTGGTAATAGTTGATCATTTTGATAGGGATAAACATTAATATGCAATTTGTGGCTATGTTTATATTGGGAAAACAGAAGTGGAGGGTGGTACTTCTTTAAATATAGAAAAATCTTAGACAATTATTAATTTATTATTATAATGATATCTAAATTAGATTCATTATGGAGAGCACCTAATCTTGGAGGTAGTGCATTTTCAAGTCTTACTATCTGTAAGGCATCAATATTTGTGGAGGATACCCTCAATAATTTTTTAAAAATATTTTTCTGATACTAACATATTATGAACGTAATATTTTTCCCCTGGTTCTAGATGGTTCATATCCCAAATCAATTAAAATGTGTCTGAATGTTTTTTATTCAGAGCACTACAGGTTCTCATGGGCATTCTGATTAAAAACCATTCACCTAATTGGTCAACTTTAGAAATAGTACAGTTAAGCATGTTCATATTAATTTTGGGATATGTAAATATAAGAAAGGAATTAGATAAGGCCAAGAAGTTTTTTTTTTATATAAGAGATATGATCATCTAATTCCTTATGCCAGAAGAAAGCGAAAGAGAAGTCATGTTTTGATATTTTTTTTCCTTTGAGTACTGGGTGTTAGCTACTCTAGACTATATACATTTATGTAATTTTTCTTGACAGTTATCCTAAGTTCACTTTCAGACATTCCAATCTCCCTCAGATAAAGGAACTGGTGTCTTGATATTTTTTAACCTTAAGGTATATGCACCATTTTCCCAATAAGCAACAGGGATTGGGATATAAGAAGACAAATTTATGTGTTTTTTCTAAGTATTCAAATTGTGATTTAACACTTTTGCTAAGGGACTAACTTCATAGAAATTGGATTGATCTGATCACAGAAAACAGGATCTGGATTTTTCTGAACTTTTTGGAAGATCTGAGAGAAAGAGGAATGAGGAAAATGGAAGGAGTCTATGTTTCCTAGATAAGGGTAATTTTGTCTCCTGGTGTGATGAAATGGAAATTTCTCTGGTTTGCATATTGTTGAAACAGTCTGACTATCAGTCAAGCTTGAAATCATGACTGAAAGTGACATAAAAATTAGATAGAGTACTGAAAAGTAGATAAGCTTTTAAGTGGATTTTAAACACTATTTAAAAATGTTGTTAAAGATGACTAAACATTTCTGTTTAACATAATTTGTGTATGCTCTTAGAAGTTTTAAGCAGGTCTAGATAAGCACTATTTTTGTGTGAATCCCAATAATCTCTGAAGATATGCTTATACCACTTTTACTCCAATCTGGGAAACCTCACATTCACCAATAATGCAAAAAGATCTGTCCAATGCATCTGAATATAGTAAAGCTAAGACAGTTCCACTTGGATTTCCCATCTCTAGCCTCTCCCTCTTTTCATCATTGTCTCCTTTTTCCCTGACAGTTTATACCATTAGTACTTTCTATTGTGCAACTTCTCATATCAATCATTAATAATACGGATACGGTGTAGCCTGCTTGTACCTAACTTGATCGAGTAAGTCTATTTCCTTCCCATTGTCCTTTGACTTAGTCATTATTTTAATTTTTCTGAGAGCATAATGATCTGTGATTTGTTATCACATATCCTGTTTGGTACAATACCAGTTTTAAAGAAATGAGTTTTGTAGCATCAATTCTTTTGGATCGTTTAAAGTACTGACAAATTTCCCACATGGAATCAAGCCTAATCTCTTTCCACTGAATTTTGAGAACACCTCATTGTATAGTAGAAGCATTTTTGAAAGATACCTACCTTGATATACTTATTTGATGGCATGGCCTTCCAGATACATATCATGATTTGGTCCATATAACATTTTCATCCCTGTATGGAAAGGAAAAGTGATTATTTTCAGGACCATGAAGTCCATAGGAAATCAGTGAAAATCTTTCCACATAGTTTCAACTTCTTGATATATTCTAGTTTAATATAAAAACAATGAATTGTTCTTATCAGAGAATGAATTTTTTATTGTAGCTATTCTCCACAGCTCTCTATTAAAAGATATAGAGATTGCAATTTGCACTAGTAAATATCTACATTAATCAAATCCAGATCTTTGAAGAATTGATGTATGAATGTGGATATGGTTCAGTCTTTCCAATAGAGTGCCAGTGAGTTATTTAGGGGAGACAGTTAACCCATTGAGGATAATAATAGTTAAATTAAGGTTGTATTATTAATTGACAATTAGTAACAATAGTTAGTTATATTACACTACTTGTCAGCTTTGGGAGGGAGGAGAAGAAAGTGAGGGGGATCATGAATCATGTAGCCATGGAAAAATATTCTAAATAAAAATTAAAAAATGAATTAAAATCATCAGGACTTAGTACATAGAGGGCATGCAATGAGGTCTTAATAAAAACTTTTTCATTAATTTATTTACAAAAGTTATATTACATTCCATCATTTTAATATGTTCTCTTTCTTTTTGCCAGTCTAAAACCATCACCACACAAATAACAGGAAAGTGCTACAAAAACAAAAACTCATTTTTTATTTTTATGAATTCATGAACCACTTTAGTCACCTTAACCCATCTCTTGGTTGCTGGCTTTCTGCTAGTGACTTTTCTACACTTACCTACATTGTTCTTGTTTCAGGAAAGAGATGCACAGTCTATCACTGAATTCTTATATAAACTCTTTTTTTGGGCTTGACTACCAGGGTTTCAAAGGAACAAAGACTTAGACCTAGAAGGGAACTGAGAGGGCATTTAGTCCAATCCCCTCTTTCTACCCCCATATAGCCCGGTGTTTCTCTTTTACTCTTGCTCTCTGTGTACTCATTCTTCCAGAGAAACAGTTGATTCTTTTGACTTAATCTAAACTTTATGGAGGTAACACTCAAATTTATTGCTCTAGTGCTTGAGCTTGAAACCAGTGTTGGCAACCTGCCCATCTCCCCCTTGTGCCAACTGAGTGGATCAGGTAGTCAAGTTGTTTGGGTGAATTAGTGCATCAATTCGGAGCCATCACCCATGAGATGCAGCCTCCTGACTTTATTTACAGGTGCATATACATGCTTACCCTCTTCTCTTGCTTTGTCCCTTTTCTTTACCATCTCATCCCATAGCTGGAAAAATAGAGAGAAAAAAAAGAAAATGCAATAAAGAGAGCATTTTGGAACTGCTGAGGGAGGGCTGAGAGAAGGTGTGAAGATCTAACATAATCCATTTAATGAGCTTCATAATCTTTGCAAAAAGATTAAATGTTTGCTGAAATACTTATTTGAATAATATTTAAATAGCTTATTTCTGTTTGATCACCAAAAGTTGAATGAGTTTTGTCAAAAAATCAAGAATGTCGGGAAGATCACAGTTAAAGGAGAAATGTGCTATATGTCTTTTCGTATACATTCAAAATAGGATATGTTCAGAAAGGTAATTATATGATGCTCACAGAGAGCTTGGTATGCTAAGTAGAGGTCATATGGTACATTTTTTCTTCAGCAGTAGTTTTCATTGTTTTACATTTCATCTGAAATGTTCTAATGTGATCTTACTTTAGATTAATATAACTGGACTAAATCAGAACAACTGTAAAATATTATTCCAATTAGAGGAAGTAACTGGGTTTTGCAGGATGAAAAAAGAGACGGAATATAAGGAGCTGGGAGATTTGTTTTATTTTGTAAACATGAGTACAGTAGTAGTTAAGGTTGTAGAGAGAGAGGATGGAAGTTATTTGTCTGGTCATTGCAAGGTCTATACCTTGACATGGGTTCCTACTGGTTCCATTGGGGTGGGGAGAGATAAGCATTAATATGATGCTTACTACATGTCAGACACTGTCCTGAGTACTCTAAAAAATTATCTTATTTGACCTTCACGATGTCTCTATGAGGTAGCTGATGGGAATAAATAATCATATAATAAAAAGAAAATTCAGGAAACTGATATTAATTGACACTCCCAGGATCACACAGTTAGCATATGAAGCTTTTTGTCTGTTCACCCAAGGGGGGGATCATGCCCTGATCACTTGCCAAACTCAAAAGAGCCTGAATGATAGTGAAGCCAGCATGATGTCATATTAATTGACAGGGGAAATGCCTTTCCCATCACTCAACAGGCATGTATTAAATACTATGTACTAGGCATCATGATAGCACTGGCTTTATTAAGAAAAGCAAAAATCAGAGCTTCCTTCAAGGGTCTTACTTTCTAATAGGTAAGGCTGCATGTATAAAAAAGGCATATCCAGAGCAAATGGAAAGTAAACATTGGCTCTAGAAACTGGGGAAACCAGCGAAGCTCTTCTAACAAAAGTACTATTTGAAGTGTGTCGTGAAAGAAACTAGGGATCTTAACAGGTAGAGCTAAAGGAGGGAGAGTATTTCATCCATGAGGGACAGGAATTCCTGTCTATACTCTCCAGCATATCTCCCTCTCAATGAGAAAAAAATTCATTAGTAATAAGGAAATTGCTTCAAAAAAAGGACCAGTGCAAAACTGTATATGCTTATGGGATATTTCATCCAAGCTACAATAGAGTTGGGAGAATACACTCTAGAATAAAGTTTTTAGTTATGGAATATTTGCCATCTAAATACAGGACTTTTGTTGGAGAATGCTAGAAAGAGAATGATGTCTTCAGCCTCGAACTATCTTTTTGTCAACTATATAGACTCCTAGAATTTCTGTATGATGGAATTTAATGATGAGCATATTAAAGCTAATTCTAATTATGCTATTCTCTTTGTTGATTGGGATTGAATTTCCCTGAGCCAGTTAAATATTTACTGAGTGTTCCTATGTGCAAAGCACAGGGAGAATTCAAACATAAATAGTATGTCACTTCCCCCAAGAATAAAGACCCTCCCAAGCCCTGTATTAGGAAGTATGAAGTATGTAAGATCTCTTACTTCCAGGGTTCCATCATGTCTGATTCAGATACAGTAGGGAAAACAATAGTAAAGTGGTATTAAGGTCCTGAGAAGAATATATCTTTTTACTGACCTAGTGACATAGTTTCATCATTGCTAAAACCCTTCTTTGTTACTTTTTGTCCAAATCTTCAGAAAGTTTGTTTCATGGTCTAGAAATACCATAAGAGGACAAAAAGTCATATAAAAGCCATTAAGGCATAACATATCAACAAATCGACATTATTTGTTGTCCAAGTATCTCAGTCATGTGTAACTCTTTGTGATTCCATCTGGGTTCTTATGGCAGAGACACAGAAGAGGTTTGCCATTCCCATCTTCAGCTCATTTTACATATGAGAAACTGAGGTTAAACAGAGGTAAGTGACCTGCCAGATTTGATTTCAGAAAGATGAGTCATCCTGACTCTAGGTCAAGCACTCTATCCACTGACCACAGGTTATCTTTTGCTTAAACCAACTGGAACTGGAACACTACACACATCAATACCATAGAAATGGGCATTTTTACTTCTGTTCTGGGTGCTCTTTTATAACTAATAATCTGAAAGTTGCCTAGGAATCACGATCTTAGATCATAGAAGCTAAGTGACTTGCCCATGGTCTCAAAGAGAATAGGTAGATGACAACAGGATTTGAATTCAGATTTTGACTCAAAGTCCATGCTCTCTTGCTCTTATACCACATTATATTTAATAAGACTAAAATAGCTAGAATTTATATATCTTTGAGCTTTGCAGACACTTTGCAAATTTCTCATTTCATCCTCCTAACGATTCCAGGAGGTAGGTATTATTATCATCCTCATTGTAGAGATGATACAACTGAAGCAGACAGCTAAGTAACTTGCCCAGGGTCATGCAATAGTGTCTTAAGCTGGATCAGACTTGAGTTTTCCTGACTCCAGGTCCAATGCTCTATCCACTGTGCCATTTAGCTATCTTTTACTTAACCATAATGCAACACCATAAGTTAATGGACATTCCAAGCAAAACTAAGGTACAAGAGTGTAATTGGACTTCATTAAGATCTCAATAGTGTCTCCAAAATGAGGTTGATTATGTTTTGTTATTTGGGGAGGGAACAATTTCTTTTAAACCCATACCTTCATCTTAGAATCACTGCTGGGAGTTCTAGGCAAGTGGGATTAAGTGACCTACCCAGAGTCAGACATCTGGGAAGTATTTGAGGTCACATATGACCCAGGACCTCTTGTCTCTAGACCTGACTCTCTATCCACTGAGCTTCCTAGCTGCTACCTGGAGGGAACAATTTGAGTTTGGCCTTGTTTAAGTTTTGCAAACAGTAATGACTTAAATCCACAAATCGTTATCCTTTGGTGCACTTACATTTCTGAGAGGAAGAGAAAAGAAAGCTTAGGGGAAAAGCACTCTGAATCATATGAATTATCTTGTACTTAACCAAAACAGTTAGCTTACAATCTAACCTGATGTTATAATATAGGCAAAACTCTGCTTTTTCTGGCCAGTTTTTCTGTCCATGAAGATGGAGTCAGTGCCTTACTGCCCAGCTCCCTCCGCCGGCCTGATAGACCCTTCCTCCTTCTATTTTTCTGGTTCTAGCCCCTTTATTTACCTCCTTTCCCCAATTTCTGGTTCTCCTATGCTAGAACATTTACAGGATGGAAAATTCCAGATTTTTAACTGATTGGCATCTCCCTATCCATGACCTCAGCTGTGGGAAACCAACTAGGTCTTCTTGAATGTTACCTCTACCTTCCGTACAAAACATTTGGGTTTTCCTAAGCTGCCTTAGATCACAGTTTTTAGGAGTATTCTTAGCACCTCTCATTGAACACGATACTGTATGAATAATAGAGCTTTTCATTGGATTAGATTATGGAAGATCTTTGGATGCTCTTCCCACATAGGAAACTTCATCCTTGAAAGATGACTTTTTTGATTTTATATTGATTTTACTGTGAGATCCTTGAGATATTCATTTTGAATAACATAACCAACCATTTCTTAAAAAGGATGGTGGACCAGTAGTGTACTGGATAAGGCTTTCAGTGAATTAAAAAAAATAGCTCCCATTCCAACTTAGTAATGATCACCTCAAGAGTGCTGCATGATGGATGCCAGACATTCTGATTCTTACTTTAACCAGCTGGTGTTTTGATTTAAATAGCTATAATTATATTTTGTCTTGTGCTCAAGATACCATGCAAGCTATTTCAACTAAGATGGTGCAATTTATTATGGTCACATTCCCTACTGGTTGGATTAGCTAAATATTAATGTGCCGTGGCCGGTTATGTAACAAAAGTACACGATGAGGCCACATTGCTTCTCTTATTGATGATATAACTACATTACCAAGTGCTATGCAAATTTAAAGTGATTATGAAATATGTTCAATGTGCTTAAGTTCCTGTTAGAATTTCATATAAATTCCTTTAGCATGGAGCAGGAAATATAAACCTGAATTCATCAAAACCTGTTTATCATTACTGTATTTCATTTCCAGTTCTGTTTTGTTTTCTGTAATTGCTTTTTAATCATTGGTTACTTCCAATTATTTTTTAAATAAAATTCTGTTGGTAAGGAAAATTAAAATGGCAAATTGGGGATTTGTAGATATGAGTATACTGTAGCAGCTTATGTTAAGTAATCCTCTGTGAAAGAAATCAAGTTATAAAAATGCAAGATCACACTTTGAAAACTCAAGCACAATAGCTACCATATCTAATCTCCAAAGGACTCATATTGGGGGAAAAAATCAAAAAATTTGTCATTAGCATAATATCAAGCAAGAAAACCTTTACTTTGAGAGTCTTCTAGAAAGGGGGAAAAGGATTTATAGTATTGGTGGCTGATGTCTACTAGCATATTCCTGAAATCATAAGAGGCTTTCACAAGTTCTACATTAGCTTGCACATAGAAGAACTGAGTTCTAGTCTTAGCTCTGCCTTTCATAGATCATGGCCTTCAGTAATTTATGTAACCTATGCTGGATACAGGCAGCCACCAGATGGCAGTAATATGCTATCATCCAGGGACCAGGTTACAAATCAGATTCTTTTCATGGTATTCAAAATGGTGGCTCTTTTTGCAATCTAAATTGGGTGATAAGATCATAGAAATAGCTAGTTATGGACCACAGAGACTATCTCAATCTATTGCTTTCATTTTAAAAATTGAATCCCATTTTTTTTTCAGGTGATTAGCATTTACTTTCCTAAACCTTCCTTAAAACAAAATGTCTGTTTGGGGAAGTCCCCTCCCCCCCACCCCTTTGCTCACAGCTATGTTTCCATATATGTGTAGAGAGCCCTGGTAGGCACCTCTGCAATTTAAGGTCCTAGAGAATTTCCCAGGGCACTGAGATGTTACACAATTCAGTCATGGTCCTACGGACATAAGAGACAGGACTTAAACCCACATTTTCCAGACGCTGAGGCAGGTCATATATTTATTATGATATTTAATCTCTACATATTTTAACTAAACATCATATTCAAAGAGTCTGAGAATATTTTCTTTTAAAAATTTAACAAAGATAATTTGATACATACAGGGTTCTATTGTCCCTAACTAACCTTTAGTGACTGTCATTTCTATTTCCTTTTTCCCCTTTATTCATATTGGTAGAGTTTTGGCTTTCATTTTCCCTACTTAAATTTTGATTAAGGATCTATCCCAAGAACTGCTATTCAACTCTCTTGGCTCTGGGTTTGCAATACACTGCTATCATTTGAACTCTGCCCAGCCTAAAGACAAAAGGTACCCTGAGAAGATAGTGCTATGGACAAAGAAATGTGCACCATCTCAGGCTAATTCTCTTGGTCTTTTTCTAGTATCTGTTCCTACACTCTTGATATGACATTTCAAATGCAAACTGGGCCTCAGTTTTCCATTTCACACTTTTGGAAAGAAGTAGCATACTCCCAGCCATTTTATTTCTATAGCCAGGATTGATTACGGTTTGATATGCTTATTCTATCGGCTGCCACTTAAACAAGTTGTCATTTTTTCCTCATTACTATAATGTAGCTTACAATATGATTTCATTCAGCAGCTTCACATGGGCCGCCACCTTTGAAAAAGGACAGAGCATTTGAATGGAATTCGAACAAGAAAACTTAACCCAAAATAAATTGCCCATCAGGACAGTGCATTACATTACTGTTTCCAAACTTATATTCCCTCTTTCTGTTTTGTGCATAATGATGTTTTTCAAAAGCAGAGGTTGTTATAATCCCTTCAAAGTCTTACTGTCTAATGCTACTAAAGGACAGAAACAGGACTTTTGCATATGCCCTTGAAGCCTAATAGTGACCAATCAACAATTATCTAAGTAAGTTCACAGGATTGACATTTTCTAGTTTTACTGATTTAGAAACCAGGAGAGGTAAAGCAACTTGTCCAAATGGGTACCATCTGAACTCATGAACTCTCTCTCTGTCTCTCTGTCTGCCTGTCTGTCTCTGTCTCTTCCTCCTTCTCTCTTTATCTCTCATTCTCTCTCCTTCTCCTCTCTCTCTTCCCCCTTCTCTCTTGCAGTACTCCTCTTCTCACTCTTCCCCCCTCTTTTTAAACCCATACCTTCCATCTTAGAGTTAATAAAAAGTATTTGTTCCAAGGCAGAATAGCAATAAGGGCTAGGCAATTGTCCGGGGTCACACAGATAGGAAGTGTCTGAGATCTTATTTGAACTCAAGGCCCCCCTTCTCTAGGCCTTCTCTATCCACCAAGCCATCTAGTTGTCGGTGAAATCAGGGCTTTCTACGAACTCCCTTTTTTCCCACAGGGACAAAGTTACTGTAAGGATATTCCTCTTTCTTGACCCTGAAGCACAGTTATATGAAATTATATTGAAAAGGGGGCAGTATATAGATTTTCATTTCAGAAAAAGATGTCAAATTAAATGATGGCACAATGAATAGATAAATGGGAGTCCTTGAATGGTTTTCAGGACTTAGAATGAAGGACTTGATTTTCTGTAAAAGAGCAATAGGAAATTACTTCTGGATTTTGAAGGAAATGGCAGGGTGAAAATAGTAAGTGGATATGGTGCCTTTGATGATACAATTTTCCAAGAATATTTACAAAGGGTGAAAACCATGCATTGAATCATAAGTATGTGAGTTAATGAGGCTAAGCTGCCATATCAAAGTTCTTGATGTCAGGACTGGTGAAATTGGGTCATTTTGTTTTCTGTTTCTGTTTGGAATCTTAATGGCTTTTTCATATTTTGCGACTATAATGGCTAATTAGTGGGAAGAAAAAATCTTTCCCTCAAATCAAAGTTATAATGTATCTAGAACCTATTCTGCAAAATACATTAAAAGTCAAGGTTTGATCTAATATAATCAGTCTGCATTTGGAAGAGTTCTTTAGGAATTCAGAATTAAGAAATCTTTTTTTTTTTACAACAAAAGGAATTTAACCTAATATGATAATAACATAAACATTTAAAAGAAGGGTAACCATCAACAAAACAGCATTGATTAAATGCCAGCTTTGTGCCGAATACCAATCTAGTCCCTGTGGGAAATAAGTTTTGATTAGATATGCTTTTGTTGTTGTTCAGTTGTGCCTCTGACTTTTAGAGACCCCATAGAGCTGGGATCCCCAAACTTTGGTCTGTGGGCCACAGGCAGCCCCCTGAGGCCATTTATCTGGCCCCTTCCACACTTCCAGAAGGGGCACCTCTTTCATTGGTGGTCAGTGAGAGGAGCACTGGATGTGGCTCACGCTCATTTACAGCACTACTTCCGGTGACATAATCCTTTACCCAGTGCCTTGTTCCAAGAACAAGGCGCCTTGCAACAGCTTATGTGGCTGCACAATGGAAGACATCAGCATGGTGAGCCACGATCTGGGGGAGGGGATTCCGCACCATGTATACTGCTGCTCGCTATAGTGGTGGCAGTGATGGGTCTGTGCAAGATGTGACAGGCCTATCACACAGCCAGCGCTGCAGCCTCCACTATCCCAGACAGCCGTATACAGATTTGTTCATAGTTTGGTTTTTTTTTTAATAGTCCGGCCCTCCAATAGTTTGAGGGACAGTGAACTGAGCCCCTGTGTAAAACGTTTGGGGACCCCTGCTTTAGAGTCTACAAGGTAGACCATGGCTCACCAGTAATGTCCATGAGCTTTTCTTTGCAAAGACACAGGAATAGTTTGTCATTTCCTTCTCCAGTGGATTAAAACAAATGGAGGTTAAATGACTTGTCCAGGGTACATACATCTTGTAAATATCTGAGGATGGCTTTGAACTTAGATCTAACTAACTCCAGGCCCAGTACTCTATCCACTGAGTCACTCAGATGCTCCTAAGATTGACCTTAGAGAACCCACAAGATCATTTTTGCCTTAAGAGTTCTGTGCAAAAGTTTTAGGTTGAGTGCTATTGGGAAAAGGGTTCCTTTGGAATTGTGGTTCTAAAGAGTTAGCTCTGAGTGCACACTTTTCAACGTTTTCATTGGAACTAGGCCAAAGAATCCAATAATGGGAAGATCCATTTGCCTTGTGTCAGGTCACCATCTTCATGACGGAGAAATCATCTAACTTTTACTCTTACAGAATTCATCAGTGTTGCTATACTATACAATGATACACAATACACCCCTGTCTGCTCCTTTACTGGGACTCTTATCCATGTCTGACCATAGATTTGCTAAAAAGGATTTACCAGCCATACTTGGGGCTTTCTTCAGTTTCTCTTGATTTGGGGAGGATTGGCTGAAAGATAGTGAATACAGGTTTCATTAGGGTTATTAAAAATAAATTATTTGATAGACAAAAATGTCATTCAAGGCTCACCTCAAATAAGTTCTTTCTAATTCAGATTTATGTGAGGTTCCTTGATGCAAATAACAAGAGTTCAGTGATCAAAGCCCTTTGATCGTATCTATCAGGCAAGGAATCTAGATGGCACAGTGGATAGAGTGCAAGGCCTGTAGTCAGTAAGACTTATTTTCTCAAGTTCAAATCTGGCCTCAGACACTTATTAGCTATGTGATCCTGGGCAAGTCACTTGTCTCAGTTTCCTCATCAGAAAAATGAGCTGGAGAAGGAAATAGAAAACCACTTTAATATCTTGGCCAAGAAAACCCCAAATGAGGTCACAAGGAGTCAGACGTAATTGAACAATCAAGAGAATTATAAAACTATTGTATACCTAGTGAATAATAGTTCTAGGCAGTTGAGAAAAGTATTTAATGATTTTCTTCTGTAAGTGTCTCTCTCTATAAAACTGTGATATATGTAGTATACTCATATACTAGATATGCACTACATCTGGTTTGACCAAGTTTCATATTTGTTTATATATGCATATGGTTACATATTTATGCATGCACAAAACTTAAATAATAAAGTAATTGACTGTACTGCTCCTTAGGTTTAGGTTCAGCATTCCCTACAAATTTCCTGACATGAACAATATAGAGAGAATCCTACATACACAAAACCATACACGCACACATATATCCTTCTATATGATGACTTTCTCCATTGTAGTTTCAATTTATGGCAGATCAGCATAAGAAATTAAATGAGAATTTGGGGGAAGTTTTGCAGAAGCCATAAACTGAAACAGGATGGCCAGGAGATGACACAGAAAAAATTTAGAAACTCAGAAATGCATAGGATATGTGTATTGTATAATAAAATCTTCATCTTTTAATATCATAAATATACAAATGTCTTTTTTAAATTTATATTTAAAGTTTGTGAGAACATGAAAGCCAGCAGAAACACAAAGGTTAGAAATATGGAAGCCTTTTGTAACGCATAAAAGTTTTGTTAACTCAAAATGCTTATAAAGTATTGTAAACACTGCGTGAAAGAAAAAGAAAATGTTTAGTCCTCTTCTCTGGTATGAAGTATGGACTATGAATTTTTACACAAATATTCCAAATGGGGGCGAGGGGAAATCTACCCCCCCACCATGTGGAAAGGATACTTGTATAACCAAATTCAATAAACTGAGGAGAAAATGAGTTACTATTTGTAAAATAGTACTATTTGAAAAGTTTTAAGTAATATATGAATACTAGCTATTATTAATATTTAGTTCTTTTTTTCTTTCAACAGTACTTGAAGTAGAATTTCTCTTGTTAGGAACAGATTTGACTACTTCCCTTTGCCCTTAGTGGCTTTTCTTAGAGATAATTAAATTTATAATATAATTAAATATATTTAAATATAATTATTCAAGCTTTTATCATAACCAATAAACATATCAGCACCTTTGGAGGCATAATCCCATTTTGGAGCACTGGGATACTTAGCAAGAGCTCCATTTCCTCCACATTCCATGTTTATGCGCTCCACAACTATTCTTTTCCCTTTTGGCAAAAAAAAAAAATCCTCTCTAAAAGTTTATCCCCAAAAGATGACCCCACCTTTTTTAGATAGGAACTGTGGGCCATTGGAAAAAGTGGAGGATTTGGAGTCAGAAGTTAGACAGAATCCTGACTGTCATTTACAACCTGTGTAAGTCACATGGTTCCTCTTCTGACAAATGAAGGCCTAGCATTAGTAGAGGACTTCTGAATTCTCTTCCAGCTCAAGATCTTTGAACCTGAGACTTTTATTTATGGAAAGTTCAGCCAGATTTCCCACTAACAGGGTGATCAAATGAAAGAAGGGAGGGGTTTCCCCAGACTTGAGTTGACTTTGATTTGTCATTGTTGTTTAGTCTTCCAGGCATGTCCCACTCTTTGGGACCCCATGGACAGAGCACACTGAGCCCTTCTGTCCTTCACAATCTCGGAGGCTGTCCTAGCTCACGTTCTCTGTTTTCTCGACCCTATCCATCTCATCCCCTGTGGGCTCCTTTTCCTTTTGCTTTCAATCTTTCCAACACCAGAATCTTTTCCAATGAATCTTGTCTTCTCATTATGTGGTCAACGTATTTAACCTTCATTTCCAGTATCAGATGCCTTATTGACAGCTTCACAATTAGAGACAATTACCCTCCTGCAGAGATCCTTCTGGTAAGAAGAAAAAGAGATGCTGATGAAAGGGATGGAGCAGGTGAACTGCTTGTGGGGGGTTCATGTTTCCTGGAATGTCTTTCCTATTCTGGCTGTTCCTCTAGGGCTCCTTGTAGAAACACCGAGGTTTAGCAAACAACCCAACAACTTTATTATGATGTGTAAAATTCAAGCACAGGTTATGATGGAGGTGGGAAGCAAAAGAGTTAAGATTTACCTTTACCTCACTTATATTTTATTCTATAAAGACTTCTTCATGTAAGTTCTTTGAGTCTAATTTGTCCAGAGAAAGGTTTTCTTATTTCTGGAGTTCTCTGATGGAGACTGCAGCCCAAGGACTTCTGCTCAGTTCTGCCCTTTCCCACACCACACCTGAATTCAGTGCTTTTAAGCAAACTTGGCTCCAGCACATATGCAAGTCAAATCTCTTCCTTTAGTCCCCTGGGAAATACACTGGCTTTGTTCTCTGAGAGCTTAAGATCTAATGGCAGAGGAGGGAGAGGAGGAAAGGAGAGAGGTAGAGGATATAATTCTCTAGGCTATTGTTTAATAACCCCAAAATACTTATGAAGATAATAAATATTATTTTTTATGATGATTTACACAAGCGGAAAATCCTGGAAAATGGATGGCAAATTGACCCTAGAGCCAAGAAGATCTGGGTTCAAATCACTGCCTCTGACAGATACTGGCAGTATGATCCTAGGCAAATGACTTAACCTCTCAGTGCTCTAGGTATCTCTCTAAGACTCCTCTTTTGTCCTTCACTTTCTTTCAACAATCAATCAGTCAATAAATCCTTAACCATCTGTCTTAGAATTGTATTTAAGTTTCTGTTCCAAAGCAGAAGATAGTAATGGCTAGGCAATTGGGGTCATGACTTGCCTAAGGTTCACACAACTAGAAAATGTCTGAGTCCACATTTGAATCCAAGACCTCCTGTCTCCAGACCTGGTTCTCTACCCACTGAGATACCTCCCGATTCTTTGTCCTTCATTTTCAAAAAAGGCCAGAGACATCATTAGGTGGTTTTGAATTATGTGTGAATTGGATTTAAGTGATGGAGAGTTGCATAGTCATCAGCCTATGAAATTTCAGAGAATGTGAAGACCTTTGATGGACTGGTTTTTCATCTTTAGGTTTCCTATGCCAGGGAAATCAGAGATTCAGTTCTTATCCTTATGCAAATCAATGTGATTAAGGGGGAGAGTGAGATAAGTGCAGAGAAACTCTTCAGAAGTACAATTACAAATTTGGGCAAGAGACAGGTGGTGTTAAGGAGTGGAAATGAGCTAGAGAATTAATCCTCTGCTTCGTGGTATATGGAAGAAACATTGATTCTTCAATCAGAAGATGTGAACATAAATATGCCTATGTTGCTTGCTGCATGTGTAGCCTTGGACAAAGTTAGGCTTCAGTTTTCTCCTCTGTGAAGTGAGAGGTCAGATTAGATGGCTTCTTGGATCCCTTCCAGCTCTAGTCAGGATCCCAGGTTTTCTGTAGCCTTAGAAATGATTACACTAAGCTAATTAGGGCTCAAAGTTATTTCATTTACCTTCTGCAAATCCTGATCAGCCCCATATAGACCAGCAAGCCATTTGACAGAGATAGAGAAAATGTCTTGCTTGGTACTAAGTACCACCTCTACATCAGCCACTAGAAAGACTCATGAGACACCTTCAATCCTAGCAAGTGTTTCACAAGTCTCTGTGTAAGTTCTGGGATAGCTGGAATTTTTCTAGATTATTGGAAACCATAATCTTCTATGTTTGTATCAATAATGGTCGTTATACTAATGTCCTAAATTTTATTAATGCTACTAGTTGATATTTACATGATATTCTATTATGTTTACTAAGAGTTTTCTTTTCAATAATCCCCAGCAGTAGAGTGAAGGGCTTGGAATCAGGAAGAGTGGGATTTGTTTACTAACTTAATCATTGACTGGATGCTTGATTTGGCCAAGTTCAATCCAATTCAATACATTTATTAAGTGCCTAGTATGCTGCAGACTCTACTTAATCTCTTTCAGCCTCATTTAAATCATTGCTAAAATGAGAATGATAATAAAACTTCATGAAAAAAATTATTGTTAGGCAAAATGAGATAGCAGAATACTTCACAAACTTTATCATTATTTTTTTCCTTTTAAAAATGAAGGAGTTGAAGCTCACAAAAGAAAAATAATTTGCCTTAGTTAGAGCTCACATGTAAACCCAAATCTTTTTCCTCCATGTCTAATATGTTCTCCACTGTAAAATGTAGCCCTGTCTAGACTGTTCTAGAGTCACAAAAAAGGGATAAGATTTGTAATCAGAGCTTTACATAATCATTATTTCATAGATTTAGAGCGGGAAGGAAACTTAAAGGTCCCATAATCCAACTCCCTTGATTGAAAGATGAGGAAACTGAGGTGTAAGTGGCTAAATGATGTGCTTATGATGTTAGAGGTAGTGGCCAAGGCAGAAAATGATATTATGTTCTCTGACACCAGGAAAAAAAAGTGTTTTTCCTACTATTCCATAGTGAATGGAATCTCAAAGCTCATCTAGTCCAATAGAAAAGCATAAGTTAATATAGTTCATTTTATTTTTATTAATTTTGATAAATTACATTTTAGGGTTTTTTTTAGCTCCACTGGACTATATTTTTTGACCTTCATTGATGTAGTCCAGCACCTTAATTTTACAGACAAAGAAACCTAGAGAGGATAATCTTTTGCCCAGTGTCATATATGTAATGAGCAGAGTTCTAAATTTAACCTGAACACCCTGGCTACAAGTCAATACCTGAGAGTCACTTAAAATAAACTTAAATTACCTTAGAGGAAAATAGATTTCCCTCCTCCCTATTCTTTTGGAAAAAGCAATTAAATCACCAAGGAGATTAGGTTTTCTTTTTTTTCCTTAAAATATGAATTTTCTGTCTAAATATAAACTATCATTCGTTTTCTAAAATGTGATTAGATTATAGGCAGTATGCTGTAGCAAATCAGACAGCATTGGAACCAGGAGGATATTAGCCTCTTTCAGACTTTCTGAGTTTGTGAACCTGGACAAGTAATTTAGCCCCATTTTCCCCAACAGGCAACTCTCTAAAACCATTTGGTGCACAATAGCTGCCAATCCATATACATCTCTCTCTCTCTCTCTCTCTCTCAGAGAGAGAGAGAGAGAGAGAGAGAGAGAGAGATATCCTGGGATATATATATATATATATATATATATATATATATATATATATATATATATATCCTGGGAGTTTACTCACCTACCATTTGTTATAGTGTGAAATCACAAATCTAAACCAAAAGAAAAGGAAAGAAAAGGAAAAAAGAGACAGATTTAAATATGGCACCGGTTTCCTTTTGTTGAATTCAGAATGCTGGGGTAGTGGTCAAAACAGCCTAGATCTAGTGAGGATCATGGTAAGACCTTTGAGAAAATCAGGCCTTAAAATGTCATTTCTCTGCTTAAGATTTAAATTGCTTTGGTTCTAAGCCCTTACAGAATATCGCTGTGCATTCTGCTTATATTCTCATGGTGAACAAAATAGCAATAGAATGCTCAACATTATATTTATGATAAGCTGCTGGATTTTGATTAAAGACCCAGAATTAGATAGTGGTTTACCATACCGTCTAGGTTATGGGTTTCCTGGTCTGAACAATGTTTCACTTTAGCAAAGAAAAAGCTATTTCCCTAGTAAATGCTCTTCTACCATGAAGGACAGCACTAATGCCTTAGGAATATGTCACCTTTGATTAATGTTGATGATTCAGTGAAACCCAGCAAGATACTGAAATAATGGGATTTCTCTGCATTTTAGAAAGGCAATCATTCTACCACATGGTCTGTAGGGTTTTTTGTATTAGAGATTATTAATTCTGTTGATTCCTAAGAAAGTTTTGGGAAGTGGCAATCTATAAAAATTCATTACAAATAATAGAACAGAAGAGACTGATGTATAAATTTCCCTCTATTGAAGTAAGATTCCAAATACCTTTTGGAAATTGAATTAATATTAGCTAAATTCTCCAAGAATATAAATTACAAATCAAGCAGCAAGAAAGCTAGTGTCTTCTTTCAGAGAGGAAGTTCTTTAAAATGCAACAAGAGTGCTTAGAAAGTCTTGAGGAAAAAAGCATTTTCCTCATGCTAACTTTTGGCATTATAGTAGTATAAAAATATTGAACTCATAAATCACGAATTAGAGAACTATGGTCATTTGAAGGACTACCTGCTTTCCAATGCAATTGTTCCTTAAATTTTAAATGTATTTGACTTTAAACATAACACCTCACAGGGCCTATTGCATGAGACTTTTTTTTCCATTCATAGAGATTAAAGATTTTTTACTTCCCTCCCATGATACCACCACCATCACCACCATGAGGGATGGGTCTGGGGTTGGTGAGAATGGAAGAAAAGATAGATATGCATTCATCAGGCTTTTCTGAATTCCAGTTTCTAGAAAGAAGATGTCCATTCTAATTTGTTCTAAAGTCACTGAAGGGAAAGAAGGACTTTAAGAAGAAGCTGACATGAGAGGAGCCTACAATATCTATCTATTGTGCCCCTATTCCTAGCTTGCTACACAAAAGAATTTGGGGAAATTCTCCTGGGATAAGATCCTGCGCTCTGTCTCCTTTGACTTTAACTAAATTATGACTCCTGTGGTCAGATTTGATAGCAAAACAGAAATTCTCTTCCTGATTTCTCTTTTGCTAACAACTCATTTAAACGTATTTCTTTGCTATTTTCTATGTGTACTCATTGTAGAGCTGGCATTTGATGGGAAGGGAGTGAAGCTCTAAATAAATACTGCTTTTGCCTTTCTTTCCATGTTAAATAGATATCAGGAGAAATTTAAACTTAAAAAATATATTCACCAGATTAATAATTTTTTGTATGATGGAACTTGAACTCACATTATCCTGATTCTTTTTTTATTTTTAAATATTTTTCCATGTTTACATGATTCATTTTCTTTCCCTCCTCTCTTCCCTCCCCCCACTCAGACTCAACAAACAACTCCACTAGATTGTACAAATGTTATCAATTGATACTTATTTCCATATTATTCATTTTTACTATAGAGTGATTTTTAAAGCATAACCCCCATATAACATACTCATATATATATATATATATATATATATATATATATATATATATATATATATATATACATGTGATAAGTGATGTCATATATTTGCTTTTGCATTTCTATCCCCATAGTTCTTTCTCTCAATGTGGATGGTATTCTTTTACATAAGTCCTTCAGGAGTGTCTTGGCTTGTTGCATTGCTACTAGTAGCAAAGTCGAGTATATTGGATTTTTCTACAATATTTCACTTTCTGCATACAATATTCTCCTAGTTTTGCTCCTTTCACTTTGCATCAGTTTATCAAAGTCCTCCCAATTTATATAGAAAGCCTCCTGATCATCAATCCTTACATCACATTAATATTCCATCACCATCATATACCTCAATTTGTTTAGCCATTCCCTAATCAATGCACAACCCTTCGTTTTTCAATTTTTTGCTACCACAAAGAGCGCAGATGTGAATATTTTTGTGCAAGTCGTTTTCTTTATTATCTCTTTGGGGTACCAATCCAGCAGTGCTATAGCTGTATCAAAGGGCAGCAGCCTTTTAAAGCCCATTAGGCATAGTTCCAAATTGCCTTACAGAATGATTGGAATAATTCACAGTTCTACCACCAATACATTAATGTCCTGATTTTTCCAATCCCCTCCAACATCTATTGTTTTCCTTACTGTCATATTGGCCAATGTGTGAGGTGGTACCTCAGAATTGTTTTGGTCTTCATTTCCCTAATTATGAGAGATTTAACACACTTTTTCATGTGCTTATTGATGGTTTTGATTTTTTTATCTGAAAACTGCCTATTCATGTCCCTTGACCATTTGTCATTTGGGGAATGGCTTGATTTTTTCCTACAACTGACTTAGATCCTTATACATTTGAGAAATGAGATCTTTGTTAGATGTTTTTGTTATGAAAACATTTTCTCAATTTGTTGCTTCCCTTCTGAGTTTTGTTGCATTTATTTTGTGTGTACAAAAACTTTTTAACTTAATATAATCAAAATTATTCATTGTACATTTTGTAGTGTTCTCTGTCTCCTACCTCAGTTTAAATTCCTATCTTTCCCATAAATCTGACAGGTATACTATTCTATATTGACCTGATTTGTTTATGATTTCCCTCTTTATAGTTAAGTCATTTACTTACTCCAAGTTAATCTTGGTATAGGGTATAAGATGTTGATCTAAGCCTAATTTCTCCCATACTGTTTTCCAATTCTCCCAGTAGTTTTTGTCAAATAGTGGGTTCTTGTCCCCAAAACTGGAATCTTTGGGTTTAATCAAACACTATCTTGCTACTGTCATTTACCCCAAGTCTATTCCATTGATCTACCATTCTATCTCTAAGCCAGTACCATATAGTTTTAATGATCACTGTTTTATAGTATAGTTTCAGATCTGGTAAAGCTAGGTCTCCAACATTCACAATTTTTCTTTCATTATTTCCCTTGATATATTTAACTTTTGTTCTCCCAAATGAACTTTGTAATAATTTTTTCTAATCCCATAAAAAAGTATTTTGGTAGTTTGATAGGTATAGCCCTGAATAAGTATAATAATTTAGGTAGGCTTGTCATTTTTATTATATCAGCTCATCCTACCCATGAGCAATTGATGTTTTTCCAATTAATTTAGATGTAGTTTTCTTTGTGTAAAGAGTGCGTGAACCTTGTAGTTATGTTCATATAATTTCTTAATTTGTCTTTGAAAGTAGATTCCCATGTAGTTTATCTTTTCTAGAGTGACTTTAAATGAAGTTTCTCTTTCTAACTCCTGCTGCTGGGTTTTGTTGGAAACATATAGGGTTTCTTTTGTACTCTGTAATTTTGCTAAAGTTATTGTTTTTACTAATTTTTAGATTATTTTTTGGATTCTCTGGGTATACGATCATGTCATCTGCAAGGAGTGATTGTTTAGTTTCCTCATTGTCTACTTTGATCCTTTCAGTTTCTTTTTCTTCTCTAATTGCTACTAGCATTTCTAGTACAATATTATTAAATAGTAGTATTGATAATGAGCATCCCTGCTTCACTCCTGATTTTATTGAGAAGCACAATTTATCCCCCTTGCAGATGATACTTGCTGATGGTTTTAAATATACTTTAAATATACAAAATATATTATTTTGAGGAAAGGCCCTTTTATTCCTATTTTTTCTAGTGTTTTTGATAGGAATGAGTACTGTATATTGTCAAAGGCTTTTTCTGCTTCTATTGAGATAATTATGTGATTTCTATTGATTTGATTATTGATATGGTCAATTATGTGAATGGTTATTAAATATTAAATATTAAACCATCCTTGCATTTCCGGTATAAATCCCACCTGGTAACAGTGAATAATCCTTGTCATAACTTGTTGTAGCCTTTTAACTTGCATTTTATTTAAGATTTTTGCATATATGTTCATTAAGGATATTGGCCTATAGTTTTCCTTCTCTGTTTTTGGTCTGGCTTAGGAATCAGTACCATATTTGTATCATAAAAAGAATTTGTTAAGACTACTTTGCCTATTTTGTCAAATAGTTTGTAGAGTACTGGGATTAATTGTTCTTTAAATGTTTTGTAGAATTCACTTGTGAATCCATCTGGCCCTGGTGATTTCTTCTTAGGGAGTTCTTTGATGGCTTGTTCAATTTCTTTTTCTTATAGGGGATTATTTGAGCATTTTATTACCTCTTCCTTTAATCTAGGAAATTTATATTTTTGTAAATATTCATCCATATCACCTAGAATACCATATCATTAGGGAAAATAATTCTTAATAATTACCTTAATTTCTTCTGCATTGGAGGTGAGATCACCCTTTTCATTCATGATACTGTTAATTTTTTTCACTTTTTCCTTTTCGTAATTAGATTAATCAATACTTCATTTGTTCAAAATATCACCTCTTAGTTTTATTTATTAGTTCAATAGGTCTTTTACTTTTACTTGTATTAATTTCTTCTTTGATTTTTAGTACTTCCAATTTGGTCTTTAACTGAGGGTTTTTAATTTTATCTTTTTCTAGGTTTTTTAGTTGCATTCTCAATTCATTAATCTTCTCTTTCTCTTTTTGGTAAATATATAAATCCTCCCCACCCACCCCCAGTACAGCTTTTGCTGTATCCCAGAAATTTTGGTATGTTATTTCCTCATCGTCACTCTCTTCAATGAAATCATTGTCTCTATGATTTGTTCTTTAACCAGCCAGTTTTAGAGAACCAGATTATTTAATTTCCAATTAATTTTTTATTTCTCTCCATGTACCTTTACTAAATATAATTTTTATCATATTATGATTTTTAAATCACATACCTTGCTTCTGCTTTTCTGTACTTGTTTGTCATGTTTTCATGCCCTAGTACATGGACAGTCTTTGTGAATGTACCATGTACTGCTGAAAAGAAGGTATATTCCTTTTTATCCCTATTTACTTTTCTCCATATATCTCTTAACTCTAATTTTTCTAAGATTTCATTCATGTCTCTTACTTTTTTCTTATTTTTTTTGGTTTGATTTATCTAGATCAGATAGAGGAAAGTTGAGGTCTCCCACTAATATAGCTTTACTATCTATTTCCTCCTTAAACCTCAATAGTTTCTCCTTTACCAATCTGAATGCTATACCATTTGGTGCATACATGTTGAGTACTGCTATTTCCTCATTGTCTGTACAGCCTTTTATCAGGATGTAATTACCTTCCCTATCTTTTTTAATCAGATCTATTTTTAACTTGGCTTTGTCAGATATCATGATTGTGACTCCTGCCTTCTTTGTCTTAGTTGATGCCTGATAAATTCTACTCCTGCTTCTTACCTTTACCCTGTGTGTGTCTACCTGCCTTATGTGTGTTTCTTATAGACCACATATGGTAGGGTTTTGGCTTTTAATTCCCTCTGCTATCTGCTTCTGTTTTATGGGTGAGTTCATTTAGAGTTATGATTACTTCCTGTGTATTCTCCATGATTTTGATTTCCTCTTTTAGTCCTACACTTTATTCTTTCACTATTTCATTCTTCACCAATATATTTACTTGCCACCTTCCTCTCTTCTTATTCTCATGTTATTTCTCTGTAAGGTCTATTAATTGCCTCCCTCCCAACATTTGCCTTCCTTTTAATATTCCCCACCCCACTCCCCCCTTTCCTTATTCCCTTTAATCTTCCCTGTAGTGTAAGATAGAATTCTGTACCCCAATATATCTGGCTGTTCTTTTCTCTCAGAAGTGATCTACTGACAGTAAGGTTTAAGTATTACCTAATACCACTCTCTTCCTCCCCTTCTTATAATAGAATTCTTCCCACCCACTCCACCACTGCCTATGTACCTCTTAATGTGGTATAATTTATCTTATTTTTATTCTAACTATGAGTTTCATTTGGTACCATCCTCTATTTTTGTCCCTCCCCCAGTTTTTTACATATCATCTTAAACAACATAATACCACAACCTCTGCCTATTAATATTTTCCTATCTACTATGATAATGTAAACAATTTTTAAGAGTTATAATTTTTTCATATAGAAATATAATCAATTTGACCTTATTGAAGCCCTTAAATTTTTTTCCCTCTTTCTTGTTTACCTTTTTATGGTTCTCTTGAATTTTGGATTTGGATATTCTGGTCTTCTCTTTAGGAATACTTGGAAATCTTCTGTTTTGTTAAATGCCCATACTTTTGCCTTGAAAGTATATAGTTGATTTTGATGGGTTTGATGGGTAGGGAATTTTTGGTTGTAACCCCAATTCTCTTATCTTCCTAAATATCATATTCCAAGCCTTGTGGTCCTTTAGTGTTCAGGCTGCCAAATCCTGTGTAATTTTGACTGGGGCTCTTGATATTGAATTGTCTCTTTCTGACTGCAGTAGTTTCTCATTGACCTATAGGCTCTTGAATTTGTTTATAACATTCTTGCTGGCTGTCTTTTGAGGATTTAATCTAAGGAGTGATCTATGGATTCTTTCAATGTTTATTTTGCAGTCTTGTTCAAGAATATCAGGACAGTTTTCTTTGATATTTTCTTCTATTATCATGTCAAGGCTTTTATTTTATTTAAGGCTTTCTATTAGACCAATAATTCTCAAATTTTCTCTCCTTGATCTGTTTTCCAGATCAGTTGTCTTTTCAATGAGATATTTCATGTTTCCTTTTACTTTTGCAGTTTTAATTTTGCTTTATTAATTCTTACTGTCTTGTGAGATCATTAGCTTCTACTTGCCCAAATCTAGTCTTTAAAGACTGACTTAAAGCTATGATTTTTTGATTTTTCTTTTCAGTATGGTCTGTCCTGCTTTTCTTGGGTTCCAGCAGGTTAGTTCTGGTCTCCAATTTGCTCGTTACTTCATTTGATTTCTCTACTTCTTCCATATGAGCAATTTTGTCTTTTAGGCTGTTTTTTAAAATTGCTTTCATGTATTTTTCCCACTTTTCTTCTCATTTTTCTTTCTTGGTTCTTGAACTCGTTTTTGAGTTCCTTGAAAACTTGTGACCAATTTTCTTTTCTTTCTTTTTTTTTGAATGTTTGGATGTGCTTTCTGTTTGTCACTCTCTGCTGTTGCTTCTGTGTTTGGGCTTTTTCTCCATAGAAATTATCCAGGGTTGAGTTTTTGTTTTTTGTTTGTTTTCTGTTTCTTATTCCTTTTCATACTAGTAGATTGGGCTTCCTGCATGTTGGTGGATAATGCTTTATTAGTTTCTGTCTTGCAGGGCTTTGCCTTGGTAGTATCTTCCCTTCCCAGTCAGAAACCTGAGTGAGGGCAGGTAGATCTGTGATGTTCTTTGTGTAGCATGCTTTAAAACATTTTGTGATCTCAGAAACTTCCTAGCTGTGTGACACTTAAAACTTATTGCCTAGTCTTTACCTCTTCTCTCCCTAAGATGGAATGTAAAGGTTAAAAAACAAAACAACAGCAACAACAAAAAAACAAGAACTCAAATTTCAAAGAGATCCCTGGTGTTACACTCTTTAGGAATTCTGAAGATACCCAAGATACTTTAGAATCTGATTAAATGAAGGACTTTTTCTGCTCTAAACTTATGATCCTATGTTCTTTTTCTCTTAAACCTATTTCATAAATTAGCAGATTTTTTTGCCCCTAGATCTGGGCATGTTTTCTTCAGACTTATTTAAATTTCTTATTTAAATTTTATCATCTCTTCTTTTTTTTACCTTCTGGGGAATGTAGATCTTCATTTCAAAGTAGCAGCAAGCAAACCAGTCACGAAGGCCCATAGAGATCATCTGAGCAATTTCATTTTATGGATAAAGAAACTGAGTTGCCACAAAGGTCAAATGGCAGGTCCAAGTTCATATATGTAGTACAGAGACACATTAAAATTCAAACCCAGGTCTTTTGATTCTAAATCTGTATTCTAATTCTAATCCTATTCAGATTCCTATATTATGGCTTCCTGATTGTTTTATGCCTAAATTCAGTGCTTTAACCTCTACATGAAACTGGCTCATTGATGATGTTGATGATATGGATAAAAACAGTGTCAATTAATATCTGCTGAATAAAAATGAAATGTCTTTGGTTTTGGAAAATATAATTATTTTCAGTTTAAAATGACATGATGAGAAATATTTTATTCATTTTCATACTTGAAATACTTTCTGAGAAGAGTAATGTTAAATAGTTTTCCATTATGTTGGCCATGCTGAGAAATTCATCCTGAAAAGGAAGGCATAAGAACAATTTATTTAAAAGTTTTCTGCTTAGCACAAAAAAAAAAAAACCAACAACAACAACCTTTTTCAGATGCGATGGTGATATTTTGAACAAATGAAGTATTGATTAATCGTTATAAGAAAAAGATTAATTGACCATATTCACATAATAGGGGATTATTTGAGAATTTTATTACCTCTTCCTTTAATCTAGGAAATTTATATTTTTGTAAATATTCATCCATATCACCTAGAATACCATATCATTAGGGAAAATAATTCTTAATAATTACCTTAATTTCTTCTGCATTGGAGGTGAGATCACCCTTTTCATTCATGATACTGTTAATTTTTTTCACTTTTTCCTTTTCGTTGCTGGTGACAAATTGTGCTAGTGAGAAATATGACTTTAAAAAGATATTGGTGAAACCAAAAAGGAATATAGTTTGAGATGGAAAAGGATGTGAGAGATTAAGATTAAAAAGCATTAAAATGTAGAGGATGCCAGATCTTCCATCTAGGCTTAGAAATGCACTAATAGACCCTAGCGAAAATCACTTCTAGTCTGTACTCTCAACCCAGGAATCTGTAGAGGGACTCCCAGAGCTCTGGGGGATCGTTAATTAAGCTGAAAGTCAAACTGAGTGCAGACCACATCACCAGTGAACCCTGTGTGAGTTCTGTGCCTCCCCAAAGTCCTATTGCTGCTCATTCATTCCTTCAGCTACCCTGAAATTCTGATACCTTATTTTCACTTTTGTCTTTCTCCCGTGTGTTATAAAAAACTTTTACATTCGCATAGAGGTGTGCACCTTCCAAACATTTCCATTGTGAAATTTCCCAGCTCAAACTCTGAAGCAAGAAGCCTCAGCAGCTTCCATCTGCATTCAAGGCATCATATTCCACATAATAGTCTGAGGCTTGCCTAGTCTCACCAGTGCCCCAAGCTGGCCCCAGCTTAGTAGTGATAACGGTCTCATATATTCTGGGCAGAGTCCCGCCAGGTACCATTTTTCTTATAAAGCTGAAAGAGAAAAACCCGCTTCAAAATGCAATTTGAGCACCACCAAAGCCTGTGGTGGGAATCCAGCAATGGAATAACTCCAAGACTACAGTAGATGGAAGTCAGTCGTAAGAGGTGTGTTTAAGGCTCCCTTAAATCTCCTTCTTAAAGAAGGGGTTTCTTCTGGTGCCCTATGGTCAGGACACAGTATGCACACACTGTTCAGTTTCAGAACTTGATTTAACTTTCCTCTTCCCCCCCTGCCAGAGAACAAATTAAGAAAAAAAAATTGCTCTCCATGAAGAAAATATCTTGGGTTGAGAGATGTTCTGAAAAAAGTAACACCAAATGCACTGGTCACGTGGACTGCAGGAACACCCAGAGGGATTGAAATAAGAGACAGAGAATGGAAAGAGGAAAAAATGAGAAGGAAAGCTGATACCCTAGAATAGATGGTTACCCAAAAAATCTCATTTAAGTATTGTCCTGTAAATTAGAATAGATCAGACACAACAGTGACTCAACAATACAACAAGAATTAAAACCCAATTAAAAAACAGAAGAAAGGATAAGGAATATGTTAAAAACCAATGACCTAAATAAAACAGAGAGTAACCAATATAGGGATGATGGACTGGTTGAAAAAAGCAAGAAATCAGAGATCACGGTCATTTTAAAGAATAGGTTCTGTGATAGCAAGACAGGGGGAAGAGTTTTATGAAAACGGATGAAGGAATTTCAGAATTTGTAAAAAGGAATGTAGAACATTGGTGGCAAGGTCGATCTATGACCATCTCAGCTTGTAGCTTTGGTGGCAAGTAGAACAAGTCTTGGGAAAATTGAAGAATCTGGAAGTTAAAGTGTTTGAGAGAGTATCATAATGGTTGTTAAAATTGTTGTTCAGTCATGTCCAGCTCTTCTTGACCCCATTTGTGGTTTTCTTGGCAATGATACTCGAATGGTTTGCATTTCCTTTTCTTGTTTTACAAATGAGAAAACTGAGGCAAACAAGGTTAAGAGACTTGTCCAGGGTCACACAGCTAGCAAATGTCTGAAGTGGGATTTGAATGCTAGTCTTCCTTACTCACCAGATGTTGTAAGGAAAGTAGTGAGATTTTGCATGGATTTTGCACGGCATGAGACCAGCAGAAAAATTCTACAACTTTGGAGGACGTTTAGGCTGGGAGAAAGACAGTTGGGGGTCTTTGGTACTTTCCTTACAACACAGCCCAACACTATCCACTGTATCACCTACTACAACAAAGTGTGAGGAAGAGAAACTAAATTCATTGATAAAGGAAGAAAAGTGTTCTGGAGGATATTGGCACGCAGCCTTCAGAATATTATGTGGCTGATAAACACATTAATTGAATTTCAAAGAAGTTACTAAGTGAAGATGGTAGAGAGAGAACTTGCAAGTGGCAATTAGAAGGAAAGAAAAATCAGTGGAGTATGAGCAAAAGTTCAATTAATGGTGAAAAGAGTAGCCAGGAAAGATGTTTGTTTTTGTTTGTTTGTTTTTTGTTTTTTTGTTTGTTTGGTCAGAAGGGAGCATAGAGAGATGGAAAAAAAGAAAAGATTTAAGAAGAAAGCTAGGTTATGGAGCCAACATTCAAGAATTACTTTCCTTTCAAATACTTTCTTTTAGAGCAAGGACTGTTTGTTTTTGTTTTTGTTTTTGTTTTTAATTTCCCCATCACCTAGTACACAGTGCCAGGCACATAATAGCTGATTAATAAATGTTTATTCCTTTGTTCAACTATACAGAAATCCTGATATCTTATTTTAACTTTTGCCTTTTCCCTGTGTGTTATGTAGAAAGCTTTTGCATTCTCACTCAGGCACACTCATTCCAAACATTTTCATTATGAAAATCTCTAAATGGCTTCTCCCTTTTCAGTTGTGTCTTGTATTTGTTTTCTCCCTTTTCATTTCTCCTGCTCCCTAAACTAATAATTTGACACCCAGTAATTCTGGCACAATATAATGCTATTTATTTTTCTTTTAAATATATAAATAAAAATGAATAGCAGGGTAACTTCTATCTGTACTTTTATTTAGGTGACTCAGTTTAGTTGAAAAAACTACTTTTTCCTTTTACAATTTTGCTTAATGAAATCAGACTTCATTGTACTTTTATCTGCTTACAAAATAACAGAATATTCCCCCCCCCCCATAAAAAATGCCATAAGTAATGAGCTGGCATTACTTTGTAGATAATTAATCTCTTCAGTTCTTTATAAATAGTACCAATAACAGCATGCACTTTGACTCTTTTAAGTATTCAAAGTAGATTTAAGCCTAGTAATGGCAGCTACAGTTATCAAGACAGCAATTAACTGTTGAATGAAAGTAATCTGAAAGTGCTGGTACTCAGGAAGGTGTTTCCTTTTCCTCTTTGTGTCTTCTAACAAATGACACTCACTTTTAAATTAATGTAAATACAATTTCATCTTTCCTCCTCCCCCCCCCTTCATTTTGGATAGGCAATTTCTTTCTGAACTGACTGATTCTGACTGAGAATGAACTGCAAATTGTAAACCAATGAATGAGCTTAAGCCACTCTGCTCGTGTTAGTAAAACTCAAATTAACTGGTAGCTTTCTTGAATGACAAACTTCATTCTTTTCTATAAAATATGAAGGAAGTGTTTTCTTTAGGTGTGATTCCAGGCCTAAAGAGAATCGTGGACTAGACTAGACACAGAAACTTTTAAACTTTATATACTATCTAGTACTTAGCTAGTTTAGTGTGGGACTGCTTCTCTTTCATACTTATAATATTATTGCATTTTGCTTTCTGAATATATATATATATATATATATATATACATATATATATATATACACACCTGTTCTCAGTAAACATGAAACACTTACTGAAAAGATGGTGGCATGAAAGAGCTGAGATATACGCTATCTTTTCAATTTCCTCAGGAATTTATCTTGGTTAATTAGTTTTAGTAGTGGAAATAGATGTGACAAAACAAAGTAGATTCA
The DNA here is from genome assembly GCF_027887165.1 of Monodelphis domestica. Classification (NCBI taxonomy): domain Eukaryota; kingdom Metazoa; phylum Chordata; class Mammalia; order Didelphimorphia; family Didelphidae; genus Monodelphis; species Monodelphis domestica. The sequence goes on along the minus strand of NC_077234.1, from coordinate 168,299,726 downwards.
TTCCCTTTGGATGATATTAGTAGCAAAAAAAGTTTTTAATGGCAGAATAAATTGAAGTTGAGTTTTAACAATAAGTAGTCACAGTAAGAAAATGCCTACTAAGGGCTACCCTAGCTAAACATGTAAGTCATAGTAGACTGACTACTTGGTGATGAATTTTCTGGCCATGACAACTCATGAAACAAAAATGCAAAATGACCCAAGTCTTATTTGACATTCTTCCATTTCTGTAATGATAATGGAAGAGCATTTTAAAAGAAATGAGGATACTAAATATCACAAATTTTAAACCAATAAAACTTAACTTGGCCATTGGCACTCTAAATGTAAGGGCCTTCTATAAGGATAATGACTGGACAAGCTATAGTAGGAACTGAATTCTATTGTTGACATTCTCAATATAAACACATTTTCAGTGAAATAAAAGAATGACTTTCACATTTTAATTGGAGAGGCAATTAAAGAAATTAAGACAGAGTTATTTTTACTTTGTTCCCAAAGGCAACTAGATGTTTCCTAGGATATTTTGTCATTTCACATAGTAATGTTCATTGCAGGTACCGAAAGGCCACCATGAAAATGATTGCAGTTTATGCATCACTATCTATTACAGGGGATAAAGAGGGAGAGAAGATACATGTTTATAAATATATATGAAATCCTCTAAATCTAAAAAAAACACTTTGAAGGTGTCTTTTAAAAAATAATTGCATCAAACATTAGAAACAAATTTCACCTATTTTATAGGAGGTGAGAGATGATATTTAGTTAGGAGGTGGGAGGAATGAATTATTTCTTCTAAGTTAAGTGCCCATCATTTATGCTTCTAGAGCACCATAGTACCACTTAGTGGTCTAAGAGAGGTAATTTATAAATTTCTAGCAGGCTTTCATGATATAAGGCTTTTTCTTTATCTGAATCATCATCGTTATTATTAATGTCCAGTGAGTTGTCCATAGGCTTGGCATTGTACAATATATAGGGAAATAGCATCCAGAAATATTCTTTAGATTGTAGCACAGATATCCTAGAAGTCTTTATTATAAAGTATAATGTTTTCTTCTTGCTCTTTACATTATTGTGGGCATAATTTTTAAAAGAAAATTACTTTATCAATTTGATAAATACAAATCAATATAAACATTTCCCTATGCAAAGAGTAGGAAAAATGTTTATATGTGAAACTATGATTCTCTTATATTCTGCTTGCTTTATTTAAACTATATAAAAAATTTAATGATAATGATAAGACCAAACTGCCTGCTTGTCTGTGTCCCTTTTTGAACTTCCTTCTGTTCTTGTCTGTGTTTTATTTTGGTTTGGCTTTTTTAGTAGAAACATGTAATTTAATCAGTATAAAGAGCCTCTCACTCAGGATATTCCTTCTACCAGTGCAGATCTGAAATTTCTCTGCAGTTTATAGTTTTAGAGATTTGCCTAGAAAATAGAGGTTAATGTCTCACCCAGGGAGTCATCATATAAAAGAGGAAGAACTTGAACCTAGATCTTCTGAACTTCCCAACAAGCTGTCTATTTCTCGCCCTATTGCCTCTTTTTTAGTATTTTTTTACATATTGCACTGATGCACTTTTCTTAAAAATCTCACTATCATCCCCTCCCACAAATTTGCATTTCCTCTCCCCAATTAAAAGCCCTTTGTTGCAAAAAATGTAATCAAACAAAACAAATTCTCACACCGCTTACATATGAAAATTCATGCCTCATTATATACTTTCCCCATATCAACAGGTGAAAAGGTTTTTTTTTAATTTTATAATCAGTAATATCAAATCCTTATTGGTCATTGCATTTATAAAAATTTCCAAGTTTTTTAAAGTTTATTTTCTTTACATGATTATAGATAAATTGTACATAAATTGTTCTCCTGGTTCTTTTCACTTCACTCTGTATCACAATATACCAGTCATATTAGATTTCTCTTAATTCATCCCTTTCATGATTTCGTAAGGCACAATAATATTTAATGATATTTATATATAGAAGTGTTATAAAAAACCTTGGTTGTTTTCATTTTTATTTTTCTTGTTACTGTTGATCTAGCTTTCATTCTTTTCTCTTGAGAATTTTTTCCCTTCTTTTGAATTATTATCTGGCAATGGTATTTATTCTTTATTTTCAATTCTCTATTTGTCTTATACATCAAAAAATTGCAGCAAAGATTCGCTTCTGTAGTTGACTATTCCTTTTCCAATTTCAACTGAATTAATTTGGTACATGCAATAATTTTTCAATTTCTCATAGTCAAAGTTGTTCATTTTACTTTTTATGATCATCTCCATCTGTTCTTTTTTGTTCAAGAACAATTCACCCACCATCACCACATGCACCATCCATAGCTGTAAAGGGTATTATTGTTTTACCTTCTCCTCTTTTTTAAATGGTCTTTTATATCTCAAGCATATATCTTTAAGCTGTGAAATCATGCTTGTCTATCTAAACCTAATTTTTCCCAAGATGTTTTCCACTTTTCATAGGAATGTTAAGTTAACAAAGTAAGAGCTTTGAACTTTTGAAATTATCACTTAACATACGCATGAAATTTGGGTTCTAGTATTAGAAAAAAAACATTAGCTAGCTCTATGTCCTTGATAGAGTGACCCACCTCCAGAGGCTCAAGTTTCCTTAACTGTAAATAAATGGAATCAGACTAGATGCCCTCTAAATTCTTTTCTATATATACATCCTATCAATACTATGAGCTATGAATTATAACCATTAAAAAGATTACCAACTCACTAATGCCACTCAATTTTCCTGGCTGGTCACAGTGCATTTAGTTTCATGCTTTTATTTTAAGGTATGTATATGTTGATCTTGTGTTAATTACATTGTATAGATTATTTGAAAAAAGGTTTGTGTAGATGTTAACCGACTGTGAATGGCAAGTAGGTATTTTTTTATTCATCAACATTCAACATGATAAGGTAACATCAGCAGGCTTTTCTACAGTAATTCCATTTTCTGGTAACTCAAGTTTAAAGTGCTGAAGAAGGAATGAATAATTTCTTTTTTAATGAGTAGATTTCAGTGTGTGATCTGGGGACCCCCTGATGTTTTCAAGGGCAAAGCTATTTTTTATAATACTTTTTGTTCTTATTGATGAGGAGCTGAGGCAAACAGCCTTAAGTGACTTGCCCCACATTACTCAGCCAGTAAATGTCTGACCAGATCTAAACTCAGGAAGATGAGACTCCCTAACTTCAGACCCAAACCTCTATCCACTGTGCCACCTACCTGCAAACATCTTTTTTCTAATGGAGTCAATGTAGATAGCTATATCTCCTTTATACAAAAGCTCTTTAAAGTCCTCAGTGATTTTTATGAGGGTAAGAGACCAAAAATCTGAGAACTGCTGGCTTAAACTATTAAAAAGTGGATTCATTTTGTTTATGTACCACACGGTGTTTTGACCTCTTCATTAAAACTACTAGACATAATTAAAGCTTGCTCACTCAGGAGCAATCCAACAATAAGCATTTATGAAGTGCCTCAGTATAACAGCACTGTGCTAAGGGCTGGGGCAAAGCAGACTCCGCCTTCAAGGAGTTTACAATCTAAAGGAGGAGACAACAAGCAGACAGATCTTTACCAGGCAAATTATATACAGATACATAGGAGATATTTAACTTAGAGAATTAAGGAGTATTGAGAAAGGTGGGATGTTAGCTGGGTCTTAAAAGAAGCTGGGGATATGAGATAAGATCATCTAATATTGGAGTGCATTGCAACATAGCCTGCCTTCTACAGCAAAGAAGGAAAATGAGCTTTTTTTGTTTGTTTTTTGGCGTGTTGGAGAAGAGACTTGGGCTGCATCTGTGACACAATGATACCTTAGGATGTTGCTGAGGTTTGTCTCTCTGTCTATGGCAGAACTATTGCCAGTTTTCATCTGTCTCATCTTAGCTGGATCTTCTCATTTATCTCTTCATCCACTGACTGTTGCCCAGTTGCCATTCTAAGCTCTGACGCTGCTTTATAATATATAGGAAAGTTCTAAACCTTGGAGCCATGATCAAGTTGGTGAATTTGCTAGTTCTGATTTATAAGTACTTACCTCACAGGTAGGTGTGAAAATAGCTACTTCAGCAAGAAGATAAAAGCCCTCCAAATTTATATTAGGCCAGGTTGGCTTAGCTCATAAATTATGAATCCCTTTAAACCAGAGTTCTGAACCTTCGTTGGTATCACAAAAGCCTTTGGCTATCTGGTGAAATCTATAGACCTCTTAGAATCATATTTGAAATAACATTAAGTAAATAGCCTCACAACAGAAACCAATTTTACTGAAGTGCAGTTACCAAAGTATTTTTTTAAAGAAAAAAAAGTTCAGAGACCGCAGGCTAAAAATCCCTGCTTTGATTATTACAGTTGCCCTTTGAAAGACTGTATATAATATATGTAAATGTGTGGAAAGGTTTCTATGACTACTGCTGGAGGGAAGATAAGGTGGTGACTTCTTAAAATGTGCAAATGTATTATTCATTTCACAATATGTATAGAATTGGATAGTTAATTCTCTTTCTTCAACTTTAAAACTATAAGTGAAAGAGTAGCATATGTAATTTTCTGAGAAGCTCAGTCATCCACCAACATTCTTGGGCTGCAAATTTAGATCAGTGAGAGAACGTAAGAATTCCTTTGCCCCTTGGCAGGTTGACGAAATCTATGGATGCCTCAGAATATTTTTAAATAATCAAAGGAAATGCAAGATATCCACTAGAGGTTTGAAAATATAGACGTAAAAGCTCACAAACCCTGAACTCTTAACCTTAGGTTAAGTCTCCTTGTTCTACTTTTACATCTTTATTTCATAGATAAGGAACCTGAGGTCCATACATGGGAAATGAATTGCCCAAGATCACATAAGAAATATGTGCCCCAATCCATATTTTAATCCAGATCCTCTGAACCAAATCCAGCCCTGGTTCCATACACTGACATATAGTGTTCTTTTGAAGTTAGAGCCAGGCACTGGAGGCACTATGTTTTTTGGTGGCACCCAATAAATCACTAATGGGACCAAATATAGTCTCTGAATATCATTCTGGAAGTTTGTCTTCCTTTTCCTTGGAATTCTTCCTTAAAATGACATACTCATCTGTACAGCAGCTTTTCCTAAATACACCCTGATCCCCATACCTAACAAAAAAAAATCCCTGGAGTTTTTTGAATTTAGGTGATTTGCCAAAATTTCATTAAATTTAGAATCACTATATAGACAAATTCAGCCCCTCACCTTTTATAACCCTTACTTTTTGTCTTAGAATTGATACTTATTATCACTGCTAAGGTAGAATGTTGTTAAGAACAGGGCAATTAAAATTAATTGAATTCCCCAGGGTCACACAACTAAGAAGTGTCTGAGGTTAGATTTAAATTTGGGAATTCCCATCTTTCTGCCTAACTCTCTGTCCACTGTGCCACCTCACTGCCACTCAGGCCCATCTTTTTAAGAAACTACTTTGAGGGGGCAACAGGGTGGACCAGTGGATTGAGAGCCAGGTCTAGAGATGTGAGATCCTAGGTTCAAGTATCCTCAGATACTTCCTAGCTGTGTGACCTTGGGCAAGTCACTTAACCCCCATAGCCTAGCCCTTACCACTCTTCTGCGTTGGAGCCAATACTCCAAGACAGAAGATAAGGGTTAAAAAAAATAGAAACCACTTTGAGTAACAAATGGATTGGAACCAGAGCCCAGTGACTTTGAAATCCTCTAATTTTTAACTGACCAGACTTAATAGAAGAGTAAAATACCATACTCTTAAGCCTGAAAATGACAAAACAAATTGATAGACTCTTAGAACAACAATTCTTAATGTAAAAATTAAATATAATGTGCAATAATAAAAATAACATATTTGAAGGGGTTTATTATATATCATTAGAAATCAAGGAATAAAGAGGTTAGAAAATAAAAACCACCTGCCCATGACTGGTTAGCCATTTTCAAATTTTCCTTCGCCTTACCACCATCACTGCTAATGCTACATCATGCAAGAAGAGAGGATGTGAGAGGAGTTACTGCCAGTTAAATACCAATAACGTGATCTCACCAATGTGGAGACGCAGGAAAGATTATAGGGAATTCTGGGAAATATCAAGGACTTCTGGGGAATGAAGTCTAGGGTTCAAAATCTCCATTTATACATTAACCAGGAGTCCATTACACACACACACACACACACACATGCACACATGCACACACACATATTTATCATATTGGTTCCTTGGAGAGCTTTAAGGTATTCCATGACTTATTTGAAGGTTGGGGGGAAATGTATTGCTACTTTCATTAGCCTATAACTGGAATTCAGCATTTATTGCAATCATGAATTTTAAAAAATGTCTTCTGAGAAGACATTCACAGGTCAGGAGTTAATCATGCAAAAATGATTAAAGGGGAATTTGCACTAGGGAAAATTTGTCAGTGAGGCCAGAAATGGATTAATTCAAAGAAAATGGGTAGCCACATATCTTTGGGGTTGGAAGGAGGCAGGATGGTTTTAGCTACCTTTCAGTGATACCCTATTAACTCTTAAGATTTTGATTTTGGGGATTCTTTAGAGAAGTTTCCTGGCATAGTGGATAGAAGTCATACCTTGGAATTAGGAACCTCTGGATTCTAGTCCCAGCTCTGACTAGTATGAACTGTGTGACATTAGATAAACTCTCAATGGCCCAAGGGATTCAATGGGACTATAAATTGCTGCTTTACATAGATAGTATTCCCACATTCACTGTTATCTATATCCTACACCTATGTTGGCAAATCTATAGCATACATGCCAGAGCATGCCAGAGGAGGCCATTCCCTTCCCCCCCTTCCCTGCACACCTGAGGACATTCTCATGTGACCCACCACTCTGCTCAGCAGCCCAATGGGAGTGCTTCCTCCTTCCCCTATCTGGGGTAGGATGGGGGGCTCACATATGGCATGAGGGTTGCATTTTAGGTACTTGGTCTCTAAAAGATTCACCATCACTGCCCTACATCGAGGTAAGTATATAGCAGTGGAGTTGTATGTCAGAACCAAGGAAATAAATACATGAGGAAGGTATTCTGTCAAGTAGGTAATACCTTCCTTTGCAAGAAAAAAAAGAAAAGAAAATTAATATTAATTGAGACCTGGCAATGAATCCACTGTAGCCCAGCTACTTATGTGACATTACATGTTTAATCTTTTGAGAATTTCATTTTATTTTTTTGAGATCATGGAGTTATGCCTGGAGTCACAAATAGTTGTGTCATTGGTCCAACATTGTACAAACTAGTTGGATAAAGAATTGATTCTACATGACTGGTAATTATGGAGTCTCTGTACCTGACCCAAGGGAAGCCTACCAAGCAGCAAATTATACCATAAGGAAGTTTGGAAATACCGATGATTTGGGATTTGTTGGTAAAAGAAAAACAGAGTATGGATAGTCTGGAATATGGAAATGTTCTGAATATGGTGTTTTTGTTTTGTTTGGGGTGTTTTTTTGAGGGAAGGCCTGTGGGCATTGGTCTGGACCCATGAATTCATCAGTTTGGTGAACTCCCAATTTGTAAATGGCTCCTGTAGTGGAAGTAGGAAGCTCATTTGTAATTAAAACAAAGATTATAGAACTAGAAAAAAAAGGAACTTCAAAAACCTGCTAATCTAACCTCCTTTCTTTTACAGTGAGGAAACTGAGGCTGATCAATCTTAAATGATTTGTTCACGATAAATAGAACATATATGTTAGAGGAGAGATTTAAACCCAGCCTTCTAATTCTGGAAGCAGAGTGTTTTCCACTATTCTGTGCTTCTCATAATTTTAGAGTTATCTGGAACACTAAGCTGTTAAGCAACCAACCTATGGTAATACTGTCACCCTGAGTCAGAGATAGATTCATGTCTTCTAGATGATTCTATGAACTATTCCACACTCTGCTCTATTTGGGGCAACATAGGACATATTTTTCTTTTGCTTCGGTATTTGCAATCAGATGGGTAATTCTTAATGGTGTAGTTGAATACTATCAGTCCATGGATAAAATCTATTCTGCTGATTATAGCTAACCTCCAGAGATCCTTTTTCAATGAATGATAGGAAAAAAGGGGGGGAGCATCTTTTGTTTATACTTGTGGCCAAGAGTCATAGGCTATATCTTTGTGAGATACAGAGATATACAGTGCACTGTTCTGAATTAAGACTCCTTTCCCTTACATCAAGGGTCAAATCAAATGCTATAGACAGAAATCCTTTACCTTCCCTCTTTTTCTAGAACATTTTACCTTGAATTACATCCCATATCTATGCTGAATCAAACCCTTAATCTTCATGTTTTTTTCTGGGCATAGATTCTGTTTTATTTCACCTTTCTATTCTAAGTACTTTGAAAATAGTGGCTTGGAAAGCTTTAGGCACTAGGAAATGCTGGTCAAATTGAATAGAGGAATGAATAAAACTGTTGAGGATAGGCTAGACTCATCAAATCAATGCTGGACTTAGTATGGACACCTAAGTGACTTTACCTCAGTTCAGAACTCCTGAACTCAAGTAATCCAACAGCTTCTCAGCTTTCCCAGCAATAGAGTCTATGGACAATTGCTGTCTTAACCTGGCTATGGTTTTTTTTCTTTTCTTTTTATCACCATATTGATTTCTATATTATTATTTCCAGTTCCTAACATAATGACTTTCCAGAGTAGGTGCTTAGTAATTTAAAAAAAATGAATTAAAAACTACATTTTCCTGGGCCAGCTAGGTGGCTCAATGGATTGAGAGTCAAGTCTAGAGATGGGAGGTCTTGGCTTCAAATCTGACCTCAGATACTTCCTAGCTGTGTGACCCTGGGCAAGTCACTTAACCCCTATTGCCTAACCCTTAAAGCCTTCCTGTCTTGAAACTAACACAGATTATCAATTCTAAGACAGAATCTACGAATTTAATTTTAAAAAATCTTCAGATTTAAAATAAGTAGAACTATGTTGTTTATGTTTATATAGCTAAATGCATTGTTACTGAAAGTTAAATGTCTTCCGTGGTGTTATATAATTTGTCATCAGAGCTGGAGATAGGGATGAAATTGAAAGTTGACCTTATTTATAGGGCTGTTTCTTTTAAAAAGGTGAATCATGCAGAAAATATTATAGACCTGTATTTCTTTCTCAACAATCCTGTTTCTTGTATCTCAGGACTATTACAAAGCACTAGGTTCAGCTTCAAAATGCTTTTAGAGAAAGAATTCTATTATAAAAATTCCTCTAACCTCCATGAGGTGATTCATTTGCAGATTCCAGAGGAAAAAGTGTAGCAGCAATAGCCAAATTGTAGAGCCTATTTGGAAATCGTACAGAAGAGAGGAATTCTTAGGAATCTATAGAACCTGGGAAATCAGAGAGGAAATTGTAGAGGTCTCTATCAGGCTGAGTAAGGCCCATCTGTATTTAACTCAATTCAACAAAAATACTACTATCCCTAGAAATTAGCACAGTGCCTGGAATAAAATGAGTATTTCATAAATATTTATTGACTTGAATTGAATTGAATTGCTGGTGCCTACTAGAAACTAACTATTGAGCAAATCACTTTAACCCTGTTTGCCTCAGTTTCCTCATCTGTAAAATGAGCTAGTCAAGGAAATGGCAAATCGCTCCACTATCTTTGGCAAGAGAACCCCAAATGGGGTCACAAAGAGTCAGAAATAACTGCAATGACTGAACAACAAGAATGTTTAGTACCTTGGAGACTGAGATGATAGATAATATTATAATCTAGAATTGGACAGTGCCTCAGAATTCAGGTAGTCCAATCCTCCATGAAGGCCCAGAGACTTAAGTGATTTTCAAAGGTCACATAGTTAATAAGGGGCAAAGCTGTGATTTGAATTTAAAACCCATAAAATATGGCATGTAAATAAGTAAACTAAGGTAAGATAGCTTATGTAGGGAGGAAAAGGAGAGTCAAGTGTGAGATATTTTAGGAAAAAGGCATTATTTGCAAATAAATCATAGGGAAAATTTCTACAAAAAGCATCGATATGACTTGGATCCAGAAGAAAGGGAGAGGTTTCCAAAAATGAGGAAGAGGACAGAGAGAGAAAGGAGTTTAGTAGGGGAAAATTGTAGAATTCCGCTATGGAGGATGATGTGAGGCAAGGGCAAGGAGATGGGAGAATACGAAAGAAGAAATGAAGAGTAAGATACTTCTTCTGAAACATGGAATATGTTCAGGGACATTGAGATTAGTTTGGTAATTATAATGGAACCTGATTATAGAATGCCTTGAGTTTTAGATTCTTTATCTGGTATCTTTCTAAGGCTTTCTGTCTGAAATGGATTTCAACTTCTAGAGCATTTCTCTGAAATATTAAGAGAATGAGATGCTGATAATGTCGAGGAACTATCTTTAATAGAAGTGGGGAATAACATGTAACAGTGAAAACACTTGAAGCCTTGAGTCCTGGGTGTAAATTATACTCTTGAAGTTTACTATTTATACAACTTCAGCCAAATAATAACCCAGCCTCAATTTTCTCATCTTTTAAGTGAGAGAAGATTACACTACATGATTTCTAAAATTCTGTTCAGCTCTGAAAATTATAAGAGACTTGACATTATGAGGAAAAGAGATCTTTGGCCTTTTTTTCTTAAGTAAGGCTAGTGATTTGTATAGTATATATCATAAATAACCATGGGTTTTTATATTTTCTGAACTTAAATACAAAAGAAGAGCACTTCTAGCAGATGCACAGCAGAACAGAAAAATAAGTCTGTCTGAAACTGTAAATCTCTACTTTATGCTGGACATTTTAAATGTTTAAAATGAGTTTTCTAAATCACTTAAAAAACTTTACTGCTTATCCCTGCTTCATTATAAATGCTGTTCCTTTCTCTCCTATACATTTTTAAATGTTAGAATGACTTTTTGGGGGGTAATACTTAACTCCCCTTTCTCTCTACCTATTTCATTAACTGAGAATGAAGAAAAGAGATATAAAAACAAAAGCCTTGAATCCTGAGCGTAGTAAAACAAAAGCAGAGGCTATGCCCCAAAATGGATATAAATGACATTTTGGGGTATATCATTTTTCTCTTACACAGTCAATTAATGTGTTTTATCATGTTTCTTTGGGAGACATAGCTAATTACTGCTTTGATCTGTACTACCAGATTTGAGTTTCTTTGCAATTTTATTGTTTTGTATATATTGTTTATTTGGTTCTGCTCACTTAACATCATTTCATTCTCCCCAGGATGCTCACAAATCATTTTTGCCATTTCTTATGATGTGGCATCATTCCATTTAATGCTTATATACTTTACTTGTCCATTCTCCAATTGCATCACTACCTTATCCTACTGTCCTTACCCTTTTCCTATTGAATATGATATATTTCTATTTCAAATTATATATATATATATATATATGTTTCAACCCTCCTTTGACTATTTCAGATAAGTGTGACATTCAGCTCACCCCCCCAATCCTTCTTCCATGTTTGTATATTCATTTCCTCACCAATCTCTATTATTAGAAGTAGCAAGTACTAGCACCTTCTTTTTCCTTTCTATATTTTTGTATTCCACATTTTACCTTTATTTCTTCTTTCCCTTGAAAAACTTTCAGAAAAGACACTCTCTCCAAGAACTGATTTTCTTCCTTAACTCCCTAAATACATTTTGAAGACATTAAGGTTCTGGAAGAACTCTTTCTTTTTCTCCCTAATTAGAATATTAGCACTAGATAACCACATAATGTCTTCTAACTGCTCAAATTTATTCTCTAAGTTTCTCTGGACTTTTGAATTTTTATTCCAAAGTTCCTACTCAACACTCATATTCTAATCAGCCATGTCTGAGTGTCCTCTCTTCTTCTAAACATCCATTTTCCCCATTGTAGGATTACCCAGCTTGTCAGGCTAAGTTGTTCTTGGTTATAAGATTATATCTTTTGCATTTTGGGATATTTTATTGGAATGTCTTAGAATATTTGATTCAAAAATCTCTTATTTTTAGTAGAAGCGATCAAGTCTTGTGTGATCTTGATTATAGTTCCTTAGTACTTGAACTCTGATCTTGCATCTTCTACTATCTTTTAGATATCTTAAACTGAATATTCAATAGAAATCTTAAACTCAACATATCCAAAACAGAATTCATTAATAACCCCCCTGAAGTCTTTCCCCTTCTTTTACCCCCCATTACTGGAGAGGGAACTGCTTCTTGTTCCAAACATTAGTTCTACTTCTACTGCATTTTCCCTTCATCATTGCATCAACTCAGTACCTTATTTTAAAAATAGCTAGCTTGTTTAGACTCCCACAGATGTTTTAGTACCTCTTGGTAGCTAATTAATTGGCTATTAGAAGTAGTCAGGGAAAAGGCACATAGCTATTGTGATGTGTTGCCACAAACATTAATTTTTATAATTATTAGTACAATTAGCCTAGTGAATGAAATAAAAGAAATAAAGGAAAAGGAAAATTTTCATTGCCAAATATCTTCCAAAAGAAATTTACTATCTCACTTTGGAAAGCAGGAGATGAGATCCTTAAAGACTACTTAAGGTGCCAATAGTGGCTCAAGCTTGGCTTAGGACAGCCCAGGTGGGCAGTTAGTTATTTCTGATTTGTCATTGTGTGTATGTAGTGTGGATGTGCACAATCCTGGTTGCTAGACCAAGCAAGATGGAGATTTTTAAAATTCACACTTTATTAGTATTATTTTAACAAAGCAGTAAACTGAGGCAGCTCTCTGAGTAGGATAATATATATTGACAGGGACACATGGAAATCTATCATGGTTTATACTTTTGTTAAAATTCCACTGTTATAACTATAGATCTATCCTCTAGGGTGAAAGAAGACACCAAATATATAATGACTGAAACAAGTAAAATTTTTTCTCCTATTAGGCAACAAATGGTAACACTTTCCTTTCCTTAGTTTTTCTATGCCTCTTTGAAAGAAGCTTTGGAAAACAAATAAATTCTTAGATTGGAAACATCAGTTTTGTGATTGGTGTTCAGAAATGAGGGATACGATAAATGTTTAGCTGGCTCTTTAATAGGAAAAAAAAAAACTTGTTCTCATGCCACACTTTTAAGTTTGACCTTTATTATTAATTCTTTTTCACTTTTTTATGTTTAGACAATCAACAGAACAATAAGACAAGCTCTGCTTTTATAGCATCTGCTGATTCCTGAGGTGTAAATACAGTGAAAATATAAAAATCAGCTCCCCCTACCTAGCCTGTTTGAAGTGGCTCCAGCACAGTCCTATTGAAACTGATCTCCAAATGATTGTTCTTTCTCCTTCCATACTGAAAGCAATTCTAGGCCTTAGCAATAGTTTTCACAGATATCAAGAGGAAATGTGGAATGAAATAAGGATCCGCAGCCTCTGGGGAAAGATTAAATTCTCTGGAATAATCATTAACCTTTTCCCCTGAACAGATGTGCAATGTGAAGGTCTTCTGGGCAGGGCATTAACGTGATCTGACATTTGTTTTAATAACTAAGTACTTGAAGTGCATTACTTGTAGCAGGGTATATTGCATGATAACATCGTTCTTATTCTTCTCTTTGCCCAAGTCAACTGTGTTTCCACTTCATTATTTTATGAAATCAATACTTTATTGCATCAATATCTATCTACCATGTTTAGACTCCTCTCGATGTGTCACATTTGAGTCCCTCTCTACTTGATAGTATAAGCAGAGAAGCAAAATGTAACCAGTCAGTTAAACAACAAGCATTTCTCAAGTTCCAGCTAATTAGCAGGCCCAGTACTAGGTGCTAGAGAGCCACAGTGAGGCTGCCTATCTTTTGTTGATCAAAGGTTGAAGCAGTTTTAGAACAAAGATAGAATTTCTTTTCTAGGACATTTACATTTAGTGAAATAACTTTCCCCATACAAAGCAATGATTCTCCTTCACAGGCAATATGTATGGTAAGAGATTGGGAAAGGGACTTACTTTTCAATCTACAAAAAAAAAATCTACCAAAATAAAAACACTTAGGAAAAATGCCTTCATGAACTCCTGAGTGATCAGTATTCATAAGAGCAGATAACTAATCTCACTGTGTTTGTGCAAAGGTGAGAGTAAGAGTGTGGGTAGCATTTTTTATATCAACTCCTTTCTGGGGTCATTTGGTCCTTATGATTACTGTGGCCAGGGAAATCTGAAATAAATGAGGAACAAAGGTTTGAACTCCCAAACATATGGATTCAATGAGCAAAACATGCCAGTGGCATAACAAATCAGGGTCAGACCTCTGGACTCCCCCCAATAGAATAGATAGGCAAGCAGATTTTTATACATTCAAAAGAAAGCAATAAATAGGTGCTATGTCAGGATACAAGACAGAGTCATCTGATTTCTAATCAGATGGAGGAAAAATTAGGAGCTTTTCAAGATGTAAAAGAAAGAGAAAGACAAAGACAGAGAATGCAAAAAGTGCAATTCCCTGAAATAAGGGGGGGAAGGTATCTCACTCCCCTCTACTATCGAAAGAACATAGAAATAGTAACTGATTGGTCAGTAAGGGCCAATTTTCAGATAAGACATCTGAGTTTGCTGAGATATCTAATTGTGACAAAACTCCCTTGCAACAATCTTTGAATCTGACCTGGTTTCTGAGTAGCTTACCTTGGTCCTTGGTTAAGGCTCTCTAAACAGCAGGTGGAAGGGGTGGAGTCGTCCAGCCATACAGGACTGGGTTCAAATAATGCAATAAATAAAGCTTTCTCATAGTCCCCAAGACCCATAACTGAAAAGAAAGGAATCTGAACTAGCTCCAGAATTGAGTCACCTGATGGGATCAGTGTAATTCAATGCATTCCCACAGTTTCCTCATTACATAGTGTAATAAATGCATTCCAAGTGCCTACTCTGTCAGTTTGTAATTATTGTCCCAAGATGTCAAACTGGTACGCTTAGAATTAGCATGCTGTTTGCTATAGTGTTATGTTTTACTAGAATCATTTTCAGGCTCGTTAGTTGGATGTATATTCAAATGGCTCAATTCAGTATTAGCCATTTTCTTACTAATTAATGTCAGACTTAACTTTTCTTCATCTTCATTCTTTTTCCTCCTTCTTAAATGCAATAAGATCTCAGAAATAGATGTGATGTCTTCCCCAAGAGTTTCCCTGTGAAAATTTATGTACTTATTGTGGCCCTTTCACATAGATAAAGTATCAATTACTGGCACCTACCAGAAAGGGAAGTATTTTGAAGCAGATATCAGTTGCAGAAAGTAACCAATTATTTTTTTTTATTCTAGTCAGTATTCTTAGCTAATAAATTTGGTGCTTTCATTTGTAAATGTGTTGTTCTAGTGCTGGTGCCCTGGCTACAAATCCACCACATGACCACATTGTCATAATGACTCATCCTCATTATGAGCAAGCCACAGTGCCTGAGTTCAGGAAAAATGTGATCTTATTCTTATATATAGCATCACTTCCCATCACCATGGAGACACAAAGACACAAAACCTGCTTGACCTCCAGAGATGTGCCCACATCATGTGTTGACAGCTACCCTACATAATTTAGGCAATCTAGATAGCTTGCTTTTAGACATATTTCTTTACATCCAACACAATCCCCAGAACAGTGTTATATCCATAGCAGGCTTCATTTAAAATACTTCTTCAATTGTCACTTAATGGATAGGTTGAAATAACCAAGTAGTTTCCAACCCTCTGTTCTAACCATCTGAAAATATTCAGATATGTTGAAGGTACTATGCCAAAAAATGCTATTGGAGAAACATAATATATAAGCTCTTCTCTTGAGGGATTAAAAATTTTAAGAATATTGTAAATGGAAGGGACCTTTAGAAATCACTGGCTTCAGAGATGAAAAGGACTCCAATGATCATCTAGTCCTTCTCATTTTATAGAACTTGAAACTGAAGTCTGAAAAAGTTGAATGGCCTTCTAAAAGTCACACAGCTAGAGAGGAAGAACTGGTATTTTAATCTGGACTTCCTGACATTATAGCATGTTGTTCTCTAATTTTTAATTGTGAACCAGAGAATATAGATCTATTTTTTTTAAATAAAGGCTTTAAAGTTTTCAAAGCCTCTTTAAAAAAATTATAAATGCATTTATCTGTTACATTTAAATATCCAGTTAACTCCTTCCTCCCCCACCATTAGAGAAGGCATTATTTGACAAAAAGATAAATGTATATATAGAACCACATCATTTCTTTTCATCAGTTCTTTTCTCTGGAGATGGACATACACAAACCATTCTTTAAACAACATTTCTGTTGTTGTATATAATGATCTCTTAGTTCTACCTATTGCATGCACTCTTCAAAATTTCATGTAGGTCTTTCCATTTCCAAAATTAACCTGTTCACCATTTTTTATGATACGTTAGTATTCCATCACAATCACATCCCACAAGCTGTTTTGCCATTTCCCAGTTGATGAACATCACTTCATTTTCTAGTTCTTTGCCACCACAAAGAGCTCTACTACAAATATTTCAGAGCATATCATTTCTTTTCCATTTTCTGCAATCACTTTAGGAAATAAACCTAATAGTGCTGAGTCAAAAGATATGCACAGTTTTGTAAGTCTTCGAGCATAACTCCAGACTGATGTCAAGGATCAGCTCACAGTTCCACCAATAGAATAATGCCCATATTTTCCCATATCCCCTCCAATAGTTAGCATTTTACCTTTAACATATACTCCTGAAAAAGAAGCAAAGAAAGCTATTTTAGAGATGGACACATCTTTTCCACAGGATTAATGCTTAGGTCAAATGAGTTTAATATATGTAAAGAATTTTGCAAGCCTTCAAACCCCTTTTAAATTCTAGTCATTATAATTTGGTATATGTGTCTTATAACATGCCTGAAATAGTTTATGACTTTGTTAGAAGATGAGCTCCTTGAGGACAGAGACTTATTGTCTTGTTTTTATTTATATGTCTAGCATAGTACCTGGCACATAGTGAGTATTTAATAAATGCTTATCTATCTTTTTTTTCTGTCTCTCTGTCTCCATCCCTCCTACACACACACACACACACACACACACACACACACACACACACACACACACACCTGGGTTTGGAGTCAGGCAATTTTATTGTTATTTGTTTGGATTGTGTCTTAATCTTTGTGATCCATTTGAGGATTTCTTGACAAAATTACTACAAAAGTTTGCTCCATTCTAGGTACACAGTTAGATCCTCTAACATGTTGGTTCTTTGCACATTTCTTTAGACCTCATGTTTCCAAATTCTATTCCAATTACACCATAGCTTCTCTGTTAGATTTTTTTAAATGACGTTGTTCCAAAATCCATCATCTCATGATTTAAAATTTTCTAAAATCTCTTATATTGACGAGGCTCTACATGGATTTAATCTTTTTCCCTGTTTATTAAAAGATACATGATTTGATCACTTTAGGTGTTCCCTCAAGTGATCTAGATCTTGAAACTCTTCATGCTGTATATATTTTCATGAGTCGCAATGGTAAAAAAAAAATACAAATCAGAACAAAAGCAACAAGTCTTCAGCAGCCTTCTGAGAATGAGAAGGAGAAATAAACCACGGACACATTAAAATAAATTAGTGCTTCTAAAAAATAATGTTTTTATTTTAAATGTATATACTCTTCTGTTGTTCAGAAGAAACTAATTAGATAGATGGCATACATATCAGAATCGATATTCAACAGATGAGAAAACCAGCTTATTAATGTGATGTCACTTAGCCAGGGACACAGAACTAATAAATAGTAGAATTGATAACTTAAATTAGGTTTACTGTATCTGGAGCCTTTTCTTTATAATACAAAATGAAATATTAAAATTTCAAAAGAAGACTAAGTTACTATGAGTAATCAGTATTTGCTGAGGAATTTAGGAAAGGATTCATGAAAGAACTGAAGTTTGAACTAAACCTTGAATGATAGGTTGGATGTCAAAAATGTGTTTTTTGGGAAGGAGCAGGATAAAAGGTATGTCAATTTTATTAGGTTAAGAGATAGAATTAAGAAACAGTGGCAAGTTGGTTTTATTTCATAGGATCCTAAATCTTTAACCTGAACAAACCACAGAAGTCACCCAGCCCACCTTTTTCATCTTATAGATGTAACCATTTTTATTTTACAGATGAAAAAGCTAAGGCCCAGAAAAGTTAAATGACTTGTTTAAGGTCTCACATGTAAATTGTGGAAGGAGGATTTGAATTCAGATTCTCTGACTCCAGAGACAAGACTATTTGAACTCATCTAGGAAAAAAAGGAGAGTTAGTTGACAACGTGCAAGAGGAGGATCATTTCTTTAGAGTCAGCATTAGTCCTGAATGAATGTAAAACACCATTTATCTTAGGTGCCTTAGAATGGTGATAGGGAACATTTAAGATTTTTATGCTGAGCTCAGTTATATATTCTGGATGGGTTCTCATGCTATCATCACTTGTATCATCTTAAATTTTTTTTAATTTTACAAAAATATTTATTAAGGTAGTACAGTAAGAAGAATTGGTAAAAATATTTCTATCATCTCCCCGCTTCCAAAACCTGGAGAACATTATTCCACAAATCAGGTTTATAAAAAGAGCAGGCACAGAGTAAAATTATAGTGAGGCACAATGGTATGATACATAGATGGCAAAGAGGTAAGTTATAGCCAACGCTTGATACTTTATAGCCTAGAAGTCCTTTCTTGCTTTCAAGATGATGTGCTTCCACAGCATGTAAATCATACTTGAAGTTATATTCTTTCTGAGGTGACTTCACTTCCACACATACTTTTCAATCATCTAAGTATCTTTTTACTCTTGGTAGAATTCATTGTCTCCTCTAGGTCCAGTCTCTCTATTCTCAAATGGATTCATTGTCTCCCTTTGTTATTGTCTCTCCAATAATATGATCACTTGTAAGTGAGGAGAGAGAGAGAGAGATGGACAGATAAAAACACAGAAACAGACACAGAGGCAGAGAGAGAATGAGAGAATCAAAAAGGAAGAAAAAGAGAAACAGAGGAAGCAGTAGAGGCAGAGAAAGAGACAGAGAGAAAGAACACTTTTAAAGAATATTTTAATAGATATTGGTACATTCTTCAAGCTACACAAAGACAAAATACTTTCAAATTATAGATACTCAAAGATTTCAAGATAATATGGGTTAAGGATAAGGTTCTTGTCATTTCTATTCTCTGTTACTAGAATTGATTATTTTTTTCATGAGAAGTTAAAACATTAATAAGAATTCATTTTTTTTCCCTCTTTCTCACCTTCCCCAAATCACTTGTATTGTTGCTGCTATTAGTATAGTTACAACTACAGGAATGATGGTTAAGTCTTCCAAATTTTTCCCCTTCTGATGAAACAATTAAATTTGTTCTTCCCCCAGGGACAGAGCCAAATTCACTTTTCCCTCTGCTCCATGGATTTATACAAAACGGTCCTTTGATCCATGGATCAGAGATCAGGAATAGGTACATAGATATTCAGTGGTAGTTTTGATAGGATTTCCTACTCCTCTGGTTATGGTGTAATGAATTTATGAACAGAAAACATATTTATAAAGAGAATGTGACAATGTCAAAACACCTTTTTTGAACCACATGAAAAGACCTTTCTAAAATTTGAAAACAAAGAAGGAACAATAAAATCCATCAAAAAGGCACAGAAACTTTGCTAATGACCATTGGGGAAAATCGCCACTCAGTAGAAAAAGAGGATGTTGGACTACAATTGGGGTACCTATGCTTGAATTTTACCTCTACTGCTTCCTGTCTATGTGGTCTTGAGCAAGTGATTTTACTTCACCAGACCTCCTTTCCTCATCAGTAAATTGAAGCGGTTAAACAAAATTACTTCCAAAGACCTTTCTAGCTCTAATTCCATCATTCTGGGTTCTAAAAGATAATTATTAGAGCTAGAGTGAAAGTTATTTAGCCACTTTGTATATTTTATTTAGAGGTTGAAGACATGCAATTATCTGACTTTTTATTCATGTTATAAAGTTATGAAAAAACTGAAGAATGAAAAATCATCTTTGCCTGGGAGCAATGCATTGTGTCTGAAAAGTTTTTAGTCTCGTGAATTTTTCACCTCAGAATATTAAGCCATTTGAGACAAACAAAGACAACCGTATGAAATGAGCTGTCTGTGAGCCATAATGCCACAATCTGTGAAAAGGAAATTATATTGTTTTTGCGGAAACAAGCAATATCAATAAATCTATGATAATTTGAATTCATTGCACAGTAAATGAACTGATCTTTTAATTAGCCCGCCTGTTAATTGCTATAAGGTAAAGCTTAAATAATAGAGTATTAACTAATATAAAACTTTCTTATCTTTTGAGTTACAAATAAGTCATCATACCCCATTTCTCAGGATTGGTTGATGGTACTTGACTTTTTATCATTAAAAAGGGAATAACTCTCAGAAAAGAACTATACTTGTTTGTGAACAATGTATACCTTTGAAGGACTTTCAATGAAACTCAGGTTCAGGAAGGAATTGTAAAGAATGGAATCTCTTTAATGTTTGAATTGGGATTTGTTTTAGATTTGCTTCATTAATACCACTTCTTTCTTAAATAGCCAAGATGAGATAAAATGGCTTTCCTCATCCAAATCTAACTGGATTTAAGACATTCTTACTGGCCGTCTTCCCACTCCTTCCCTTTTCCTGCTTTCTATGTTAGTTATCTATAATCATATTTACTCCTAATATGGAATCAATCAATGAAGTTTTCTAACTTTTCTCCCTTCTTTTTTGCTCTATGTTGGCATTGCCTTGATTCTGCATATAATCCTCCATTTCAAAGAAAAGGATATTTAGTCCAGAGAGATTAGGCAATTTATCTAGTGTCGGGCAGTCACCTAGTACAGGGACTAGATGCCAGATCTCCTGATTTCTTAGTTCAGTTTCCTTCCATAATATCACACTACTTTTTATAGCCTAATATTTATTGTGTCTTTGTAATCTGTACGTTTTTTATTTATGCATCTGTATTTGATGGCAAGATATCTATCAATCTTGTGATATTCAACAGAATCTCAATTTGAATTCTGAATCTAGTACTACTACTTTAGTGACTCTATATAAGTCACTTCAGCTCTTTGGGATTTGATTTCCTCACCTATAAAAGGCAATGATAGAACTAGATGACCTTTAGATTTCTTTTTAACTCTAGTTTTTTATCTCATGAAATGCTTTGGTGATAATTTATGTGAATCTTGTGAAATGAGTTTCTGTCAGTCATTTCTAAAAATCCTGTTCTAGCAAGACCAACAAAATAAAAATTCTCTTATTTGGGAACAGATGGTGAAAAAGGGAGATTTTTTGTGATGTTGGTCCCTGCCTCAGCCTAGTAATTGATATCTATGCTCAAAGTAAAAGCTCATCTCCTGCCTAGAAAAAGAGGGGAAAGCGATTCAAAGAACGCCTTTAAAATGATTATGAAGAATGAGATGTTACTTTCAAAAAACAAAAAGATTTTACTTTGAAAGCAAAAGTAAAAGTAAAAAAATAAAGCTATTAAGTTTTTGAGATACTCCGTCCCATCCTTGCAGACTTTTTGAGGTTTGCATGGACGAATGCTAATTACTAGGAGTGTTAGGGGAGGTACAAATAATGTATTTGCCCTGTCCCAAATACAACATTGCGTTCTAGGAGAGGCAACTGGGAGAAGAAAAGAACAATTGGAAATCTTTAGGGTTTTGTTAGCTAAATGGGTGTAGCCTCTGGGACACACAGAAGGGCACACACACACACACACACACACACACACACACACACACACACACCCCTACCTTCAGACACACACATGCCTGCTTCAACACATCCTTGCTAAGTCCAGGGACAATGAAACAAAGCCTTTGAAACTGGGAAAAATATTGCATAACAACTGCACTTCAGTAGGATACCAGAAGATGGCAGAGGAGAGCAACTTCATTAGAAACCCGGAGATGGTGATGAAGCTGGACCATTTGTCCAGCAACAGATAAAGGTAACTTGCAGCTCGAAGAACAAAGCAGTAAAAAGCAACACCAGAAACCTCAATCGGGGTCCAATGGGGGATGACCTTTATAGGGTCAGGGCTACACCTATTCCATCTACCTGTGTATTTGCTCTGTCTCCTGTATTCTCTAGATAGAGGGTCCCCATGCAATTTCTTTTCTTTTTTTAAAAAACCCTCATCTTCTGTCTTAGTATCAGTTCTATGACAGAAATGGGGCAAGGGCTAGGCAAAGGTGGGGGGAGGTGACTTGCCCAGGATCACACTATCTCCTGAGGTACCTAGATGCCCCTGCATTCTCCATCTCCCATGGTGGGAGGGGAGGGTAAGGATTCTCTTTGCTACTTCTTTGCCATACTGTTTTATTGGATGGCTTTTGTTTGAATTCAGTTTGTTTCAATTTTACTTTCATGAAGTTCTTATTGTGGGTAAAGCACATGTATACTAAAGCAGAAACAAACAGTCCCTGCTCTGCAGAAATTTACATTCTCTGGTGACTGTTTGATGGACACAAAGAAGAATATACCAAATTATTTCAAGAGGAAGAAAGTATTACTATCTGGGAAGATCAGGAAAGGCTTCATGTAGGAGGTGGTGCTCACGTTGTGCTTTGAAAGAAACTAAGAATTCTTTAAGCAAAGGTGAGGAAGAATTGAATTCCAAACATGAGAGACCTCCTGACCAAAGAAATAGATGTAGAAATTGGAACTATTTGTATAGGGTAATGTCCACAAGAGAGTTTCACTAGAATAGAGCATGAAGAGGAAGTAATATGATATAAGATTTTAAATGTAGATGGAAGAAGATTTTCAAGGGCTTTGTTAGGCTGATTATTTCCTATATTATCTAAGAAGTAGTGTTGAAACTGGAAATGTTGGAGTAAGAAAGTGATGTGTTCAGATGTGTGCTTTAGGTATATATGTTTGTATGTGCATATATGAATGTATATATGTACATATATCTATGTGTATACATCTATTTCTCTCCTATCTGTCTGTCTATCTATCTATCTTTCTCCTTTCTGTCTATCTATCTATTTATCTATCATTTTTCGGTTGTGTGGAGGATGGTTTAAAGGAAAAAAATTCTAGATAAGGGAATACATTAGAAGGTTATAGAAATAGTGAGATGTAATGAAGTTCTGAACACATGGAGAGTCTATATGAGTGAAGAATAATTGCTGGATGCAAGAGATGTGAAGGTAAGATCAACCAGATTTGAAAATTATCTAAAAATGGATTTTTTTATCCTAATGGAATTTTTATTTACACTAGTTTTCATCTTAGGCATGATGATTTTACAAGATATGTAGTTGGTACATAGCAATAGGAAAAAGTGCATTAAAATATTTATTTAAAAATAGCACCTTCAGTAAGTTTTCAATTTAAACTTACTAATATTATTCCAAGAATTGGCAGTGTTACAACAGAAAACTCCAAATATAATATAGATCAGTAAAAAAGAGACAAACAAGAAATCTATCATATTTTCTGACATCCAAGTAACAAGGACCATGTGTTCTCCAAATTTTCTATCTTCCCCAGTGTTTTTAATGTTGGTTAAGTTATGCTGTTCTTTTTCTTATCAAGCTAATTTTAACATCTACTTCTAAGAAGAGAAAAAAGGCAAAGAGATGCCTTCATATTTGAGAACCTGGATGGCTGGAAGGATGATGATGCAATCAATGAAAAGGGAATTTTGGAAGAGGAAAAAGTTGGAGGAAAACATGATAAGTAAATTTTAGGCATATTGAGTTTGCCTAATGGATAATGAGATGGAAGCTTTAACTGCAAGTTAGTAATGTAGGACTGAAATGAAGAAGAAATATTAATTTTCTATATTGAAATGATAATTGAATGAACCTATGAGAATTTATAAGATTGAGAATGACTGAATGAAAATGTTACACTGTCCTAAGTGCAGGGGATGCCAATAGAAAAGCAAAACAGTTCCTGCTTTCAAGGAGTTCATGTTCTAATAAAGCAAAACAACAATTTTATAAGGTTTCAGCTACAGGCAAAGTGGAAAAGCCCAGAGGTTCTTAGAGTACACTATCTAAGCAGATGCTAGTACATCTTCTTTAATGTTATTTCTACATATTAAATCATATCTACATTTATTTTGACCTCTTAGGCAATACAAAGAATGTAGATCATTTAATGTAGATCAAACTTTCTTTTCCTTATCTTTCAAGTTGGCAACAGGATTGGTTATGTGAGGATGATGGCTATTCCCAGGGCTCTTGGGCTTGTTTGCCATTTGTTGACAATTGGTCAATAACTAGCGGTGGTGGAATGAGATGGTAGGCCCCTTCTCCACAAGAGGGACCTGCCCTGTGATGGCTGAAAACAAGACTCATTTCTAGGATGGAGGAGGTGGGCCTTGTAGTTTCTAGGCCTCTTGGTCTCTAGGCCTTGGATTCTCTCCACTAGGGTGCAAGAGGATATGATGTTTGAGGTAGTAGTGTTGTTTTTACCTGCCTGACCTTCTGCATCTCTATCAGTATATATATCACCAAGAAAGCTTCGGAAAAATTGGCTTGCCTTTATTGTTGCTTGCAATCAATGCTTGGTAATTAGTTGGGGCATGATATGTCTCTTCTCCCCCAGAGTTTGTTCCACTAAAAGATGGCTGTAGGGGCCAACCTGATTGTAGGACTGGTAGGCCTACAAGGGAAATACTGTTATGCCTGGTGCATTTCAGTTTATCTGCCCTTTGTTAGCAATTGGTCACTAAGAGAGGGAATATGCCAAGAGCAAGAAAACCAGCATCAGAGAAGCCAAGAGAGGATCGTGCTCACGAGGAGGGTATTATCAATGACAAAAGCTTCAGAAAAATAAGGAGAGTGAGAATTAAAGAAATACTTTTGGATGTAACTGTTAAGAAACCACTAATAATCCTTAAGACGTAGTTCTAAAATATTCTTTGGTTGCACTGATAAAATAGAGCCATTGATGGAGTCTCGTGAGCTCTGATTTTGAATAGACACTCACCCACATTATACCTTAAGCCTGGGGTTTCATTAGATCATATTTAAAGGGAACCTGTGCTATGCAAATGAAGGGAAAGGATCTGAAGAGGCAGAAGGAAATCCCGAGCTATATCAGGAAATGAGAGCATGTAAGAATGCAGCAGAAAAAGCAAGTGAAAAAGGAACATGTATTATATAACTGAGAAAGAAAATGTACTTTAAGGACATTCCCTTTTATTTTTATGCCTCTGTGGACTAGGTAGTTGTAGGAGGTAGAGTTCCCCATCGTGGTTTATAAAATGATGTGGTTAACTACCTGTTTCTACATTACGAAAAGCATATTGAGATGGTGTCTGAGAAACCACCCTCAAATCCTAGGGTCTTACTACCTCTGTGACCATGAAGAAGGAAGCCATTAGGATTCACTAGTCCCAGTTCCATCTGTTAAATGTGTTGTTTAGAATAGATGACTTTTAAGGTGCCTTATTGCTCTAATTCTTTGGTGCCATGATTAGTTGAACCCCACAGTTTTACTATTTCACACTTCTGCATCTAGATTCTCCTATTATGCTTTGATAGTTTGTGATGAAGCCAGAGATGCAAGTACAGTTGAGAAGGAGGATATGTAACTCGTAATTTTATATAGGTAAATATGAAGAAACTAATGTGAACCTCTCATACATGGAAATTAATCTTTTTCTGAGGCTCAATTTCCTCATCTGTAAAATGAGCGTATTAGTAGTACATTACTGTAAAGATTAAATCAGATAAGATATACCAACTTCAAAATGCTATCTGAATATGTTTTGATGATATTGATAATGATCATTTGAGAACCTGGATGACTGGAAGGATGATGATGCAATCAAGTGAAAAGGGAATTTTGGAAGAGGGAAAAGTTGGAGGAAAACGTGATAAGTAAATTTTAGGCATGTTGAATTTGCCTAATGGATAATGAGATGGAGGCTTTAACTGCAAGTTAGTAATGTAGGACTGAAATGAAGGAGAAATGTTAATTTCCTATATTGAAATGATAATTGAATGAACCTATGAGAATTTATAAGATTGAGAATGAATGAATGAATGAACAAGCATTTACTAAAGGTTACATGTAAATCACTGTCTCGTAAGTGCAGGGGATGCCAATAGAAAAGCAAAACAGTTCCTGCTTTCAAGGAGTTCATATTCTGTATTAGTCCATAGTTGAAGGTATGCATACATGCATGTATGTGAGTTTTAAAGGAATTGGAAAAGAGGTAATTTAGGGTATAATATATGTAGAAAAATGAAACGACTGGTTGACTAAAAGAAGACATAGGATACCATGTAGAAAATGAGAGATGAGTTCAGAAGTTGACTACTAGTTGCTTTTTTCTTGTAAGAGTAAATTGGCTAGTTTGTAGTAATCTTTTCTTTAAATCCTTACTTTCCATCTTAGAATCAATACTAGGTTCCAAGGCAAAAGAGCTGTAAGGGCTAGGCAATGGGGGTTAAGTGACTTGCCCAGGGTCACACAACTAGAATGTGTCTGAGGTCAGATTTCAACCTAGGACCTCCTTGGCTCTCAATTACTGATCTACCCAGCTGCCCCCTAATTTATAGTAATCTTAGTGTTTTTTTTAATTTACTTAATTTATTTTACTTAATTTATTTTAGATTATTTTCTGAATTTACCTAATTTACAAAGCCCCCTTTGATATTCATACATTCTAATCCTTATTTTGAACCTAAGCAATAATAGCCTGACTTTCTTCTTGCTTCCCTCTCCTCTTTAATCTTGTCCAGATGCCAGTTCCCCCTTTTCCTGTCTTTCATTCTTTTTTATTATATTCATAGAAAAGATTTTCTCAAAAAATCTTCATTTAAAAGTTCATATTTGTTTTTGAAATCCTACAATTCAGAACCTGAGATTAAAGTGGTACCTATGGCTTTTTAAAAGGTTTTTTAATTGTATTTTGCTTCATGCTTTCTGTGTCCAAGACAAAGATTTATTTTTGTTAAAAAAAGTTTAAGTTTATATGTAAATATATGTATAAGCATATTTCTATTTGTTCCTGTATAATTCAATGAGAATCAGCAGTTCTAAAGTAAATGATTATAGTAGCCAGCTTTTGTACAAGACTTTAAGAGATCTTAATAATCCTGTGAGGTATTGTAGTTCATTTTACAGAAAAAGAAAATAAGACTAAGAGCTTCCACTTAGAAGTGAAATGACTATCTCAGAGTCTCATAGCTAATAAGCATGTAAAACAGAATTTGAAATTTAAGATTCTTGCCTTGAAATCTTACACTTATTTTCTGTACTTAGTTTCCATAGGTAGGATTCCCATGAACAATGCATGATATAATTCTTATTACTTTAAAACAAATCACAAAGATTCTTGGGACCCTAATTTTCCTAATGCCATGCAGTAAGTATTAATTATATTTCTACATGTTATATGTTAGACATTTTCAAATTATATAATCTTACAAATAAGCCTGGACTTCTGAATAGTTTAATTTTCTTTTCAGGTAGGAAGACTAATTATAAAGATCACAACGGTGTCTTTCTTAAAATTTATTTAGGAATATATTTTGTCTTTTTTTGACACGTGAGCATCACGTTTTCTCATAAATCTAACAAGTTTATTCATGTTCACCTGGAGATCCTCAGAACTGATGGCTCTCATTTGACAGAGGAGATATGATCCAGCATATAGGTACAAGTTGACCTATGCCTTAAATGCAGTAAGTAATGGGTCTTTTTATTTTTTTAAATCCCTATCTTCTATCTTAGTATTAATTCTAAAACAGAATTGGGTTACGGTTTAGGTAATTGTAGTTAAGTGACTTGCTCAGAGTCACACAGCTTGGAAGTATCTGAGGCCATATTTGAACCCAGCACCTCCTGATTCCAGTCCTGGTGCTTTATCTCCTGTCCTACCTAACTGCCCAACCTTGTTCTTTTTAGAGTAATACTCCTTTGAATTCTTTCACAAAGCAAAGAATAGTCTTTCCCTAATTGGGAGTAGTAGAGGAGAATATGGATGTTCAGATCAGATTTTCTTAACATGAGATATACTTTTAACATAATAGAGCCATGTGAAATTATACAGAGATAGATTAATGAGAATAAAATCTACCCACATTTAATTTTAACTTATAAAAATCTTCAATTTCCATCTTACAATCAATTCTAAGTCTTAGTTCTAAGACAGAAGAGCAGCAAGGACTAGGCAGTGGGGCTTAAGTGACTTGCCCAGAGTCACACAGCTAAGGAGTATCTGAGGCCAGATTTGAATCCAGGACTTCCCATCTTCAGGTCTGGCTCTCTATCTGCTGTTCCATCTAGCTGCTCCCCTTAATATTGATTCAGAATTTTTAATACTACCTTTAATGATTAAAAAAATTTATGACTGGTACTCTATAACTGAGCAGCAGTGTACCATAGTGGTTAAAGGTCTCAGCTCAAAGTTGGAGATGAGATCACATGTTGCCTGGGACACATATTGTTTGTATATATTATTGCATTTTTATAGAAAAATTATTTCACCTCTCAGTAACCTTAGTATATCTTTAAGACTATGCATGAATTACCAATCAGCACTGCTAGGAGTTTACTTCCTTACATAGATGAAATAACATGCTGGCGAAAGAAGTTCCCATTCTGGGAATTGTCCCTATAAATAAAATCAAAGTTTTTTTTTTTAATTTTAGGCTTTTGATAACTGAATTTTAGTCATTTTAGTGAAATTGATTTCCTTTGTAATCCTATGTAATGTATTTTATTTACTTAAGACTATTTTTCTGTGAAGTATTCCAAAGGCTTATCTATATTCACAAAGGGTTCAATGATACCAAAGAATTTTTTTGTTTAGAGAAATACAAGAGTGACAATTAAAAACTAAATGTTACTCACAAATTAAATATGTTCCTCTTAAAATTTTCAATTCATAGAAATTAACTAAAAAATGCCTGGGTTAGAAATCTACTTTTTTATTTTTCCCTGTTTGTGAAAAAGAATTCATTGTCTTGAGTGGCTTCCTAGAAGGTAGCAGCAGCTGCAAACAGAAGATGAACTGGCTTGATAGGATAAAGTATTTCAGACTACTCAATTTCTCCCTTTTGTTTTCCTCTGGGTCTTCAGTAGTGACAAACTAATCCTTCAAATATGGAAAAATGAGACTTTCTTCTTCTTCATCTATTTTCCACTGATGGAGTGACAATTCTCTCCTCTGGGATTAAATGTTGGTTCATCTTTGATTTTTAGAGAAGGATGTCGTTAATGAATAGATGCTATCGTTGGTTGTAAATTAGTTAATCTGAAACCTGTGGGCATGCTTCTTAATCACATAGTGTCATCCTGTTATTTTGAGCACACTGCTTCATTCCATAGCAATCAATTTTAAATGTAAACACCAGCTAATTATTTGCTCTAGTATTAGTGGATAAGACTTCTTGTTTGGGCCAATATTTGATGGCTCACCACCTCCATCACCCACCGGGACAGTGTCGGTGAGGGAGAAAGTGCAGATGAGTCACTCTTCTCCAGAGCTTTCATTCCTAAGGAAACCTGTCACCCAGACAGTGCCCCAATTATCCTTACATCACTTAGGCATGCTTGGGAAACATATTTACATATGGATGTTATTGTTTTGTTTTGTTTTCATCATCACCCTCCCCCTTTCTGTTGACATTACAGAGAAGAATGAGTCATTTTCCAAGCTTCTTTGCCTGGCTTTATGGGCTTATTCAGAAATTACTCTTCTGCTCCTTAATAAGAAGCAATAGCTTAGGAGCCAGGAGAGCAAGCTTAAGATGTTGTTGCCAAGAGAAGCTTACCACTGACTGGGAAGGTCATTGAAGACACATTTGATTAGTGTCTTAGAAAGGAAACTCTCCGTTAGGTTAGGTTAGTTAGAATGATCACAAAGAAGCTTTCCTTATCATTCAAGAAAGGGCTGATTCTGGAGCTCACTGGGTAGAGTGAGAAGGAGAGAAGGAGGTGATTATGCCAGGCATGGAGGCCTAGAATCTTAGATGTAGACCTAGAAGAGAATATTCGGGACATTGAGTCCAGCACTCCCATTTTGTCAATAAGGAAACAAAGGTTGAGAGAGGCAAAATGAGTTGCCCAAGCTTTCCCAGCTAATAAATGTCTAAGGCAGAAGGATTTGAAGATAGTGTTTCCTAACCCCACACATGGCATTTTATCTACTAGATCATCATGTAGCACATGCTAGAGATGCCCTTTTTGACTTGCTAGAATCTACCCGTACCATTGCTCGATTTGACCTATTTACTTGAAAAACAAAGAAACAAAAAACCTCTTACCTTCTGTTTTAATATCAGTTCTAAGACAGAGGAGAGGCAAGAGCTAGATAATTGGGGTAAAGTGATGTACCCAGGGTTACCCAGAGGGGAGGCAGCTGAGGCCAGATTTGAACCCATGTTTTCTGGGCTCCAGGGATGGTACTCCATCCACTGTGCTAGCTAGATACCCTGACCCATTCATTTAAACAATGTCTATCTCCTCACTTTAGGTCATTGCAGAAGATATTGAAATTTCAACCTCTCTTTTTGTGTAAACAAAGAAGCTGAAGATTATGAATTTCTTTCAGTGTCTGAAAGGTCTTTGTTTTCTTCTAAGGCTGGGTGTCAGAGATGCTAGTATAGTTTATTCTTAAAAATGTAGTTCTTTCACATGCATGGGTGAGAGATACAGGAGAGACAGACAGACAGAAAAGGGGAAGAAAAGAGGGAGGAATCAGTGCAGAGTGAAATTGAGGTTTGTTGTAGTTCCGTTTTGTCTTTGTCTTCATGACTCAGTGGTCTGGCATTCCCTTCTCCAGCTCATATAGAAGACAAAAATGAGGCACACAGGATTAAGTAACTCATTCTGAGTCACAGATAGTAAGTGTCTGTGGTTATATTTGAACTTGAGAAGAGGAATCTTCCTAACTCCAGGACTGGTACCCTATCTACTGAACCATCTTGCTGCTCATAGTTAGGTGTACTCTCATTTTCTTTGGGGAACCCATATTTTTTTAAACCCTTACCTTCCATCTTGAAATCAGTGGTTCCAAGGCAGAAGAGAAGTAAGGGCTAGGCAATGGGGGTTTAGTGACTTGCCCAGGGTCACATAGCTGAGAAGTGTCTCTGAATCTAGATTTGAACACAGGACCTCCATCTATAGGCCTGGTTCTCAGTCCACTGAGCTATCCAACAACCCCCTGAACCCAGATTTTATATTACCACTCTTGCCTGTTTGTTTTTTTACTATGTGTATCTCATTCCATTTTTTTTTACTATGTATATCTCATTCCATCACATATACTATATATATCTCATATTCATTTTGGATCCCACCTTCTTTGTTAGCATTCTCTAATCCCTTCAAAGTTATAAAGAAAGGCGTATAAATCTTGAAACCCAAAGACCTCAATTTAATCTTCATTCTGAAACCTAATCGCTTTGCCACCTTTGGCAAGTCACATATCTCGTTTGAGTTTCAGCTTTCTCATTTGTAAAATGTGAATAATCACATTTTCCCTCCCTTTTTCACAGGATTGTTTTGAGAAAAAAACACTTTTAAGCTTACAGATTTAAAATAAATTTGAAGATTATGTATCCCTTGCTGTCTTCTTCTTAATAAAACTCTTCATTTAATAACATTAACAGAAAATGATATATAATTTCCTATAGTTTGCAAAGTGCTGACATATACTTGTATTGTTAATTTATTTTTCAATATATAAATATTTCTCGTCTCCCCAATGCCAGCTTCTTGAGGTCAGAAACTTCGTCTTAAATGTGATTGTCATCTCTTTCGCACATCAAGAGCCTTGTATTTTACACTCAAGGAATGAATATTACTTGATTTTTGACATACTTAAGGATTTATCTAATCCAAATGACCTGATCACATTAAAGAGGATTGGCTTTTCTGTCAACAAGAACTGATTGTGCATGAAATTGAACATTGTGAGAACTATTTATTGGGTTAGAAAGCTCAGTTCTACGTATTTCTGCCTCTAACCAATCACAAGTGTTAGCTCATTGGCTCTCTCTAATGGCTTTTCCATTGCTACCATCTCTCTACTGACTTCCTTATTCCTCTACCGGAGGGGATGCAGGTTTCTAATTGTTTTCTGCTCTGTTGTCCCACATGACAAATGTTCTTCTTGATATATTTTAGGAACTGACCATAATGATAGGAAAAGGTAAATATTGAAGCTGCAAATAGCATATGAAAGTTCCTTCCCATAATTGCCTAGACAAACATTAGGTGAACTGAGCCTTTGAGTTATTTACTTTCCTGCTATATACAGATGAACCTTTTTCCAGAATTTGTTCGCAGTTGGTCAGTCCAAATCCTGCCTGGGTTGAATGTTCAGCCAAGCACTAAGATTTCTTGTCAGAGTACATAACTGATCCTACTAAATTATAGCTTAT
This sequence comes from Monodelphis domestica, assembly GCF_027887165.1. Taxonomy (NCBI): domain Eukaryota; kingdom Metazoa; phylum Chordata; class Mammalia; order Didelphimorphia; family Didelphidae; genus Monodelphis; species Monodelphis domestica. The sequence continues at coordinate 168,267,312 of NC_077234.1, read as the reverse complement.
CATTAACCTAATCGATGAAAATTGGTTAGACTGAAACACATTCATTAGTTGTTATGAATAGTTCCCTTACCCAACCCCCCCCCCCAAAGTTAGCAAATGCTACCAAACTTCAGGATAGCCTATAAAACAGGATTGGATGCAGATTCCAGTCTAAGGAACACTCATAATTTACCTAACAACTTGTGAATTCCGAATGGTCTAGTTCAGAGAGCACCATACTTAATAAGGTGAACTTGGGTTCAAATTCTTCCCCAATCCCTTACTAGCTTGTGGTTCTGGGCAAATAAGGTAAGTTTTTTAGCCTCATTTGTCTCATTAGCAACATAAAGTGATGGACTCGATGACAATAATTCTAAATATAGTATACAAAAGAGACATTTGTATATTTACATCTATATAAATATAGATATAGTACGCATATGTATATACATATATGTACTATCAAGGAGAGGAATGGGGGGACTCTTTTCCCTTCTCTTTTAAAGGGAGGGGGGTGAATAGATTTGTCTCATGGGAAAGATGTAAACTCCAGTGAGAGGTTGAAGGGAAATGTGGTAAGGGGAATATGGATGCTGAGATATAAGCAGAAGGGTTGAGGAAAAGATGACAAGATCTTTCCCTCTTCTGGGATAGCTGACACCAGAGCTTGAGGTAACCTTAGGGAGACTGAAAGGACTTTCTATCTCTCTTATCAATGGATGACTTTAATAAATTATACCCCTTGAGTCCTAATGTGAACACAACTACAGGGAAGATGTTTATATCCCTGCTCAGTTGTCCAGAGCAGAGAGGTTTGTAGCCAAGCCCTCTTCTGGGAAGGGCTGTGGCAGACCAAGTCGTGTTTGCCACAGATGAGATAGGATTCACCCTTGAATCATGTTCTCAATCACCCAACCTTTCTCTTGCTAAGAAACCAAGCCAACTCCCAAATCTAATTGTACTAAGATTTTATTTGGAAAGGGGAAGGCAGATAGAGAAGGGAAAAGGATGCCCTGAAGCTAAAACCCTACAACAGTCAAACCTAGAAGGTTTGAGTCCTGAGTCCCAAAGGACTCTGCCTCCTTTCCAGCTGGAAGTTTTTCTTTATTTCTCAGCTAATATCTCTGGTTTTAAATCTCAATCAAATCCAAAGGAGGCAAAGGGGAGACCCAAAAGAAGTAGGCAGACTTGCTCAGACAGGAAAGTCCAAACTGAACTCCATCTGAGTCTAGGGCTCTTGATGGCAGGTGGAGAAAAGGTAGTAGAGGAATTTATTGATAGAAGCAGGTTCACAGATAATCAGGAAAACTCTGGCTCTTCTCCCTCTTGTGGCTTTGGACCCTCTCAGCCACCCAGGAAAAGACCTGTCTATTTCCCTTCCAGAGCTGGAAGTGGTGAGCTGACCAGAATTCTCCTCAGCTCCCAGTTCGCTACCCAGAATCCTTTGCTGACTCTCAACTGCCACTGAGCTGCTTGTCCATCAAACATGCAAGTTTCTTTTCATGTCCCTTTGCAATCCTTTACAGTACATATACTTTAAACATTATAGAAACACCAATCTTCTTTAATGTAATCTGGCCATTTGGTTTAGATAAATCCTTAATATTCTGATTCTATTCATATATATATATATACATATATATATATATATGTTGTACATGTGTATGCATATGATACATTTGGAAGGCACTGGGGACTAGGGAATAAATTATTTAACTGACAGGTAACAGAATCTAAGGAAAGAAGGAAATATAACATTAAAATTAAAGACCACATTGAAAACAATATATTCTAGAAATAGGAACAAGCTTATGCAAAAATACAGATTATAAATTATAGGGTATTATGTATAGAGAACTGGAAGTCCAGCTAAGCCAGACCATATATGATATAGGGGATAGTAATATATAAAAAAGGTGAGTAAGTTAAGTTGGGACCAGGTTGTAAAAGAACTTAAATATCAAACAGGAATTTGTGTGTCGCCCTAGAGGTAATGGGGAGGAAATTATAGTTTAAATAGTGAAATGTCCCTGTTTCCAAGATCAATAATATGCTTTAGGGAAATGATTTTGGCAACTAAGTGGAAAATAGACCAGAGTAAGGGGAGATCTAAGGCATGGTATTTCATTAGACCATGTTAAAGATGATGAGATCCCAGGGCAGGATGGTGAGTAGAGACAAAGAGGTATATTTGAAATAGAATGAGTTTATGGAGGTAGAATCAATAATACTTGACAATGGATTAAATATGTAGGAAGAGGAAAGATTGGAGGAGGGCTCAGAGTTTGGGAACTTGGGTAATCATAAGAATGATTGTACCTTCACCAGAAATAGGAAAGTATGGTATGGTAGAAGGGTGGTTAAAGTAGGAAAGTGAGTTCTGTTTGCGGTATGTTGAATCCAAGATGGTGTAAGACATAGTTTGAAAATGTCCCAATTGGTAATCAGTTATGTGAAGCCACAACTCAGAAGAAATAATAAATAAATCTGGGAGTCATCATAATAGAAATGATAAACAGACCAATGAGAAGGATGAAATCACAAAGAGTATAAAAAGAAAAGAGATCCCCAGGAGAGCTGATTGGGATACACTAAATTATGGAATGGGATATGGATAGTGGTTCAATGAAAAAGAATGAGAAATTCAACGTTTGGTTGAAGAACCAAGACAGAAGAGAGAGTATTCCAGAGCAGAGGGTGAATCATTTGTTGTTATTGTCAGGTTTTTTGTTGTCGTTTTTGTTCAGTTGTTTCTGACTCTTGAGATGAGATTTTCTTGACAAAGATACTGGAATAGTTTGTCATTTCCTTCTCTAGCTCATTTTATAGATGAGGAAACTGAGGCAAATAGGGATAAGTGACACAGAGCTAGTAAGTATCTGAGGCCAGATTTGAATTCAGGAAATGATTCTTCCTGACTCTAAACCCAGGACTCTGTTATACCATCTCCTGCCCAGCAGAGAGTGATGAAAAGTATCAAATGTTACATAGATGGCTAAAAGGGTGAAAGCTGAAGAAAAGCCTTTAGGTTTGACAATTAACGGTTCATTAGCCTTTTTCAAGAAGACAGTTTTGATAACCTTGTAAGATTGGGACTCATATTGCAAGAATTAAGTGAAAAAAATAGTAGGTAACTGTTTTAGGAATTTGCTAATGAAAAGGAGAAGACAGATTGCTATATTAAGGAAATGCTAGGCTCAAGTGAGGAAGAATTTGAAGGATGGGGAGGAGTTTGTAGTCAGTAGCGAATGGGTTGATAGATTGGAATAGAGCAAAGATTGCTTATAGAGAAATGGTATAATAGCAGGGAGCAATATACAGGATAGGCTGGGACGGGAGAGTGTTTAGGGTACAGGTGAAATGACTGGTCTTGATGAAAAGTAGCATAATTAACAATAGAGGTCTTTTCCTAACAAAGGCAGTTTCATAGTATCATGTGTCCAAATTCTTTGGGTATGTACTCTCTAAGTGTACCCCAAAAGATTCTAGAACTTACTGAATTTTACCAGTCTTTGATGAATGCCTATTTATATTCTTTCTCAACTGTTGTAAATCTCCTTTGGTACAGAAAAGATTGAGCCAAACATATTGGAGGTGAAGCGGTCATTAAATTCCAATAAATGATCTTTAGTTGCTATTTTTTTATTGTTATTTGCTTGTACAGACACAGAAACAGTCTGGAATGTGGAATTTATAGTAAGAGCTAAACTCAGATGGAGATTTGCAACTAGCTGAAAATACTTCTAGCCATCTGGCCAGACGACTTCCCATGATTTCTAGGACTCTGAGTAGTGTTTCCAGAGAATGGAGTCACCTAGAATGAGGGAGAACATATGTCACATGAATAAAGGGTGAAGTCAGGAGTGGGAGGCCACAATCTTTTGTGGTCAGCCCTCATCTGACTCACAGAGCCCAATATATATAATCAGCCCCAGACCAGAATATGCTTCAGCTCATCTAATCATCTCCTTGCTTACTTGCTGAACCCCTAAAACCCTCTAGCACCATGCACATTCAGCTTTGGTACTCTGGCCCTGAATCAGACTCTTTTGATTGGAGAGTAGATGAATTCAAACTCACACATTCCTTACAAAGCCAGATCCAGACAGGAGGTGGCTTCTTGTCCTATCTAGACATCCATCCTAGTCATCATCTTGCAATCTGATCTTCCCCTGGAGTCAAGTATTTATTAAGTGTCTGCTATGTGATAGGCACCATGGTATGATCTGAAGATTGCAAAGACAAATTTTTAAAAAGAAGCAAAGGAGATCTTCAGTTCTCAAGGTATTCACAGGCTAATGGGGAGGACAAGATGCAAACAAGCATGCACAAAACAAGATATATGCAGTTTAAATTGGAGATAGAGCAAAGAGAGAACTAGAATTAAAGAGGATCCAGAAAGGCTTCTTGTTGAAGATTAGATTTTAGCAAAGACTTAGAGGAAATCAGGCAAAGGATGAGGTGGGAGAAAATTTCAGGTATGAGGAAAGCCAATAAAAAATACAGTCATTGTGGCAGGTGGTGGCTCAGTGGATATAGAGAACCCCAGACCTGGAGACAAAGGTCCTGGATTCAAATATGATCTCAGGCAATTCCTAGTTTCCTGACCTTGGGCAAATCACTTAAATCCAGTTCCCTTGTCCTAGTCACTCTTCTGCTTTGCAACCAAAACTTAGTATGGATTCTAAGGCAGGAGGTAAGGGTTAAAAAAAAAAAAAGAAAATTATGAATTAGAAATAGTCTTATGCAAAAAACCAGCAAGGAGACCAGTGTTCCTGGGTCAGAAACTACATGGGGGTGAGTAGGATATTAGAAACCTGGAAAGATAGAGAGGGCAAATTATAAAGGGCTTTGAAAGCCAAACAGGATTTTATGTTTGATCCTAGAGGTAATAGGGTTGATTGACTGCATGGAGTAAGGTAAGTGACAAGGCCAGATCTACATACAAATCCTACCTACAGTTCACTTTTCTTGGAAGCAATTGTCTTTAGTTTTTATCAGCCACTATTAAATCAAACTACATTTACAAATATTTTTATAAACTCTCTCCTAGATATTAAAAAATGATAGATTCCTAAAAGTAGTATTCTATCACAAGTTAACTATAGCTTAAATATTATCCATTTGAAGGGGATAATAAAGGTACTTCTCTAAGTCTTAAAAAGAGAATATTAACTAGTTACATTCCACTTAACTACAGTAAGAGAGATCCAGCTTTTGTGTGCCCATTCCTACCACAGTTCTTAGCACTTAGTAGGCACTTAAAAATAACAACACGTAACTGTCTTAGAATCTATACTAAGTATTGGTTCCAAGGCAAAGGAGTGGTAAAGGCTATTAAGTTGGGGCTAAGTGATTTTTTCAGGGTCACATCACTAGGAAGTGTCTGAGGGCAAATTTGAACACAAGACCTTCAGTATGTAGGCTTGGCGCACTATACACTGAGCCACCTAACGGCCATTGGTTGGCATTTTATAAATTAAATTATTATTGACTATATTTGATCCTGTGAGGCTTCCTTCTGTTCCAAGCCTTTAAATAGCCTATACAATGGATAGTAGTAAAATTAAGTGAAAAGTATATAATGATGACTGTCTTCTCCATTATTAGGGGAAAATAATCTTCTTGGAAAAATATGAAGTAGATTTGAGCAAAATGGAGTAAAACTGCTTTTAAACACCCAATAGGATTTAAACTCTTTGCAAGCAAGAATTTTTTGATTTGGGACTGTATGCCCTAGTGCCTATCAGACTGCTTTGCACACAGAAGGTCCTTAATACATTTGTGCCAAATCAAAGACAGTCAGTGGTTTCCTAAGTTAATATAATTGTTTTTTTTTTCTTAGAAAAAAATGAAGTCAGTGTAAGGAATAGCTGAAATATAAGGATTTATATTTTTATGAGTTGGAAAAAGTGTCATCTTCAAAAGTCCTGCTATATTAAATCTACTTTTGTTACTTAAAAGAAGGGAAAATGTTTGAAGAGGACAGAACTATTTAAAAAGTTTGATACCTTTTGTTTTTAACATCCCATTCTTTCCTGTCACACCCCTTCTTATACCTTCCTTTTCAAGGAGATTTCCTTACATTACCAAAAAAATAGCCTTTGTGTAAAACTATACAACACATGGATCATCTCTAAAACCAGATGACACCCTACAGTCACATTTGTTTATATCATTTAACAAGAGGAGGGTGGTGCAAAAAAAAAAATCTATTCAGATGTAACCTTTAATAGAATACTTTCTAATAAACTACATCAAAAAAAGACACATTGTTAAATAGATAATTTTTCATCTAAGTGATTAGCAGGTGAAAATATTTTAACACATTTTTATATGTTGTCTTACTTCTGATACAGATCTTTAAGAACATTTTAAATTAATTTGAATTTTGTAATTTGGATAATTTTTAAAAAGCTAAAAAGCATTTAAAAATTTTAATTTAGTCATCCAGATAAAAAAGGCATTATCTATTGAAAGGAAGACTTGAACTAGAAGTTTGATTGGAGGGAAGGTGTTGAGCAAGAAACATATTGTGGAAGTATAGTTAGGGAACTGAAAAATTTGGATTGGGAGTGGGGTAAGTGTAGCAGTCCACACCTAGCTATGGGCAAGGAAAACAGTTAGAAGGTACAGAGTGGCTTAGAAGAGAGCATGCTCAGTCTTGCACATGGCTGGGAAAGGCTCTGACCCTTGGCCCCAGCTTCCCCCAGGTGAGGCAGGAAAACAGGTTTCTTTGTGTTCACCTGGTTAAGATAAACCACACCTATCCTTTGTCATTAACCAATGATAATCATCCCTATGTATTGTGTATATTTGCATATCAAAGACATTAAAAGCAGAGCCACATCAATCTCAGCCCTCTCTTGGATCTCAGCTCTCACTGATGCCTGTCCTTGCTTTAATTCCTTTCCTTCTCTATCTCTCTCACCTGGGACCTAGCCTTTGGCCAGGCACTTTCTTTTCTCTATCATGTCTCCGACCTGTGTGTGGTATTAAATTTGGGTCTTTGGATAGAATTAGCCTTCTGAGAAGTCCACAGATCGGGGTTTGCTGTGGCTCCATTATAATCAATACAGCCTGGTTTCTGACTCATTTCTGCCATCTCATATCTGTAACTTGGCTCCACCACGCCCCTCACGGTATCCAAAACTTCTATCCTTCCTCTATCTTTCTACCTTGTGGCTTCTCTCACCCGAGAGGCCACAGTACGGATCCAAAATCTAGTGACTGCATGGTTGGTTTGGAGAAGGGTGCAAGGTAAAGTTATGACATGATAAAGGTTCAGACTAAGGTATTTTTTATGGTTGCATCAGGACATCCACTTGCAAGGGTACAATAGGCTGTTAGAGAAAGGATGGGAGCTCAGAAAAGGGGTTAGGGTTGAATATGTAGAGTTTGAGTTCATCTCTATCTGTCAAGAATTCATGATGGCTGTGGACCTCATAAACATATCTTTGACAAGTACAATATTAACAGTGACAGTAAAGTCAGTAGTAGTAGTCTCTTGGTAACCGAGGATGACGATTGTCTTTGTGCATTTTTGTGCACAAAGACACTTGTGCATGAAGATTTAAGTGGAAAAGTTGATGCACAGAGACAGTCCCACCCTCTCGGCGTTGGAAGCCTGGGTCCAGTGGCACGAAAAGTCATTACATCTGGAGACTTCCTTAGCTGCATTGGATGGCCATGTTGTCTTTTGTGCTCCAACACGCCCTAAGCACTCCACAGTGCTTTGCTGAGTCATCATCTCAGCCGTTGAACCTTCTTATTGGTTTCTTCCGTCTGTTCCACCGAAGCAGTCTTCACATGCTGGGTGAGCAAAGCCCTGGTTCACCAGGGGTCGATGACGACCCAATGGCTACCCTCACAAGGTTTAGCCGGCCTGTGGAAGCCATTGCCCGGGGTGTGGCCTCTGTCACATGCTAGCAGCTACCGGGAGCCACAAGTGAGAGCTGGGTGTCAGGTGGGGGTCAGAGGCTGGAGAGCTGCCCAAGGAGGGCACAAGCCCTCCATACCAGAGATACTACCCCTCCCTGAACACCCCATACACCCCAGTAATACTATGAAATCATGTTTAATTATATAACTTGAAGGCATTTGATCAATCGAAAATCTTGCTTCTGCTCAGGACTTGTACTTGAATATTTACATTTATTTCTGTATTGGGGTTTCTTCAGCTTTCTTACTTTCTCACATCAGCAGGTCATTATGGTCCATATGCTGAGCATTATTTTATCTTGCTTTCAAGACTCCTGCACTGCCTCAGACAAAAGAAGTTCCCTTTCCTCTCTTACCTTCCTGTTTAGTAAATACTTCCCCATAGATATATCATTTCTCCTCTCACTGAGACATCTCCATCTCTTTTTCACATTAGCTTCCAGTACCACACAATGAGCTAGAAATGACTCAAGTAATTTGAAGTACTTACTCAGCATGGGGATTGATCATTTCTGGAGAGTTACCCTTTTCTCTAGCTATCATATAGGCTGGAGATGTCTGTGTTCTTGTTGGTCCCCAGGCAGCCCTAACAAAAAGAAAAGCATTTCTAAATTCCATGTTCCTTTAATTTCTTTGTTCGTTGTGATTTCTCATTTAATGTTCTCTAAATTGTACTCCAGTGGCATGAGAAAGTAAGTAACACAATCACATAACATCCGGTATCTAAATAATACACTCACATAATATCCAGTACCAGAATGCCTGAAGGATACAGAGCACTGGAGACTTGGACTATTTATTAAAATATAGGCTTGTAGCAGGTCTCAAGAGTAAGAAGAAGTTTTTCCATATCAGATGAACAATTCATTGCTGGCATTCTACCACTATAACAATCTAGAAAGAATACTAGAGGGTACCAATGGGTAACTGAATTAGAAAATGAGCTTCTTTAATTGCATGAAGACTTAGTGGAGAGGTGTCTAGATCTTAGTTCATTTCTGCAAACATACCTTGGTACAGAATTACTTTAAGGGGTGCTAGTGTTCAAGAATTGATATTTTCATCCTCATCTGTGATGAAGAAATAGAAGCAGAAAGAGATTAATCTGAAAATCATAGTACTATCACTGGCCTTTTATCTTTACTCTAATACAGTGGAGAAACGAAAAAAAAGAAAATATATTTTCATTTCATTTCATGTTCATTTTTTGTGTTCATGAAAATGTGACTCTAAACCCATTTGAAATATGCTAATTGAGTTCAATATCTAAGTTGAAAGAAGCTGTTGTAAGTCAAAAGTAAGAGCTAATTTGTATTTCAAAAGGCAGCATTTCAATGAACAAACATCTTTTTGTTCTCAGGACCTTGCTGAGAAATATGTGTGGCTGTTCAGCCATGTGAGGTAGACTTCATTTTAAAAACAAAAAATGTAACCAAACATATCCTTCCCTGAATTTGAATTGGATATCTTTCTCTTTTTGTAAAAATAGCTCCTGTCCTACATCTTTACAGTTCTTTTAGAATTAACCTTCAGTATCTCCAGGAAAACTCCCCCTCCCTGCCAAATGCCATGTATAGGAGGCAGCTAGGTGGCTCAGTAGATTGAGTCACATCTAGAGACAGGATGTCCTGGGTTCAAAAGTAGCCTCAGGAGAGATGCAAATCAAAACAACTCTGAGGTATCACCTCACACCTAGCAGATTGGCTAACATGACAGTTATGGAAAGTAATGAATGCTGGAGGGGATGTGGCAAAGTGGGGACACTAATTCATTGCTGGTGGAGTTGTGAACTGATCCAGCCATTCTGGAGGGCAATTTGGAACTATGCACAAAGGGTGATAAAAGAATGTCTACCCTTTGATCCAGCCATAGCACTGCTGGGTCTTTACCCCAAAGAGATAATGGACAAAAAGACTTGTACAAAAATATTCATAGCTGCGCTCTTTGTGGTGGCCAAAAATTGGAAAACGAGGGGATGCCCATCAATTGGGGAATGGCTGAACAAATTGTGGTATATGTTGGTGATGGAATACTATTGTGCTAAAAGGAATAATAAAGTGGAGGAGTTCCATGTGAACTGGAACAACCTCCAGGAAGTGATGCAGAGCAAAAGGAGCAGAACCAGGAGAACATTGTACACAGAGACAAACACACTGTGGTATAATCTAACGTAATGGACTTCTCCATTGGTGGCAGTGTAATGTCCCTGAACAATCTGCAGGGATCTAGGAGAAAAAACTATCCATAAGCAGAGGACAAACTGAGGGAGTAGAAACACCGAGGAAAAGAAACTGCCCAACTACAGCGGCTGAGGGGACATGACAGAGGAAAGACTCTAAACGAACACTCTAATGCAAATACTAACAACATGGCAATGGGTTCGAATCAAGAACACATGTGATACCCAGTGGAATCACGCGTCGGCTACGGAGGGTGGGAGGGAGGAAAAGAAAATGATCTTTGTCTTTAATGAATAATGCATGGAAATGATCAAATAAAATACTATAAAATTAAAAAAAAAAAGTAGCCTCAGACACTAACTAGCTGGGTAACACCTGGCATGTCACAAACCCTCACTGCCTAGCCCTTACCATTCATCTAACTTGGAACTAATACACAGTACTGATTTTATGATGAAAGGTAATGGGTGTGTGTATGTGTATGTTTAAAGGAAATAAATGTTGTATATAAGGAAAATATTTAATGTCGTCATTAACAAGTAGCCATCTTAACATATATGATTAGGATGCTTTTAGAAGTGTCTTACTTTTGGTATTCCTCATTCTAATCTCAGATCCATCCCAGACTTTCCCCTTTCTTTGCTAAAGTAGGGATAGGGATTGGGAAGGGGCCTGTGATTTTCCTGAAGGAGAGCTCTCCCAGGTGAGGAAACCTCCACACATGGTCATTTGAAATCCAATGCCTAGAGAGTTGCCAACAGTAGTGGTATTAAACTCAAACAGAAAAGGAGGGCACTACACCTTTTAGAGTTGCTGTGAGCCACATATTGACTTAGAATACCACATGTGCTTATAGATATCTCTTTTTTATTAATAATCAACATAGTAAAATCAGATCGGCACTACATTTGGGCTGAACCTTAAGAGTTATGTGTCCCATGAAGCCTCAGGGCAGGTGTCCAACACCTCTGGCGGAGAACACTGAGCCTTAATGACTTGTGCTATGGCCAGGCAATGAGTACGGCTCAGAGGAGTCCAGAAGTCAGGTCTCCTTTTCTTAGAACCAGCTCTCTAGCCATTTAGGAACCCTGCAACTCTATTTCCAAATAGATTGGGCAAATTATTTTTCTTAGCTAGAATATATATTCTATTCATCCTAACTTTTTTTTTCTAGATACATTTTAATGGCAAGCAAGGCAACTACTCTCTTGAGAAATCAAATACTATCTGATAGAATTGCTCTGCGGATATTAAAATCATAAATATGATTCACAAGCCTTCTCACTGTTCAGACTTTGTAATATACTTGTTCTTCTCCCACATGTAAAAGAGCTTGTAAATCCAGCTTTGGAAGATTGCACAGGAAGAAGGTGGTAAATATATGCAAATCATGACGGAATTGTCTGCTTTGGTGTTAGTGATGCAGTTTGATACTGTGGGCTTCACTTCCACATCCCTCAAAATAGACAAGAGATGAGTTAGAGTTAAGGGAAAGGTTTTTGTTGTTCACTCACATCTAACTCTTTGGGACCCCATGGGTTATAGTTATCCCTAAGACTTTCTTGGCAAAGAAACCCGAGTTGTGTGCATTTCCTTTTCCTGTGGATCCATGGATCCTTTTGTTAGGTAATCAGAGGCAAAGTAACTTGCCCAGGGTCACACAGCTAGGGCAGATTTAACTCAGATCTTTCTAACTCCAGGAACACTGAGCCACAGTTGCCTCCTAAATGGGAGGGGGTTTGGGGACATCCCCCCAAGCCTTTTTTAAAGAAGTTCTTGTCTTGATAATAAAAGCTAATTGAATTAACTAAATTTATATGAATTTATTATTAAGGTATCAGTGCCCTTTTATTTTTGTCAGGAAGTCAACCATGGGGTGATCAGTTATTTGACCAGTCACCTGAAAAGTCTGTTGACTGTGCTGTTGAGCTTTTCTGATTGGTTTTAGTGAGGGAAACACACTTGAAATTACATTATTTGGAAGTATTTAGCATCCAGAAAATTGCATTATGTACCTACTGTAGTCAGAAGTTCTCAAGGCAGACCAATTATCTTGACAGTTAAAGGAAATTATGTACAGGGTATCTTACCCATTTCAAGCATGTGAAATGTTGTTATCAAAATGTAAGTAGTCAATTAAGCATGTTATAGCTTCCTTATTTATAATTAACCAAATAGCAAAATTTGGCTAAAAACTCAGGGTCACACCATAGCTGAGGTTGTTTTGGTTGCATCTATTTCCTTTAAATCCAACAGTACTTGGCCTTTATAAATTTATATATAGACCAGGCCTGTGACTTAATATGCATGGATATCCTCTTTATAAGTGGAAATCAGACATTTGCTCTTCAGCTTACAATTTTGTAGAGTTGCTTGAGAGCAATGATGGGTAAATGATTTGTCTAGGTCATATAATCAATACATAATGGAGAAGGGGCTTGAACCTAGATCTTCCTGCCTCCAAGGACAACTCTTTATCTGCCATATCTAGTGATACCTTGGAATTCCAAATTCTTGTTAAAGATTCTTTTTTAGTATCTGAAGCTTGATTTGTCTATGCTTATTTCTATATGTCTATGATTATTACTAGTATTTTGAAAGAGACTCAGTGACAATTTATTATGTGGGGTTCACTGAGTTTGAAGGGTACACATATAAACAGTTTATATTTTAGGGACAGGGGTAGAATTTTGGACTGACTTTGTGATTTCATCAGTGCAGGGGGCTTCCTCTAAGGAACATCTTCTAGTGCAGACAGTCATTTCTCAATATCTCCCGATCTTAGTTGCTTGAAAGCATTGAGAAGTCCAGCAACTTGTCCAATATCATTGGAGGACAAACTTAGGCCGAGGTCTTCTTTTCTTCCCAACACAATCCATTACTCCATGCTACAAGTATAACAATATAAATTAATATATTATTTAACCAAAATTATATAACTAATAATCTAGACAATTCCTTCCCCAAATAAAGTTCATGAACTAATCTTATTGAGTTTTAATTAATTAATAACATTATATAACCCATTAAACATCCTAAAATGTTTCTTTCTCTGTCTATTTCTTTGTTACTCTCTCAGTTCAGCTAGTCACTGAAAAGAGAGTAGCTTACAAGTCAAAGATTTTTCCGCTCTGAGGACAAGGGCCACATTCATATTTAATCCTAGACTGGATCCATGCTTGGAGACATCTTCTCCCTAAATATGGGGGGCACAATGATTAGGGGGCTCAGGATAGAGGTGAAAACTTATATTCTCCCCTCCACTATCCAGGATAAATAAAGTAAATGATGTCAAAATGAAAGGAGCTCAGAACAGAGGGGAGTTCAGGGCAGGCAAGGACAAAGAATGAACGCTGTTCTTCAAACTGTTGACCTTATAAATGACTATCCGAAGTCACTGAGCAAACAAAACTATTATTGACTGAAAGTTTGCACTGGTCTTGTTCAAATTCACCCATAGTCTACCTATCTCCTACTCTTGACCATATTGTTGACAAAGACAATGACCAGCTGCTCCCATCACTTACATTTTCCTTTCCCTAACTGCCCATAAACTGAAAGGGAGAATTCTATAAAAGATGGTATTTTTTAGCAAGTCCCTTCTTTGGCTGATTTCCTCTCCTGAGGACTTGAGGTTATGGAGTGGTTTTCATTAAGGAAAGAACAGAGGTTTTATATGGAAATTTGACTGTGCTGAGGATTTAATGAAAATAGATTATAAAAGAGGGCATGCAATGCATGTCTTCCCTGTATATTGCAGAGATGCCTTTGTTCCTTAGTATTCAGGATGTCTCAATATGATAATCCCTTTAATATTTTCATGGTACTTAGAATTTATGGAAACTACTTGACCTTCCTATTGGCTGCTTAAACAACCCAAAAGAAAACTTGTGATTAAATATCTATCTCTTTGCAAGGAATCACTGTGATTTATTTTTACAGCTTTGCATAATAGCTTTAGAATTCTCACAAATAATCATTTGTGAATTTTCATGTGGTAACTAAAAGCATCATCATTTTTTTCTTTCACATTTCCACTTCAGCAATATTTTTTTTTCCCTTTCCATTGTCTTTTCCTCCATCGGGAAAAGGCAAAATAGAAATTTCCTGAGCTATCAGAGGTTATTTCTTGGCATATGCCTTGCTAACTAGAGAAACAGTGTCCACTGCTGGCAAATCAGATAATTGCACCATATCTTGCACAGCTATGAAATGTTAAGAGAAGTAATATGTTTTTCAGCGTTAAATGTTTTCTAATTGACGTTTTGAAGAAAATAGAATCAAGGTGCTAGGAAATAAGTGTTACTGCTGGATTGATATAATCATTTTTGCATATCCCCTAAGATTTCCAGGCACAGCATGACATCATGGTTTGACTCCCAGATCACTGACATTAAAAAAAAAATATATATATATATATATATGTATATATATATATATACATATATATATATATATATATACAGGACTAATATGCCAGTAAATCAAATAGCATAATTTTTTTCTTTTTGCCTTAATTTTTAATCCTTAGAACTTAACTATATCTGTTATCTACTAGGTACTTAATAAATATTTTTCATATCACATCATCAAAAAGGACAAGTATTTCTTATCAAATGATTAGAAGAAACAAAAGTTCTGTAGTGAAAAAAGTTAAAGCACTCACATATCTCATTATTTTGGGGTCATTTAAAATTTTATTTTCAGAAAAAACATATTTGTTCACGTCTCCTCTTTATAATTGGAGGAACAGTGTTCAAGTTACAGTAAGGGACTTTCTGCCTTTTTTGAGTTCTATTTTATTTTTGATGCCTTTCATTTATTTGAAAAATGTTATAAACCTTTTTTGAGAAATTTACCTCATTCAAGCATTATATAGAAGATAAAAGCTTCAGTAAAATGAATATTTTTCTGATGTTGTCATAAAACAAGCATTTAACTTTCAAAGCCAGCAATGGGAATGAGAGGACCTAGCAAAATTTAATTGTGAAGAGGCTTAAGGCAACAAAGGGTTAGTTTCCTTGCCATTTTTGGAGTTGTCATTGGAACAGAGTATATAGGTAGTTAATTTTGACAGCTGTCTTGGCAGAGTGTATTATATAAATTAATAGATTCAGGTGAAGGCAAAAATGAAGATTCAAAAAATAATTTAGAGCCTAGTTAAAAGCATATGACGTTGCACACTTGCCACAAGATGTGGAAATGTAGCTACTTTAAAGGTGGGAGAAAGAGGTATACTTTGGATAGAGACCCTGTCTTGGAGGCAGTTAGGTGTCACAGAAGATTGATTGCTGGTTTTGGAATCAGGAAGACCTGAATTCAAATCCACTCAGACTAATCTGTCCTTACTAACTTGGCAATCACTTAACCTCTGCCTGATTCCATAAATGTAAATTTTCACTAATAATGGTACCTATCTCCCAGGGTTGTTATAAGGATTGGAGGGAGATGATATTGGTAAATCTTAGTGCCTTCTCTTGATATCATCCCCACTTTATATATATATATATATATATATATATATATATATATATATATATATATATGTGTGTGAGTGTGTGTGTGTGTGTGTGTATGTATGTGTGTATTATATATGTCCTGTTTTGGAATAGGTATTTGCATGCTGTCTCTCCTATTTGACTATGAACTTCTTCACAGCAGGAAGTGATTATTAGTGGTGGTTATGGTTTTGTTTTACTTTTATTTTTGCATTTTTTGTGATCCCACAAAGTATATAAAAATAGTTGTTTACCAACTAATACTAATAGTGTGACCCTGAGCAAGTAATTTAACTTCTTAGTTTTCTAGGAAATTTTAAGACTACAAGTTGCAGAGTAGGTCCCTACCTTACCGAGAAGAGGAAGTAATTCACTAGGAGTTCCCTATACCAATGAAAACATGTCTAGTCTCTAAACTTTGACACTGTGAGTTTTCAGAGTAGGCTAGTTTCCTTTAGAAAATATGGCATTCATCTAGCCTGAAAGTGAGGCAGAATTATGAAGATTAAAGAAATTATATTAAATCATACTGATAGGCAGATGTAGAGACAGGATTAATTTCTTGGATTCATTATTCTGATTCTAGAGACTTAAATTCAATGTAAAAATTAAGTGCCTACTGAGTACAAGGCACTGTATAAAACACTGTGTATACAAAGACCAAAAAAAAATTCCTATCATGGACTTCACATTCTACTGAGAGCCTGTGGTGTAGAAGGAGAGGAGTGAATATATAGCTTACATGACGTAGTATAAAGTAATTTAAAGTGGTAGTATTCAATCACAGTTAAAGAATTAGGAAAGTTCTCATTTAGGGAATGTCAAAGGACCTTGTTATTTGAAGGAATGAAGAAATCGCAAGTGACAGATGCAAGGCTAGAGTGTATTTCCCACATGGACAGTATCTCTACTATCTTCCATTTCACCCTCACCTCTACCCATTGTATGAAATTGCTTCTCATTTGTTTAACTACTATATTTTTGCATTTTGGTCATGAAGTTTTTGTTAGATTTTTTTTTCCATTCTTGGTCCAAAAGTCTTACAGAACTCTTCTCTTTTCCTGCTTAGATCTGATGACCATGTCAATAGGCACCATTTCAAAGGAAAATTTTCTTTGCCTCACATTTGGTGACCTTTGACATTTTCAGAGCCTTGGAAAGTTCTTTATCCTCTCATTCTGGATCTGTATTTCTCTTTCATTTTAAGTTATGTTCCAGATTTACTGCAATTGGTACACTTGAAATGAAGTCCCTGTGTGAGTGAAAATAAACAGAAGAAACAATATTTTTAAACATTTAAAGTCAATGACTTTGACAGAAAAGAATGTTTTTTTTAAATAAAGAGAAGAAAATGTCACAATCTATATTTCACTAGAAAATTTCAAAATTCTTTATTGGCTGAATTTTAGCGGGCCTGTGATTTTACTATAAGATCACTTCATTTTGCCACCCCCCAAAAATTCATGTTTGAGTCTTTGTTCTTGTTAGCTATTTTATCGTGGAAAAATAAATTTATTTTTCTGAGGCTCAATTTCCTTGTTTTGAAATAAGAGGGCTTGGTTATGTGATCTCTACACTGTACCTGAGCACTAAAATTTGGTAATAAATGATGTATTTAACGTGAGTTAGCAAGACTTTGGGGAAGTGCTCGATTTCTTAACTTTTAAAGCAATAAGTATCATGTTCAATAATAATGTATATTTAGCATTATTGTTTTTTTTCCCCCCTTAAGATCTTGAAATTTCAGATAAAAAGTTAGAGTTAAATGAATCTGTTCTGTTGGCCACTGCTCAGGTTAGTGGCTACTAGCACCACCTGGTGGTCATACAGAGATATGTAAAAAAAAATCTAAGAATATATAGTTGGTGCTAGATCAAGGAAAGAAATGATAGCTGTCTTCAAGTATTTGAAATCTGTTGAATGAAAGAAGAATGAAATCAGTTTTTCCTGACCCCAAGAAACAGAGATCAGAACAGTACATAGAAACAAAGAAAAGTCAATTCATGTTCACCTTAACCTCTTGGAGGAAAAATAATCTTTCTAAGATTTAGAGCTAATAAAACCTGAAAATGGCTTTCTTGAGAATCATTAAGTTCCTTATCTTTGGAGGTATCCAAACAATAGTATTATAGGGGTGACTCCTATTCATGAATGGGTTCGATTAGATGACTAGATTATCTCTGTCTCTTCTGTCTCTGAGTTTCTGTAGATCCTAATATTTGAATGAGTCTTAGGAAAACCTGATGTCTTAATGCTAAAAGGCTAGAAAGTATCTTAAATGCAGAAGTCATTCCATGGTGTATAAGTATCAATGTCATGCCTATTTTATCTAAATCTTGATAGGCCAGTTAAATGAAGAAACTGAATAAGAGAGTCCTATATTTATTGATGCAGAGTGAAATAAGCAAAACTGGGAGAACATCATATACAATAACAGCAATATTTTGTAATAATCAGCTGTATAAACTTAATTTCTCTAGTAATGCAATGAACTGGGACAATTCTGAAAGTCTTATGACAGGTAATTCTATCCACCTCCAGAGAAAGAATTATTGAGTCAAATTTATGTCGATCAAAGCATATTATCTTTCATATCAGTGTATTTATGGTTTTATTGGGATGACCATTGAAATGTTCTGTATATTTTTGTCTCTCCTAAACAGAGAGTGAGCTCCTTTAAAGGAATTCTCTCTTTTTCTTTGTATTGACAGCACTTAACACATGTTTGTCATATAGTATGTGTGTAATAAATAGTTTCTTATCTAGGCCATCTAGAATCTTGTTTCAGATGCTACCGGCTCACATACAATTGTACACCAAAGGGAGTTTAAAATATTGAGAATTAAAAATTTTTAAAAATAGATGATAGATTGATAGCCTAAAATATGACTTCATCAGCAGTTCAAACTAGTTGAAAGGAGAGTTTGGGTGGCTTTTTACTTTCTGCTTTATTGTTGTTTTCTAGAAATACTACTCTAGCAGGATTGAGTTAGATGTTTAGAGGTGACAAAGTAAACTAAAATCCAAACCATCCATTAGGACCCCACTTTCTCTCCAGATAGATTCTCATGGAATATGGGGTCACAGGGAATACTCTTGATTCCATGACTATCCTAAGCAAACCCCTTCACCTAACTGAACTTTAAGCAGATCTATCTGTACTACATGTATCCTCACTGCTGTTGGCATTCACAAGAAACTGCATTTTCAATTTATAAAACAATAGTGAGTAACTTTATGCTTATGTACTTAGTCAAGACAAGCAATTGATCTGCTTTTATTTTTAGGGAAAACCCAAGATTCAGGCAATAGATTCTCTCCTCTGCAGAACATAGTCGCCAACATTCCAAATAAGTCATATTGTTTGTCTTACTTTCATAGAACTGTGGAGGCTTCTAACTTTCTGGGACCTCCTGGGTCTTGCTATGGAGAAGTTTGCTTTCTCTTATAAATGGTTTGGGGAAAAACTTACTATATACAAACAGCTTTGCCTACTACAAGATACAAATAGAAAAATAAGCTGATCCCTGATGTCAGGTAGCTCATATTCCAAAAGGAGTGACAATACAGAATCATAGATCACAGGGTTATAAGACCATAGATTCAGAAGAGATCTGAAAGACTATTCCAATCTCCTCATTTTTCAGATAAGGAAGTTGAGACTGAGATAGATTAAGACCCTTGATTAGGATCATACATCTGGGAACTGTCTGAGGCAGAATATATTTTCAGGTCTCCCTTACTTTGAGTTGAGTTCTCTCCAATATCTTTTCAGGTGCAAGGAGGCTAGCAAAGTATAGTGATCCTTAGGGTGCTGTAGCAAAGCAGAGAGTAACATATTTTCCATTGATGAGACAAAAGTCCCTCAACTTGAGATCACCTTGCACATGAAATATAAATGACCATCTTAGTCACCATGGAAACTTTTCCAAAACTTTTAATTCCTTCTCAAATGCCCTGTGACTCCCACATCCCTAATGTCTCAGCTGAGAATCTTGCTTCATATTTAAATGAAAAAAATAGAGGCCTATTACTGAGAGCTCCCTATTCTCCACACATGGCTCAGAAGCATTCTACCACTATTTTCTCCTTCACACCTGTCTCACATGATGAGACTGTCCTTGCCAAGGCAAAGCCCTCTACATGCAAAAGAGATCCCTTTCCATCCTGCCTTCTCTAGCAGATTGCTCCCTCTGTCTTCCCCACTTTCACTTATCTTCAACCTATCCTGGTCAAATGACTACTATTCTACTGCCTACAAACATATCTATGTCTTCTCCATCCTCAAAAATAACATCACTTGATCTATCCATCCCACTAGCTATTAGCTTATATTCTCTTTCCCTTTCATGGTTAAAATTCATGGAAAAAGCTATCTACACCAGGTACTTTCATTTTTTTTCTCACTCTTTTCAGTATATTGTTTTATTGATGATCTCATCAGCTCCCCTAAACTCAATTTGCAAATGAAGCTCAGATCTATTTGTCCAGCTCTACTTACCTCAGTGTTTCATCTCCAACTGCCTTTTGGACATTTGGAACAAGATATTCCATTAATAGCTTAAAACTGACCACGTCCAAAACTAAACTCATTTTCCCCCTAAAACTACAACTTCTTCCTTAAGTTCATTCTTCAGCCAAAAGTACCCATTGGATTTGCTGTGATCATTGCTTATTTATACTGTAGTAGATTCATTGGTGTTATCGAACATTAGGTTTCAGAAATTATTTGACTTTAAGATAATAAACAGTGATCCTGTAAAATTATTCTTTAAAGTTCTTTAAAATAAGTTCCTGTTAGTATAATTCATTTAAATAGGCTTCTCTCATCTTTCAAAATATAAAAATGTAAATATCAGGGTGAAGACTTGTGACTTCTCAATAGCAATTGGTTATAAAATTTTCTAAAGCTAAATTTCCCTTACCTTGTTTGCTCAGTTTTTTTTTAATTCTGTTGTTTAATTCTGTAAATTTCTGTTGAAATCTGTTGAATTTTGTTCACCTCCTAAAGATGAGTCAGAATAAACCTGAAAATACTGGATGCTGATCAGAGCATTATACATCAAAGAATCCTTAGAGAAAGATAGTTTGTAGTAGTATTGCCTTACTGAACAGATGTTCTTGTTCAAAGTTCTTTTTCCAATTTTGTCTATGTGCATGAATTCTTGGTCAATTACCCACATGATACAAGTCAAGTTTTAATTCATCTTTTCACCTACAATTGGCTAAAATTACACAGAAGAGTTCTATGTTGATATTATTGGAATTTGGAGAATTAATAGCTAAAACTGAATCTTTCCTGGTTTACAGATTTGTTGCAATTTTATGAGCTTTGTGCCTTTGAAGATAGAGACCTACAAATCACTTTTGAGGAGTAACTCTTATTATCCTTCTAGCTTCCTAGGAACTACAAAGTTTAATTCAATGCTCCTAACATTTTAGAAAAATAGTGAAATTCCAAATTTTGCTTTCTGAAGTAAACAAGTCATTGCTCATTCATTTTCCATTAAGAAATATGCTCCTCTAGACTTTGCCATTATGTCTCAGAAAGCTCATAATTGTAAAAGATCACTTCAACCCTGGAACTCACACCTCATCAGTACTCCCTCCAGTGATCCTTCCTCTGAGTGAAAAGGGAAAAAAATAGGAGAGTTCTTCCAAGAACTTATACTGAAGAAGGGTGCTCAGGACACCTATTTGTTTCCCATGCAGCTGTGCACCTCTGGACTATGCCATCATTTAGTAGGCTACTTTCCTCCTCCCTTTGAGCTTCTTTTCATTTCTTGTCTTCTTTCATTAGACAGTAAGCTCTTGAAGGGCAGAGAAATCTGACCTTTTCAATTTTTAAAATATTCTCAGCAGTTAGCAGCATGTCAGGCATATATATGTAAATGTTATAGCCAAATTTGTAACCAAACAGCTCTTGTTTAAAGACAAATTAGATACAAGGGGTCTTAAAAACCATCTTTGACAAGAGAATCTTAAAGTTGCCTGTCAAAGTCCATCTGTCTCTTTTACTTTAAAGGATTCAGGAAGATTATACTTTTTATTTCCTCTTGAATTCAAGAATGCTTAAAAATATTTCAGAATCTCTACATTCATCTTCTAAACAACCAACAATAGAGGAGTGAAAGAATATATGAAGGTAAGATATATTATATAGCATTTAAGGTTAAAATGCTTATCTCTTTTGAGTCTTATAACAAGTATAGAAGCATCATCATTCCCATTTTACAGATGAAGGTGTCAGTGTTTGTTGTAAGAAGAGTTAGGGACCAGTTGGAATATTTGCTGAGTAGAGTTGTGAGGGTGAGCTTTAAGTTGGAATTGGCACATTATCAATTGATTTTTGTGGGTTAAAGGTCTCTCTCATGCCTAGAAGATTAATTGTCCTTATATTAGGAAAACAGTAGTCTACTTTCAAATATCTGATCGGCATTAATTTGCTAAATAAAGTAAAGTATAAAACTTGTCAAATTACTAACTTAGTTAATAGAACCTTTCCATTATCAGTGAGGAATCAAATTAAAGTAAAAAAATCAAAATATTTTTGATGTTTCATTTTCTTCTCTTTATTTCATAGTTATTAGAAATGTCATCACTTGAGAATATTAGTTGAACAAGAAACGTGGATTTACAGTTTCATGCTCTGTCAAATGTTAACATTTCAATAGGAAGTTAATTGTGTAATAGAATCTGATTTCTTATTGGAGACATTTCACTTGTGAACTAAAAGAATTGAATATGGAAACAATATTGTCTCTTATAGTTTTGAATTACTTGAAAAATATTTTAAAATTATAGTCATGATTTTGAAATTTTCAGTCTGAAATAAATTAGGGAGAAGAAGCATTGAATAGTAAACAAATATCCAGACTTAGAGACTAAAAGAACTAGATTCCAAGATAGTAATAAGCATTTATGTAGCTCCTTCAGTGTACTAGGCACTGTGTTAAATGCTTTACAAACATCGTTTCATTTGATTCTCATAAAAATCCTAAAGGTGATATATTTTTCCCTGTTTCACAATTGAAGGAATTGAGGCAGTAAAAGTTTTAGTGCCTTGCCCGGGTTTACACATCTAGGAAGTGTCTAAGATTGGATTTGAACTCAGATCTTCCTGATTCCAACCCCAGTCCTCTATTTTTTTATACTACTTAGATGCTTCATTTTGGTTCCACCACTGACACATGTTAGCTATATTATCCTAGGAAAATAACTTAAATTTTCAGTGCTCCTAAGGGTATTCCATGATTAGAAAAGGAAATAAATTGCATTGGAAGAAGCAATTTTCTTCTTAGGAGTTCTTAACAACATTGAAAATCATAGTGTAGACTGAAAAAATGAATAATTTGCTATAGAGATTTTCATTAAGCATTTCTTATAATAACTAAGATGTTTGTTCTCTATCATGTATGGGAATATTTTCTCAACTGGGGACTAATAAAGTAGGAACCACTTATGAGTAAAATAATAACTTTCCAAAATTTTTAGATTTTTATTTTTATTTTAGGTAACAAAATCTATTATCTTCAATTTAACTACTTTCATGTAGTAGAAAAAGAGTTATATGTTTATATATAAAACAACCATAAGATATATTTTATATTTATACTGTATACTATAATATATTTATAAAGTTAAGAGAAAGGAAAATGGAGAGATGTTCAGAAAAGATTTAGAAAAATGATTAAACAAAGAGAAAGGGGAATTGAGAGTTTGGGAGATTAAAAGAAAGAAAAACTAGGAGGAAATGGGGGAAAATGTAGAGGAAAGAGAAGGTCAGAAGAAGATAAGCATAGAGACAGAAAGACAGCAATATATACATGGCTTGTTATCCAGTAACCTTGGCCAAAATAATCTTCATCCTCAAAGGCCTCAGATAATCAGATAATAGCCTCTACTTTTCTGGAGTTATCCCACCCCATTTCTGTGTTATTGGGTCACATATCATTTTTGCTTAGACCAGTGGTGGTGAACCTTTTAGAAACCATGTGACATATCCCACCTGTCCCTGGAGACCTTGTGCCATGCCCTGCCCCCCCTTATCCCACAGAGGGGAGAGAGGAAGTGCTCCCATTGGGCTGCTGTCTGGGGCAGTGGGTGAAGAGAGGATTGTTCTCAGCATGTCTTTAATAAGTGGAGAGAGGGGGAAGGGAGTGGCTCAAGCACTCTGCTCCTTTTCAGCTCTTCAGCCTGTGAGCCACCCACTTTACCCACTGTGTGCTCCCATTGGGTTGCTGGGCAGAGGGGCGAACGATGTAAAAAAAATATTATCAGGCTCAGTGGAGAGGGGGAGGGGAGCAGCTCTACCCGAGTCCCTCTTCCTTCCTAATAACAAAATGTGGGGGGAGTTGGGAAGGTCGGCAGGACACACCCACAGAGAGCATTTTACATGCTATTTTTGGCATATGTGACATAGGTTCACCACCACTGGCTTAGTTTTTTTTTTCCTTTCCCCTGAAATCTATCTTTCTTATCACTCTCAAGCTAGTCAGAATCTCTTACACTCCTGGCATGTGCTCATCCCTAGTTTTCCCTCACCCTATCCTTAGAGGACTGGTGTGTTTTATAACTGCTACTGCAACATTTTCTGCTAACACTTACTTTGCAGCACACTACTCAGAACTTTTATTCAGACAATTTTCCAAAGCTCTGATCTTTTAAGTGATTCCATTTTAGTTGGATGTGTAGAGTAAGGCCTTGTGTTAGAAAATTTTCAAACATCAGTTCAAAAATATGTATGTATGTATCTTTATACACACACACCAATAAGCAGTAATTTACTTCACCTCTCCATAGATGACTTAGAGTATTGAACTCCTTAAGCTTAAGGGTTCCATATGGGAAAATGAACATTATATCTTATTTGAAATTCCTCAGATCATTTTCTCAGAGAAATTAATTCTTTTTTAGGGAAACATTCTCTCATATACACTGTATCAGAGGTAATATCATAACCCATAATATTTCCTTTTCATTTCTAAGGCCATATTTGTATTGGGCCTATACCTGCTCCCCACTCATTTTGACAAATATTCTCCCCCAAATAATAATAATAATAATAATAGGATAAGATGACCTTTCATGTCTTTAAGAAATCAGAATGAGAATCAAAGATAAGAAAGTAATTTCACCTCACATATTTGGTGATTTGAACTAAAGGCATTCTTGCCAGGAACCTTATAAAGCTGTAGTTCTTTGTGGACTAAAGAGCAAAGAAACAGGAGACTAAAATGCAAGTTTACAACCCAGCCTTAGGAGTTAGGTATGACAGCAATCAAACTCTCTTAGTATAGATAGGCCCAGGAGGTACAACAGCATTGG